>NC_091224.1:16672522-16702522 GCF_040958095.1 Procambarus clarkii | reverse complement strand
ATAGAATTCTACCCACCTCAAGACTCCGCTCCAATATAGAAGCATCAAGAAATATGGACCAATAGGCTTTCTACAAACACTTCTATTCAATTCCCATTGTGTTCTGTCTTGTGTTGATACTTTTAATACCCTATTAATATCCCCTCTTGTTCTGTCTTGTGTTAATGCCACATCACCCCTCCCACCTCACTCAAATGTAGATATAAAATCAGAGATACGTAAGTTCTAATCAGTTGTGTATTTGTGAAGTCTTTGAAAATGTAATAAGTTTTACGAAACGCGCCCGTGTCGCGTCAGACTAGAAATAAAAATGAATTTTGGAGAAGTGATTTTTGATTTACCTCCAACAGTGAAGCGTAATGTACGAAAGATTGAGAAAATTCGTGTTAGAATTATTAATCTTACTTTTTCGGTCATATTTAATAATATATGTCTACAGGAAAGACTGCTACCAAAATATACTAATATATATATATATATATATATATATATATATATATATATATATATATATATATATATATATATATATATATATGTCGTACCTAATAGCCAGAACGCACTTCTCAGCCTACTATTCAAGGCCCGATTTGCCTAATAAGCCAAGTTTTCATGAATTAATGTTTTTTCGTCTACCTAACCTACCTAACCTAACCTAACCTAGCTTTTTTTGGCTACCTAACCTAACCTTACCTATAAATATAGGTTAGGTTAGGTTAGGTAGGGTTGGTTAGGTTCGGTCATATATCTACGTTAATTTTAACTCCAATAAAAAAAATTGACCTCATACATGGACAAAAGGGTTGCTTTATCATTTCATAAGAAAAAAATTATAGTAAATATATTAATTCAGGAAAACTTGGCTTATTAGGCAAATCGGGCCTTGAATAGTAGGCTGAGAAGTGAGTTCTGGCTACTAGGTACGACATATATATATATATATATATATATATATATATATATATATATATATATATATATATATATATATATATATAATTTAAGCTTGTATCGAGGTCTTCCCCTCATACTTACTGCCTCTTCAACAGAATGTAACCCACAACAGCTGGATAACTCCCAGGTAAACCCTTTACTTCCAGTCATTCGATGAAAGGAAACGTGTCCCATATCCCTTCCTCTCCCCAGCCCGGGCACTGAAGCCGAGATCGCCATCGTAAAACGAAGCCAACTGCGCTACGACACCCAATATATAAGTAATATCACCCCCTCCCCCCCTTCTAAAAGCCTCTCAGGTGACTAAGAAGAGTGAAGATGCTGTTGTAACTAGCGAGCAGGAACTAGCGAGCAGGAACTAGCGAGCAGGAACTAGCGAGGAGTAAGGCTCCCCTGGAGCAAGGAGTAGTGGCCGAACTGCATCTCCGTGTGTCCTGAATACTGATGCAGGCTCCAGGCTCCCGAGTTCTCCCGGTGCTTAGGAACCAGCAGAGATACTCCTGGTAGGGTGTGTGTGTGTGTGGTGTTTGGGGAGGGGGAAGCAGATATCTTTCTTATGAGAATAGATATTTGCTCTTTGGGGGACAAATATCTACTCAGTGAGAGCAGGTGTTTACTCTATGAGGGCAGACATGTGCCACATGGGACAGACATCTACCCCATGATGACAAATCTTCATGAGGGCTGATATCGACTCCATGAGGGCAGATATCGACTCCATGAGGGCAGATATCGACTCCATGAGGGCTGATATCGACTCCATGAGGGCAGATATTGACTCCATGAGGGCAGATATCGACTCCATGAGGGCAGATATCGACTCCATGAGGGCAGATATCGACTCCATGAGGGCAGATATAGATTCCATGAGGGCAGATATTGACTCCATGAGGGCAGATATTGACTCCATGAGGGCAGATATTGACTCCATGAGGGCAGATATCGACTCCATGAGGGCAGATATCGACTCCATGAGGGCAGATATCGACTCCATGAGGGCAGATATCGACTCCATGAGGGCAGATATCTACTCCATGATGACAAATCTTCATGAGGGCGGATATCGACTTCATGAGGGCAGATATTGACTCCATGAGGGCAGATATCGTATCCATGAGGGCAGATATCGACTCCATGAGGGCAGATATCGTATCCATGAGGGCAGCTATCTACTCCATGAGGGCAGATATCGACTCCATGAGGGCAGCTATCTACTCCATGAGGGCAGATATCGACTCCATGAGGGCAGATATCGTATCCATGAGGGCAGCTATCTACTCCATGAGGGCAGATATCGACTCCATGAGGGCAGATATCGTATCCATGAGGGCAGCTATCTACTCCATGAGGGCAGATATCGACTCCATGAGGGCAGCTATCTACTCCATGAGGGCAGATATCGACTCCATGAGGGCAGATATCGTATCCATGAGGGCAGCTATCTACTCCATGAGGGCAGATATCGACTCCATGAGGGCAGATATCGTATCCATGAGGGCAGCTATCTACTCCATGAGGGCAGATATCGACTCCATGAGGGCAGATATCGTATCCATGAGGGCAGCTATCTACTCCATGAGGGCAGATATCGTCTCCATGAGGGCAGATATCGACTCCATGAGGGCAGATATCGACTCCATGAGGGCAGATATCGTATCCATGAGGGCAGCTATCTACTCCATGAGGGCAGATATCGACTCAATGAGGGCAGATATCATGACGATAATATTAACGGAATAGGTAGCTTCTCCCCCCCCCCTCTTAGCCCTCCCTTCCCCCCCTCCCCTCCCCCCCTCCCCCTCCTGGAGACCATACAACGCCATCGAATGATGCAGGCGACCAATGAGAGGAGCTGGGGGTTACCCGTAGGTAGAATGATGGCCAATCAGAGGAGCTGGGAGTTACCCGTCGTAGAATAATGGCTAATCAGAGGACCTGGGAGTTACCCGTCGTAGAATAATGGCTAATCAGAGGAGCTGGGAGTTACTCATAGGTAGAATGATGACCAATCAGAGGGGCTTGGAATTATCCAGAGGAAGTATGATGAAAGCATACAGGAAGCAGGAGCTGCCTCGTATGGGCCTTCTGCAGTTATCTTTCTTCTTATGTTCTTAAGAATACTAAGAATCTCACTAAGAATAGTGGACTTCCTTGGCGTCGTCTCGAGCAGTGCTCAACCCGCCTGATGTGTTACTTAGAAAATATTTCCTACCCAGCACCGCATAGTGTTATGCTTGCGGCTTTGCATAGCAAATTGAGCGTCCCTGTCTCTGCCCGTCTCTCTCTCTCTCTCTCTCTCTCTCTCTCTCTCTCTCTCTCTCTCTCTCACTCTCTCTCTCTCTCTCTCTCTCTCTCTCTCTCTCTCTCTCTCTCTCTCTCTCTCTCTCTCTTTCTCTCTCTCTCTCTCTCTCTCTCTCTCTCTCTCTCTTTCTCTCTCTCTCTTTCTCTCTCTCTCTTTCTCTCTCTCTCTCTCTCTCTCTCTCTCTCTCTCTCTCTCTCTCTCTCTCTCTCTCTCTCTCTCTCTCTCTCTCTCTCTCTCTCTCTTTCTCTCTCTCTCTCTCTCTCTCTCTCTCTCTCTCTCTCTCTCTCTCTCTCTCTCTTTCTCTCTCTCTCTCTCTCTCTCTCTCTCTCTCTCTCTCTCTCTTATTCATTAACTTAACCTTTACTCCCTAAGGATGAGCGTCTGATATCCTCCCCCCTAATTCTCTGGCACGAGAATTCTCTGTTAAATTAAGAACACGACGGATTCTTCACGTCAAGAATATTGACTGGTGACGCGGTGCCCAATAGTTCAACTGATCTCGAGATGAACATATTTACGAACAAAATTACTTTTATAGATTGCATCGATTTTGTTTAAATGTCTTACGGTTTTAGTTAGTTGCTTTATTAGGAGGCTGAAGACAGCTTGAAGACAGTACCAGGTGATTGAAGACATGCTGATGTTTACAGTTTTACTTTGCGACTAATCAAAATATGTTGAAGAAATGCAAGTTCTGACGCTCATGTAGGTAGTGAACCCAACAGCAGTTACTGTGAAAAATTGGGTGAGGGTACGAGAAGGGGTCTGACCTCGAGTCTCAGACAGACATTCATTTTTGTAGATAAAGATTCGTGTAGTGTGTGTGTGAGTGTATTCAGTTAGTTGTATTCACCTTGTTCACCTATTCACCTCCTTTGTTCTGCGTGGCCCACCTCAGAATGGCCATATTCTCTCCCTTTTCGGTGTGGCCCAGGCTGGTCCTCACATGCCAGTGCGGCCCACCTCTCCCCTCACTAGGCACTCATTCATCCGCTGTCTCTGTTGTCTCTCTCTCTCTCTCTCTCTCTCTCTCTCTCTCTCTCTCTCTCTCTCTCTCTCTCTCTCTCTCTCTCTCTCTCTCTCTCTCTCTCTCTCTCTCCCCCCCTCTCTCTCTCTCTCTCTCTCTCTCTCTCTCTCTCTCTCTCTCTCTCTCTCTCTCTCTCTCTCTCTCTCTCTCTCTCTCTCTCTCTCTCTCTCTCTGTAATCCTACACTCTCCCCTCTCCCTTCCCTCACTCATCATTCACCCCTTTCAATTCTCCCTCACCCTTCTCTCGCCTGTGTGTCCCATGTCACTGCTCACCCCTCCTCCTCCTCTACAGTTATTTCTCATCCCCTCCCCCTCTCCCCCGCAAGCCTTCTCGCACCCTCTCGTTCTCACTACACCAAGTCCCTCCCTGTATACTTAATCTCCTCTTTCACAACTCCCCCTGCACACCCTCGCAACCGCATTGGTGTATCTCCCCTCCCTCACACTCCCCCCCTCACATCCCCCTCTCACTCCCCCTCACTCCCCTCACCCCTGACTCCACCGAGCACCTACCGAAAGCTGCTGAGTAATGTAAAAACAGAGGACGAATGCAGTAAGTTTTAGGAACATCGTGAGTAACACCGGGCGTGTACACATGGCTGCTAGAATTCAATCGCGTCTCCTGTCGACACTTAAGTTGCGTGCTTGACATTGCCTCTCCTGTTGAACCTAATGTGATATTTGTATCGTCGGAGACTGGAACGCGGACTCACATGTACAAGACCTCTGTCGTACCGAGCAGGTCATAGGTGCTGATAGTAAGGAAGGAAGTGAGAGGTATAACTAAGCGCTGCCCAACTGAGCCTTTAAACCTTCCCCGGAACACCACTGTGGTATCTGGTCGGATATATTCCCCTTATCCTTGTCATATGAGTACATCGGTGGTCTGGTTGGTAGGACAACAGTCGCATCATTTTCAGACATGAGTTCGAGTCTTCGATGACCCTAGTGGATGAGGAATTATTTCCCCCCATAATATTAGGGGTTTGAAAGTGCTGAAAATTGTATTTAATGACCCTTGTAGCAGTTGGCATTTCTTCTTTTGCATGTGTAAAGCTTAGTAAGACATCATTGAAGTAGACATTCAGAGGGCCAAGCTCACTCCCCTGTGGCACGCTGACACTACTTGAGTGGCTCTCAGGGTCTGCTCCATTGAGGACTAGTCTTACAGTCCGTTCTTGAAGGTTGTCCTTTATTAGGTGTAGAATACAGCCTAATGTGCCTGGTGCGTGAGGCTTTGATAGTAATCCCGAGTGCCACTCCAGATCAAGGGGGACCTGTAATGTCCAGAATACATAAGCACTGTATACATCAAGTTATACAGTCTCATTAACATTCTCACGGCAAGAATATTGTCAGTCCATCCAGGGATACAATGCACGCGAGCCTGGGTTGGGTTCCGGCTGGTCAGGATGTGTGTGTGTGTGTGTGTGTGTGTGTGTGTGTGTGTGTGTGTGTGTGTGTGTGTGTGTGTGTGTGTGTGTGTGTGTGTGTGTGTACTCATTTGTGCTTGCAGGATCGAGCATTGACTCTTGGATCCCGCCTTTCCAGCTATCGGTTGTTTACAGCAATGACTCCTGTCCCATTTCCCTATCATACCTAGTTTTAAAAGTATGAATAGTATTTGCTTCCACAACCTGTTCCCCAAGTGCATTCCATTTTTCCACTACACTCACGCTAAAAGAAAACTTCCTAACATCTCTGTGACTCATCTGAGTTTCCAGTTTCCACCCATGTCCCCTCGTTCTGTTATTATTACGTGTGAACATTTCATCTATTTCCACTTTGTCAATTCCCCTGAGTATTTTATATGTCCCTATCATATCTCCTCTCTCCCTTCTTTTCTCTAGTGTCGTAAGGTTCAGTTCCTTCAGACGCTCTTCATATCCCATCCCTCGTAACTCTGGGACAAGCCTCGTCGCAAACCTCTGAACCTTCTCCAGTTTCTTTATGTGTTTCTTCAGGTGGGGGCTCCATGATGGCGCGGCATACTCTAAGACGGGTCTCACGTAGGCAGTGTAAAGCGCCCTAAAAGCCTCCTCATTTAGGTTTCTGAATGAAGTTCTAATTTTCGCCAGTGTAGAGTACGCTGCTGTCGTTATCCTATTTATATGTGCCTCAGGAGTTAGATTAGGTGTCACATCCACTCCCAGGTCTCTTTCTCGAATCGTTACAGGTAGGCTGTTCCCCCTTCATTGTGTACTGTCCCTTTGGTCTCCTGTCACCTGATCCCATTTCCATAACTTTACATTTACTGGTGTTAAACTCCAGTAGCCATTTCCCTGACCATCTCTACAACCTGTTTAAGTCCTCTTGGAGGATCCTACAATCCTCGTCTGTCACAACTCTTCTCATTAATTTTGCGTCATCCGCAAACATTGACATGTATGATTCCACTCCTGTAAACATATCATTTACGTAAATTAGAAAGAGGATTGGTCCCAGCACCGATCCTTGAGGTACTCCACTTGTTACTGTTCGCCAGTCCGACTTCTCGCCCCTTACCATTACCCTCTGGCTCCTTCCTGTTAGGTAGTTCTTCACCCATACTAGGGCCTTTCCGCTTACTCCTGTCTGCCTCTCAAGTTTGTATAGCAGTCTCATGTGCGGTACTGTATCAAAGGCCTTTTGGCAGTCAAGAAATATGCAGTCTGCCCAGCCTTCTCTGTCCTGCCTTATCCTTTTTACTTTATCATAGAATTCTAAAAGGTTTGTTAGGCATGATTTCCCCGTCCAGAACCCATGTTGGTGCTTGTTTACAAACCCAATGCTCTCCAGGTGCTCAACAAGTCTTAGCCTAATTATTCTTTCAAGTATTTTGCAGGGGATGCTTGTCAGTGATACGGGTCTGTAGTTAAGTGCCTCCTCCCTATCACCTTTTTTGAAAATCGGTACGACATATCGGTACGAAAATCGGTGTGTGTGTGTGTGTGTGTGTGTGTGTGTGTGTGTGTGTGTGTGTGTGTGTGTGTGTGTGTGTGTGTACTCACCTATTTTTGTCTGCAGGATCGAGCATTGACTCTTGGATCCCGCCTATGGATCACGCGCGCGCGCGCGTGTGTGTGTGTGTGTGTGTGTCTGTGTATTCACCTAGTTGTGTTTGCGGGGGTTGAGCTTTGCTCTTTCGGCCCGCCTGTCAACTGTCAATCAACTGTACTAACTACTTTTTTTTCACACCACACACACACACCCCAGGAAGCAGCCCATGACAGCTGACTAACTCCCAGGTACCTATTTACTGCTAGGTAACAGGGGCATTCAGGGTGAAAGAAACTTTGCCCATTTGTTTCTGCCTGGTGCGGGAATCGAACCCGCGCCACAGAATTACGAGTCCTGTGCGCTATCCACCAGGCTACCAGGCTCCCGTGTGTGTGTGTGTGTGTGTGTGTGTGTGTGTGTGTGTGTGTGTGTGTGTGTGTGTGTGTGTGTGTGTGTGTGTGTGCCCACCTAGATGTACTCACCTAGATATACTTGCAGGGACGAGCTAGGCTCATAGCCCCGCCTTCTGAACGTTCTTACATGAATCGAATTAGCTTTAACGAGTACTGAGTCTAACAAAGAAATAACCTACCCCTTAGAATCTTTCATGTTGTTACTATGTCCCCCCCTCTATCTCTCATTTCCTCCAGTGTAATTAGGTCAAGTTCTTCCAGACTTTCCTCATAGTTCAATCCCTTCAGCTCAGGAACGAGCCTCCTCGTATATTTCTGGAACTTTTATAGTGTCCTTTGCCCTTTTTTCAGGTAAGGGTTCGATGTTGGTGCTGCATATTGATGAGTTGGTCTCATCTTTGCTTTCTATATGGTCCGCATAGCCCCCGTGCCCCTGTTTCTGAAGAATATATATATATATATATATATATATATATATATATATATATATATATATATATATATATATATATATATATATATATATATATATATATATATGTTGTACCTAGTAGCCAGAACGTCGTACTCGGCCTGATATGCAAGGCCCGATTTGCCTAATAAGCCAAGTTTTCCTGAATTAATATATGTTCTCTATTTTTTTTCTCATGAAATGATATAGCTACCCATTTCATTATGTATGAGGTCAATTTTTTTTATTGGAGTTAAAATTAACGTAGATATATGACCGAACCTAACCAACCCTACCTAACCTAACCTATCTTTATAGGTTAGGTTAGGTTAGGTTAGGTAGGTTAGGTAGTCGAAAAACAATTAATTCATGAAAACTTTGCTTATTAGGCAAATCGGACCTTGCATAGTAGGCTGAGAAGTGCGTTCTAGCTACTAGGTACGACATATATATATATATATATATATATATATATATATATATATATATATATATATATATATATATACATACACACACACACGATATATATATAGATATCGAGTACAGGACCTCAAGAACCACGGACAAGAACCACCACGAGCTCTGGAAACTCCAGCCGAAATAAGGGTTAAAACACTGGGATCGAACAGGGAAGATTTTTGTGTGTGTGTTTTATTTGGTTAGCGAAAGTTAAGCAATACAATCAACCCCGTACATCCATTTGCCTACTTCCCAGGTTCGTATCTCGCTGCTAGATGAACAGATGCATGAGGGGAAAGGAAACAGGGGGCCCCTAGTTATATCTCTGTCCTGCCCTGAGACTTTGGAACTAATTGAACATCGACTTCATGACAATATTGACCCCTAGTTATATCTCTGTCCTGCCCTGAGACTTTGGAACTAATTGAACATCGACTTCATGACAATATTGACCCCTAGTTATATCTCTGTCCTGCCCTGAGACTTTGGAACTAATTGAACATCGACTTCATGACAATATTGACCCCTAGTTATATCTCTGTCCTGCCCTGGGACTTTGGAACTAATTGAACATCGACTTCATGACAATATTGACCCCTAGTTATATCTCTGTCCTGCCCTGAGACTTTGGAACTAATTGAACATCGACTTCATGACAATATTGACCCCTAGTTATATCTCTGTCCTGCCCTGAGACTTTGGAACTAATTGAACATCGACTTCATGACAATATTGACCCCTAGTTATATCTCTGTCCTGCCCTGGGACTTTGGAACTAATTGAACATCGACTTCATGACAATATTGACCCCTAGTTATATCTCTGTCCTGCCCTGAGACTTTGGAACTAATTGAACATCGACTTCATGACAATATTGACCCCTAGTTATATCTCTGTCCTGCCCTGAGACTTTGGAACTAATTGAACATCGACTTCATAACAATATTGACCCCTAGTTATATCTCTGTCCTGCCCTGAGACTTTGGAACTAATTGAACATCGACTTCATGACAATATTGACCCCTAGTTATATCTCTGTCCTGCCCTGAGACTTTGGAACTAATTGAACATCGACTTCATGACAATATTGACCCCTAGTTATATCTCTGTCCTGCCCTGAGACTTTGGAACTAATTGAACATCGACTTCATGACAATATTGACCCCTAGTTATATCTCTGTCCTGCCCTGAGACTTTGGAACTAATTGAACATCGACTTCATGACAATATTGACCCCTAGTTATATCTCTGTCCTGCCCTGAGACTTTGGAACTAATTGAACATCGACTTCATGACAATATTGACCCCTAGTTATATCTCTGTCCTGCCCTGAGACTTTGGAACTAATTGAACATCGACTTCATGACAATATTGACCCCTAGTTATATCTCTGTCCTGCCCTGAGACTTTGGAACTAATTGAACATCGACTTCATGACAATATTGACCCCTAGTTATATCTCTGTCCTGCCCTGAGACTTTGGAACTAATTGAACATCGACTTCATGACAATATTGACCCCTAGTTATATCTCTGTCCTGCCCTGAGACTTTGGAACTAATTGAACATCGACTTCATGACAATATTGACCCCTAGTTATATCTCTGTCCTGCCCTGAGACTTTGGAACTAATTGAACATCGACTTCATGACAATATTGACCCCTAGTTATATCTCTGTCCTGCCCTGAGACTTTGGAGCTAATTGAACATCGACTTCATGACAATATTGACCCCTAGTTATATCTCTGTCCTGCCCTGAGACTTTGGAACTAATTGAACATCGACTTCATGACAATATTGACCCCTAGTTATATCTCTGTCCTGCCCTGAGACTTTGGAACTAATTGAACATCGACTTCATGACAATATTGACCCCTAGTTATATCTCTGTCCTGCCCTGAGACTTTGGAACTAATTGAACATCGACTTCATGACAATATTGACCCCTAGTTATATCTCTGTCCTGCCCTGAGACTTTGGAACTAATTGAACATCGACTTCATGACAATATTGACCCCTAGTTATATCTCTGTCCTGCCTTGAGACTTTGGAACTAATTGAACATCGACTTCATGACAATATTGACCCCTAGTTATATCTCTGTCCTGCCCTGGGACTTTGGAACTAATTGAACATCGACTTCATGACAATATTGACCCCTAGTTATATCTCTGTCCTGCCCTGAGACTTTGGAACTAATTGAACATCGACTTCATGACAATATTGACCCCTAGTTATATCTCTGTCCTGCCCTGAGACTTTGGAACTAATTGAACATCGACTTCATGACAATATTGACCCCTAGTTATATCTCTGTCCTGCCCTGGGACTTTGGAGCTAATTGAACATCGACTTCATGACAATATTGACCCCTAGTTATATCTCTGTCCTGCCCTGAGACTTTGGAACTAATTGAACATCGACTTCATGACAATATTGACCCCTAGTTATATCTCTGTCCTGCCCTGGGACTTTGGAGCTAATTGAACATCGACTTCATGACAATATTGACCTTAACATACAGTTATCTTATCTTATCTAAGCTCTATTATTTTATTATATTTTTATTTTACATTGGTGAGGAACATGTTTAATACATGATGGTGTCTTTGTTATACCTGTCGGTATACTAACAGGTATAATCAATAGGTTAAACGTACCAAGGATGTTTAATTCATATAGACTAACGCTTACACAGCCGGGCACCTGTCACTCAAGAGTTAATGTTGGCAAACATCGTCCCGTGACAAAGAGGAAGGTTGTCAGCAATTGACAACAGTGAGACATGTTTAGCGAAGTCCCCCCTTCCCCCCCCCCCCCTCTTGTGTTGTGGCGCGACAATGTTCGTCGTTAGGTATTAATAACAGCTCTGGGCTCACCATAGCCCGTGCTACTTGGAATTTTTTTGTTCCAAGTAGCGAATCTTAAACAACAACAGCTCTGCCAGGCGTGTTACAACGCGAGTCATAACACGAGGTTGTGCAAACAGGGTTGTGAATACCCTTCAGTGTTGTTTTAGGTTAAGCGATTACCCCATTGTTCTGTCCGACCCCCAGACGGTACGATTGGGGTCGTCCATGACCCCCCCAGGCTCTCTCTCCACCTCATCCTTCACGACCCCAGGACCCCAGGAGCCAGATTCACGAAAGTACTTACGCTAGCACTTACGAACCTGTACATGGGGCCAGGGGCCTCGTAGCCTGGTGGATAGCGCGCAGGACTCGTAATTCTGTGGCGCGGGTTCGATTCCCGCACGAGGCAGAAACAAATGGGCAAAGTTTCTTTCACCCTAAGTGCCCCTGTTACCTAGCAGTAAATAGGTACCTGGGAGTTAGTCAGCTGTCACGGGCTGCTTCCTGGGGTGTGTGTGTGTGTGTGGTGTGGGAAAAAAAAAGTAGTTAGTAAACAGTTGATTGACAGTTGAGAGGCGGGCCGAAAGAGCAAAGCTCAACCCCCGCAAAAACACAACTAGTAAACACAACTAGTAAACACATCTTTTCTCAATCTTTGGCGGCTTTGTTTACAATTATTAAACAGTTAATGAGCTCCGAAGCACCAGGAGGCTGTTTATAACAATAACAACAGTTGATTAGCAAGTTTTCATGCTTGTAAACTGTTTAATAAATGTAACCAAAGCCGTCAAAGATTGAGGAAAGATGTACACGTTCGTAAGTATTTGCGTAACTGCTTTCGTGAATCTGGCCCCAGGTATCTCTAGACCCCCCGTGGCGCAGCAGGCGTCACGCTACGGCAGCACTCAACACCATCACTCTCGCTCCAGACTGAGTAGCTGCGGCCTCGTGTATCAGGAACTGATTATTTTGATTGTTGCCGGCGGAGGCGGCTAGTTTATTGTGCACCCCATACTCATCCTGTGAGCGGTAGCGCAAAAAGCATTACAGAGGGCACAAAAGGTCTTTATCAGATCTCATGTTAGATTATTACATAAACAATTTTCATCTATCCTTCACAGCTTATAGTTACAATGTCAGCTAGTTACAGATAATGTTCTATTTCAAGAGTTATATATTTACAGTAGTCATTATACATTGACGGTAGGTCTTATCGTTAATACATAATTGTTTGAGCAATGGAGATAGTACAGTCATAGGGGAGCTGCTGTTTATTATTAGTCTTCACATTGCTGAGTTTCTTAATCTCATATGTCGTTTATCTACTAGGAGCGAAATATGGATATATGGATACAGTGCAAGGATTTCAAGTAATTTATCCATGGTAATAAGATAGGTTGCCATATCATACAGAGTGAGCTTAGATTTATCTCTAAAAAGACTCAATTTTACAACAATCCAAGATATAGTGTTCGAGTGTGTGTCCCTGCCTATGTCCACACACTTTACACTTTACTTCATCTAGATCCCTATACAAGCCGAACTGCCAGAGATACTTGTAGCCAAGTCTTATACGAGCTGTGACAACATCTGTTAGTCTACTGACTTTGTTACTTGCCCCATACACATGTTTTACTTCACACATTTCATTGTGATGAACAATGGACCTGCTAGGTCCAGTTTGCACTGATCTATTTTCTTCAAATTCATCTCCAGGAGTTCTCGTCTAATGACACTTTTAAGGGACCTATTTGATAACTCAAGATTCCGTTCAATACTATCTTTATTTACTGCAGCCTTAGCAAGGGCGTCAACATCACACATACACACATCTGCCCAGAACATCACACACACACACACACACACACACACACACACACACACACACACACACACACACACACACACACACACACACACACACATACACACATATACACACACACACACACATACACACACCTGCCCAGAACATCACACACACACACACACACACCCCTGCCCAGAACATCACACACACACACACACACACACTTGCCCAGAACATCACACACACACACACACATACACACACTTGCCCAGAACATCACACACACACACACACACACACACACACATACACACACCTGCCCAGAACATCACACACACGCACACACATACACACGGATAAGGGAGTATCTAAGCAATAGGAAGCAGAGAGTTACGGTGAGGGGTGAGACCTCCGATTGGCGTGAAGTCACCAGTGGAGTCCCACAGGGCTCTGTACTCGGTCCTATCTTGTTTCTGATATATGTAAATGATCTCCCGGAGGGTATCGATTCATTTCTCTCAATGTTTGCGGACGATGCTAAAATTATGAGAAGGATTAAAACAGAAGAGGACTGTTTGAGGCTTCAAGAAGACCTAGACAAGCTGAAGGAATGGTCGAACAAATGGTTGTTAGAGTTTAACCCAACCAAATGTAATGTAATGAAGATAGGTGTAGGGAGCAGGAGGCCAGATACAAGGTATCATCTGGGAGAGGAAATTCTTCAGGAGTCAGAGAAGGAAAAAGACTTGGGGGTTGATATCACGCAAGACCTGTCTCCTGCAGCACATATCAAGCGGATAACATCAGCGGCATATGCCAGGCTGGCCAACATACGAACGGCATTCAGAAACTTGTGTAAAGAATCATTCAGAACTTTGTATACCACATATGTCAGGCCAATCCTGGAGTATGCAGCCCCAGCATGGAGTCCATATCTAGTCAAGGATAAGACTAAACTGGAAAAGGTTCAAAGGTTTGCCACCAGACTAGTACCCGAGCTGAGAGGTATGAGCTACGAGGAGAGACTACGGGAATTAAACCTCACTTCGCTGGAAGACAGAAGAGTTAGGGGGGACATGATCACCACATTCAAGATTCTGAAGGGGATTGATAGGGTAGATAAAGACAGTCTATTTAACACAAGAGGAACACGCACAAGGGGACACAGGTGGAAACTGAGTGCCCAAATGAGCCACAGAGATATTAGAAAGAACTTTTTTAGTGTCAGAGTGGTTGACAAATGGAATGCATTAGGAAGTGATGTGGTGGAGGCTGACTCCATACACAGTTTCAAGTGTAGATATGACAGAGCCCGATAGGCTCATGAATCTGTACACCTGTTGATTGACGGTTGAGAGGCGGGACCAAAGAGCCAGAGCTCAACCCCCGCAAACACAACTAGGTGAGTACACACACACACACACACACACACATATACACACACACACACACATACACACACCTGCCCAGAACATCACACACACACACACACACACACACACATATACACACACACACACACACATACACACACACACACACACACACATATACACACACACACACACACACACAGACACACACACACACACACACACAGACACACACACACACACACACACATACACACACCTGCCCAGAACATCACACACACACACACACACACACACACACACACACACACACACACCAGCCCAGAGCACATTGGTCCAGAACGCTCTCCCGTTGAGAGCTAACGTACTCACCTAATTGTGCTAGCTGCTGGTTGAGCTCTGGCTCTTTGGCCCCAACCCATCCACTCGAGACCAAATTAAAAATATTTGATTTTAAAGCACACGTAAAAAACCAGCAAGTTGTACCCAACTAGTTGTACCTAACTAGTTGTACCCAACTAGTTGTACCCCAAGTGTACCCAATGCTAAGGATCAGAACAAAGAGGTCCCACTTACATTGACTGTGATGAAAAAAACAATTGCACATGTGTAAATGTTGCAAATATGAGGCCTATGGGCTAGGCGATCACCTTGAATGTTGAGATTTTTTTTACACGTCCTCCTGGGCCTTGGGGTCATAGGGGGTGAGGAGTGTCTGAAGTAATACTTAAAACCCCGAGGAGTTCATCCTCATATTACGGTCTCACCATAGCCGGTGCTACATGGACACTTCGTTCTGAGTAGCTAAATCTGAAACAACAACAATTCATCCTTATACGTCGTTGTTAGGGGGAAAACTTCAACCCAGTAACCACTCACTACACCCAGTGTGTGTTTGTTGGGTGTAGTGTGTGTTTGTTGGGTGTAGTGTGTGTTTGTTGGGTGTAGTGAGTGGTGGGTGTAGTGTAAGTTTACTGGGTGTAGCGAGTGGCTGATGTGTGTAGCGTGGATCTCTCTCTCACACACACACACACACACACTTCTTAGTACACTGGTCACCCAAGCAGGGCCCCACAGGGGGGGGGGACACTGGCGAGGAACTCCTGCTGGAAATGTTCCCGGCGCAGTAGAGGCGGTGCTTGCGCAGCGGCTTCATATATTTTTCACTGGAGAAGCTCTGCGTCTGGAGTGAAGGTTACAGATGGACCTGCTAACATGGGGTCCAAAACGTGGAGGTTTTCTCAGTAATTTCCAGGTCTGCTTTCATGGTTGGTTCTGGTGATACATATTTATGTATTTAGTAGCTGTATCCGGCTACTGTGGCTCAGCAACGCATGTGCATTGCTGAGCCACAGCAACCTTTCCTCCCCTGTCTCCCAGTCCTCCCCACTATTCTCCCTCCCCCGTCCTCCCCACCATTCCTCACTCCCCCGTCCCCTCGTCCTCCCCATCATTCCTCACTCCCCCGTCCCCTCGTCCTCCCTGCCATTCCTCACTCCCTCGTCCCCTCGTCCTCCCTGCCATTCCTCACTCCCTCGTCCCCTCGTCCTCCCTGCCATTCCTCACTCCCTCGTCCCCTCGTCCTCCCTGCCATTCCTCACTCCCTCGTCCCCTCGTCCTCCCTGCCATTCCTCACTCCCTCGTCCCCTCGTCCTCCCTGCCATTCCTCACTCCCTCGTCCCCTCGTCCTCCCTGCCATTCCTCACTCCCTCGTCCCCTCGTCCTCCCTGCCATTCCTCACTCCCTCGTCCCCTCGTCCTCCCTGCCATTCCTCACTCCCTCGTCCCCTCGTCCTCCCTGCCATTCCTCACTCCCTCGTCCCCTCGTCCTCCCTGCCATTCCTCACTCCCTCGTCCCCTCGTCCTCCCTGCCATTCCTCACTCCCTCGTCCCCTCGTCCTCCCTGCCATTCCTCACTCCCTCGTCCCCTCGTCCTCCCTGCCATTCCTCACTCCCTCGTCCCCTCGTCCTCCCTGCCATTCCTCACTCCCTCGTCCCCTCGTCCTCCCTGCCATTCCTCACTCCCTCGTCCCCTCGTCCTCCCTGCCATTCCTCACTCCCTCGTCCCCTCGTCCTCCCTGCCATTCCTCACTCCCTCGTCCCCTCGTCCTCCCTGCCATTCCCTACTCCCTCGTCGTTGCATTCCCAAATGGTCTGATGTTTCCATCAGAAAATTGGGAACTTCAGATCATTTTCTATATAAATAAAAATGGAAATGTTCGTTTGTTCAAAATCGCTAATCTCCGAATGTACTTCACCGATTGCTTTGAAATTTTCACACATCGTTCCATTCGCATCCGAGCGGGTTTTTATATACATACTATATAGATGTCTCGTCTGTGACGGGAAAAGACTACTTTTTTGAAAAACTGTTTTATAAGTGTTTTTTATGCAAGGGAAATCTTTGGAACCTCTTTACCGATTGCTTTGAAATTTTGACACAACGTTGTATTCGAACAGGCGCGTGTTTTTATATACCTACTATATACATGCCTCACCTGTGACAGGAAAAAACATGTTTTTTTTTTTTTAAACAGTGCCATGTGCAACTGTGCACATAATAGCAACACTCGCTATATTAAATATGTAACGAATTCCATATCAATGTTTCCGATTGCGTTGATAAATTGAATTTTCATATATTTCGGCTTATTTTCATTTTGATTTAATTATTTTGTGTGACATTGTGTTTGAATTGAGCTGTGTTGTTTACCATACCGTTCATTTCGTGAGTATTGTTTTCTTTCATTGTTTTTCATTTCGTTTTTTTGACTGTTTTTATTATATTTCGGTGATGGGAACATCGGATCACTTGATGTTCCCAATTTTCTGATGGGAACATCAGATCATTTGGGTATGCATCGGACGAGGGAGTGGGGAATGGTAGGGAGGACGAGGGGACGAGGGAGTGGGGAATGGTGGGGAAGATGAGGGGTCGGGAGTAGGGGATGGTGAGGAGAACAAGGGGACAGGGGAGGGGGTAATGGTAGGGAGGACGAGGGGACGAGGGAGTGGGGAATGGTGGGGAAGATGAGGGGACAGGGAGTGGGGAATGGTAGGGAGGACGAGGGGACGAGGGAGTGAGGAATGGTAGGGAGGACGAGGGGACGAGGGAGGGGGGAATGGTGGGGAGGACGAGGGGACGGGGGAGTGAGGAATGGTGGGGAGGACGAGGGGACGAGGGAGGGGGGGAATGGTAGGGAGGACGAGGGGACGAGGCTATGGCTCAGCAATGCACATGTGTCTCTGAGCCACTGCAGCGCGTGGCTGGGAACAGCTAGTTATTTATATAGATATATGTATTTATGTATTTATATTAGTGATATAGTGTCCCCCCCCCTCCTTTATGTGTGGGTGTGTGTGTATATGTTCACCTAGTTATGCTTGAGGCGGTTGAGCTTCAGCTCTGGGGCCAGATTCACGAAGCACTTACGCAAGCACTTACGGACGTGTACATCTTTCCTCAATCTTTGACGGCTTTGGTTACATTTATTAAACAGTTTACATGCGTGAAAACTTCTCAATCAACTGTTGTTATTGTTATAAACAACCTCCTGGTGCTTCGGAACTCACTAACAGTTTAATAATTATAAACATAGCCGCCAAAGATTGAGAAAAGATGTACAGGTTCGTAAGTGCTTGCGTAACTGCTTCGTGAATCTTGTCCCAGGTTCTCAAGTCAATTGCGGTTCTATTATATATGAGTTTGAAGTTGTGCATGGGGGTCAGGGGCCAGATTCACGAAGCATTTACGCAAGTACTTACGAACCTGTACATCTTTCCTCAATCTTTGGCGGCTTTGTTTACAATTATTAAACAGTTAATGAGCTCCGAAGCACCAGGAGGCTGTTTATAACAATAACAACAGTTGATTGGCAAGTTTCCATGCTTGTAAAGTGTTTACCAAATGTAACCAAAGCCTTCAATGATTGAGGAAAGATGTACACGTTCGTAAGTACTTGCGTCACTGCTTCGTGAATCTGGCCCCAGGTCCTGAGAGATACTCTCAGACCCACCTGAGGTAGCTCCCAGATACTCCAGCCTGCTTCTCAAGTCTAAACAGGAGTAGGAAAGGCAACGGGAATTATCGGGAGAGAACGCCAAGCCACTACGACTATCGCCAAGCCTCACAATCGACTTGAGAATGGTCCAGGACGGACCGAAACGTCGTCGTCCCTTCAATTTCTAGTATGTGGTCTGGTCAACACTACGACTATATATAGCACTGGGAAGGGGGTCAGGATAAGGATTTGGGATGGGACGGGGGGAAAGGAATGGTATCCAAACATTTGGATGGTCGGGGATTGAACGACGAGCTGCATGAAGCGAGACTTTCGCTCTACCGTCCAACCCAAGTGGTTGGAGTAAGTGTGTGTGTGTGTGTATGTGTGTGTTAGTTCATGTCTCACCTCCTAGGGGGCCTCGTAGCCTGGTGGATAGCGCGCAGGACTCGTAATTCTGTGGCGCGGGTTCGATTCCCGCACGAGGCAGAATCAAATGGGCAAAGTTTCTTTCACCCTGAATGCCCCTGTTACCTAGCAGTAAATAGGTACCTGGGTGTTAGTCGGCTGTCACGGGCTGCTTCCTGGGGGTGGAGGCCTGGTCGAGGACCGGGCCGCGGGGACACTAAAGCCCCGAAATCAACTCAAGATAACCTCTGAAGTCACCAACACCATACAGTTATAAAAACCGAGGCGCCAAAGACTGGACGATCCCCGAGAGAAAATAAACTCAGGAGTCAATATTGTGGATCCCTGGGGAGCAGCTGAGAGCTTGGGCCAGCACCAGTGCCTCGCTGAACGTCTTCGGGGAATGACGGACGCTGTGAGTGTGTGGGATGATTCAATAGTTTGGAGGCATGATTCAACAGGGATGGAGTGGGTGAAAAGTGGGCTTTAACGTGAGTGAAGAGAGTGCGTGAGGTGTCATTAATAATAGGCGGGAGGAAAGGTATATATAACGATTATCAAAGACCTACGCGACCCCACGATGTATCAGTGCACGAAGTAAGGCCAATAGGATAGTTCGCACTTTACAGAGAAACATTAGCAAGAGACACATACAAAGATTATCTTTCAGTCTTATAGCGTACTTATATTGCATTCTCTTGAGAGTCTCCCGTCTTCAGTAGATAAGATGATTTCATTCCCCCATGGGTACTAGGAGGCTCGAACGTGTGTATATATATATATACACACGTTCATATATATATATATATATATATATATATATATATATATATATATATATATATATATATATATATATATATATATATATATATAATATATATTTATATACAAGGAAGGCATCTAAAATGTTTTTGAAATTATCATACTATATCAGAGCTCTTAAGAATGGTCATATAGTCGATAAATACCAAGTTAGGACAGAAAATGAAAAATATTTGTCAGACAATGAAGTTATAGACGAATGTAATATTTCACCATTTACCATAATGAAAGGTTCAAATTTAGTTAGTTTTAAACTCAGGATTGGTAGCTCCACAATTGACAGCAATAGGATAAATAGGACTTACCTCATATGGGTAAGGCCTACCTCAGCCTGTGGGCCAGGAGGCCTACTTCAGCCTGTGGGCCAGGAGGCCTACTTCAGCCTGTGGGCCAGGAGGCCTACTTGAGTATTTACATCTGTGGGCCGGTAGGCCTGGTGCATTGATCCCCATTTCTAATTTGTCCCTGAACGGGGTCGAGTTTTCCATTCTCTCGTAGACTGTTCGAAGTAATTATTAAAAGAAGGCACCAGGCCGGGATGGCTATGTAGCCCCAAGAATGGTTCGAAATCTGCAGTTATTCTCTCGTAGAATGGTTCGATATCTATAGCAATTATCTCATAGAATGGTTCGACATTTACGAACCCATTCTCTCGTAGAATGGTTCGATATCTATAGCAATTATCTCATAGAATGGTTCGATATCTACGAACCCATTCTCTCGTAGAATGGTTCGATATCTACGAACCCATTCTCTCGTAGAATGGTTCGATATCTACAGCCATTATCTCATAGAATACTTTCATATCTGCAGCCATTCTCTTGTTGAATGGCTCGAAACCTCTCAGGGTGTATACACAGCGATAAAAAATCTAGTACAAGCAGACTTGAATTAGATTGTGATACAAGTCTAGACCAGACTTACTTGTAAGTCTTGAGAGTGAGTGCTGACCATCAGACGTGTTAGACTTTATTTTGCCAAATGAAGTTTTAAGGGAGAGTGTGTTGTGCATTGTCCAACCCTCTCCACTATTGTCCACCACTGTTCAGTATCATCCAGCTTTGTTCAACAGTGTCCAGCATGTTCAGCATAGTACAGCATTGATGTGCAGTGTTCAGAAATGACTAGTATTGTACAGCACTGTTCAGATGTTTTCAGTATTGTCAAGCATTGTGCATTATTGTTTAGTATTGTTCAGTATTGTACAACATTGTTCAACAGTGTTCAGTGTCTTCCAGTATAGTAAAGTACTGTACGATATAGTTCAGTAGTCTCCAGTACAATTCAGCATCATACAGTATTGAAACTGAATTATTTGTATTGAGATATAAATATACTGAATGGGACGAGGCGGGTGAAGCTATTCTCACCCCTATGCTCCGACTACAGTTCCGTCTAGAAGTATTCAGCATTCTTCAGAAATGTTCAGTTATGTCCTGCAATATTTCCTTGCATTATGCAGCATTTACCATCACTGGCCAGTAAAGGACCAGGATATCAAGCATTAAATGGCAAATGCTGACAGAAATCAGTTAGTATTCAGTCCTGAATTAAATATATACCTTCCAGGATAACACAAGATCACCACTCAAGATTTTTATTGTTATAGAAAATAATAGTCTCGAACCACACAAGGAGGAAGAACTGGAAGTAGACAACTTACATTTTTATGAGGGGTCAGAAACCTACATTTACAGACCAATAACAACAGAGTCCTGGTCAACGTGTGTGAATGAATCTTCAGAAACTTGGACAATGGGGCTTTTCGGGCCCTATACAAAGGAAAGCTGAGACCCACTCTGGGGAAGACTAGGAAAGGTCCAAAGCTAAGCAACGAGGCTCGTTCTTGAACTGAAAGGATTGAGCTATGAGGAAAGTGATGGATTACAGTGAATTACAGTGATGTCAGAAAGAACTTTTTCAGTGAATAGATCTGTCAACAGGTGGAATAGATTAGGTATCGTTGAAGCTAATTCGATTCAAAATGTAAATTATCATATTGTGAGAAATGAATTACTGCAATAATTTAAGGAAGGCGGGTCTAGGAGCTTAGCCCGACCCTGCAAACACATCTAGGTGAGTACATCTACACACACACACACACACACACAGACACACACACACACACACACACACATACACACACACACACACACACACACACACGCACACACACACGCACACACACACGCACACACACACACACACACACAGTAACACGAAGGAATGTACTATCAGGAGAGACCGTTGAGCCATTACGATTGTACAGCACTGGGAAGGGGTCAGGGTAAGGATTTGGGATAGGACGGAGGAGGGAAGGAATGGTGCCAAACCACTTGGACGGTCGGGGATTGAACGCCGACCTGCATGATACGAGACCGTCGCTCTACCGTCCACAACCAAAAGGTGTATAAGAGTCTAACAGCTAAACAGATCTGGACGCGTCGGCACACGCAACAGCAAAGCCAGTGGTAACAGCAAACAGCTAGCAAGTTAGGTCAGGAGCTTAGGAGACCATGAGATTAGTTGAGAGACAATGAGAGCTTAGGAGACCATGAGATGTGTTGAGAGACAATGAGAGCTTAGGAGACCATGAGACATGCAGGTCAGATACGTTACGGCCTTACTAATCTGCTGGAGATCACTAGACAGGATTAAAAGATACTGTAGGACCTCAACACGACTCCCAGGAGCTGTATATGAGATTGAGGCCCAGACAGAGGAGGTAGTGAGGACTGGAGAGTGTGTGTTACACAGACCTGTGAGGGATGAGCTTCGTAGCCGCAGGCTGAGTGGAGTTCACCTTGTTTTGTTAGTGCTGATACCTTGCTCCTGTCTTATAATATCATCAGTTCTACTGCCACAAGTAGGGACATACATAGAGGATATATATATATATATATATATATATATATATATATATATATATATATATATATATATATATATATATATATATATATATATATATATGTGTGTGTGTCGTACCTAGTAGCCAGAACGCACTTCTCAGCCTACTATGCAAGGCCCGATTTGCCTAATAAGCCAAGTTTTCCTGAATTAATATATTTTCTCTAATTTTTTTCTTATGAAATGATAAAGCTGCCCATTTCATTATGTATGAGGTCAAATTTTTTTTATTGGAGTTAAAATTAACGTAGATATATGACCGAACCTAACCAACCCTACCTAACCTAACCTAACCTAACCTATCTTTATAGGTTAGGTTAGGTTAGGTAGCCGAAAAAGTTAGGTTAGGTTAGGTAGGTTAGGTAGTCAAAAAACAATTAATTCATGAAAACTTGGCTTATTAGGCAAATCGGTTCTTGCATAGTAGGCCGAGAAGTGCGTTCTGGCTACTAGGTACGATATATATATATATATATATATATATATATATATATATATATATATATATATATATATATATATATATATATATATATATATTAGTACATTTTGGTAGTAGTCTTTCTTGTAAACATATGTTGTTGAATATGACCGAAAGGGTAAGATTAATAATTCTAACACGAGTCTTCTCAATATTTCTTACGTTTTTCTTCACTGTCGAGGGTAATTGAAAAATTAACTCTCCAAAATTCGTTCTTTATTTCTGGTCTGACGCCTGAACGCGTTTCGTAATGCTTATTACATTTTCAATGACTAGTTTACACATAAAATACATCATAATTATACTCGTTTTGGGTGGGGTGATATGGCACAAAAGTTTTGGGTGAGGTGACAAAGCTATGACAGAACACGAATCAATGGGTATAAATTGGGTATGAAAAACATACCCAACCCAAGAACTATGGAAGTCACTGCAGAAGGCCTATTGGCCAAGACTTCCTCTTGCTGCTTCTATGTTGGTTCAGGGTCTTGAAGTGGGTAGAATATAGTTGTGCATTAATTGGCTGTTGATTGCTGGTGTAGAGCTTTTCATGTGTAGTGCCACGCTGATGTCGAGTCTCCTGCTATCGCTTTATTTATCGATGATTTATCATCGATAAATCATCGATAAATACACTTCTTCAATTCGTTATTGAAGAAGCCCAATCAAATCTCCCAATCATTGTAGTGAGAACTTTCCGACAAATGAACAAACAAAGCATCAGACAATTGTCCATGTCTTACAGAGTATTTATATTGCGAAATTCTAAATTTCAAATCTTTAGATGTTTGCCCTCGTAGTGATGTGTCATATACCAAACACCTTGTAAAGACTGTAATAGGTTCTATGTAGGGCAAATACTCTGTAAGACATGGACAATTGTCTAATGCTTTGTTTGTTCATTAACGCCCCTCTCTTACTTTCTCTCTCTCTCTCTCTCTCTCTCTCTCTCTCTCTCTCTCTCTCTCTCTCTCTCTCTCTCTCTCTCTCTCTCTCTCTCTCTCTCTCCCTCTCTCTCTCTCTCTCTCTCTCTCTCTCTCTCTCTCTCTCTCTCTCTCCCTCCCTCCCTCCCTCCCTCCCTCCCTCCCTCCCCCTCTCTCTCTCTCTCTCTCTCTCTCTCTCTCTCTCTCTCTCTCTCTCTCTCTCTCTCTCTCTCTCTCTCTCTCTCTCTCCCTCCCTCCCTCCCTCCCTCCCTCCCTCCCTCCCTCCCCCTCTCTCTCTCTCTCTCTCTCTCTCTCTCTCTCTCTCTCTCTCTCTCTCTCTCTCTCTCTCTCCCTCTCTCTCTCCCTCCGTCCCTCCCTCCCTCCCTCCCTCTCTCTCTCTCTCTCTCTCTCTCCCTCTCTCCCTCCCTCCCTCCCTCCCTCCCTCCCTCCCTCTCTCTCTCTCTCTCTCTCTCTCTCTCTCTCTCTCTCTCTCTCTTCCTCTTCGTATAAGCTTGTTACATATGAGAGATAACTACAACATCATAATTATTATAGTAGTGACAGATTACGAATATATGCAGATAGAATATACCATTGTTAGAAGCAAACAACCTCTCTCACTCACACCCACACACACACATCCACTCACACATACATCCACACACACACAGACACACACACACACACACACACACACACACACACACACACACACACACACACACACACACCCATGTATACACACACCCACGCACCCTCTCCCCAAACACACCCACACACACCTACCCAACAGGCAGCAGGGCTGGAGGCAGCAATACAGGGTGTTAATAACAGGTGTTGGCGGGGAGGGGGGGGGGCGGGTGTTGGTGAGAGCGGAGGGGGGGGGGATTGAGAGCGGAGTGAGAGCTTAGTGCTAACAGCAACAAGTGTCTGGCCTGGTAACTCTATGTTATTACTCTCTCTCTCTCTCTCTCTCTCTCTCTCTCTCTCTCTCTCTCTCTCTCTCTCTCTCTCTCTCTCTCTCTCTCTCTCTTCTCAACTCTAGTCGACCACCCACCACCTGACCACCCACCAAGGTGAAGGTGACAGGTGACAAGGAACAGGTGACAAGAACGGGTGACAGGTCAGGTGACAGATGACAAGAACAAGAACAGGTGACAAGAATGGGTGACAGGTGACAAGAACAGATGACAGGTGACAAGGACAAGAACAGATGACAGGTGACAAGAACAGGTGACAAAGTACAGGTGACAGTAACAGTGACAAGTGACAAAGTGCAGGTGACAGGTGACAAAGTGCAGGTGACAAAAAACAGGTGACAGGTGACAAAGTACAGGGGACAGTAACAGTGACAAGTGACAAATTACAGGTGACAGGTGACAAAGTCCAGGTGACAGTAACAGTGACAGGTGTCACCCCAAGAGACACAGCCCCGAGTAACGTGTTGCATCAGACGGAACACTCTACCATTGAGAGAACTGGTTACACTAACTCAATTGTAGACCATTGTTACATTGTTACAACTCCCCCCCCCCCCTCTGCATTGACCTGTTTGGCTCCGTCCGTAGCCTCTACTGCTCACGTATAGATATAGATAATCCCCCCCCCTTGTTAGGGGACAGGATGCCTGCAGTTAGCCTCATCTACTTCCCCCCCCCCCCTAAGCCAATTACGGGAACCTCTGCAGGATGCGTTCACCAACAGTTGCCTTTACTACTGGGTACGATGTGTTACCGCTAGGTGATCAGACTCATGAGGTGAAAGGGAACAACATGCTCCACAAGGGCCTTGCTGAGGGTTCGAACCTGTGTGCTCTGTGGATACCGAGGGGGTCTGCATCCGAGGATCAATGTCCCCGCGGCCCGGTTTCTGTTTATCTTTTGTTTTGGTCTCTCAGTAATATAGACAGATCTGACAGCTTCCTGAGGCGCAATGGGCTACGCAGCTGGATTACAGTCGAAAGATTCCAGGTTCAATTCTTGCGGCAGGACATTGTTTTCCTTCACCTAATGCATCTGTTCACCTAACAGTATATGGGTGTCTGGGATATATTTCCAACTGTTATGTGGTGATCATCCTTAAGAAAGCCAATAATTAGCCTCGAGGGACTATTTCCTCTTATTATTTACAATATAATACCAACAGAGACATGATCACAACATATAAGGTTCACATCAACTGAAGGCTAAACTGAATGACTATAGATTAGTCAAAGGAAGATGTAAGGTTCCTATTTTTCTTTCAGTTGGAGGACTGAGAGCAATAAGAATGTTTCAGAAATATTCGAAGCCAAATCCACTTGTATTCATATGTATATGTGAGAGGCTGACACGGTTACTAGATACATACAAATATGGGGCAGAGGATCTGTTTAGTCGCTCGGTCCCATATGTGCACACACACACACACACACACACACACACACACACACACACACACACACACACACACACGCACACACGCACACACGCACACGCGCGACGGAACTTGTCCCAGAGTTACGAGGGATGGGATATGAAGAGGGGCCTGAAAGAACTGAACCTTACGACACTAAAAAAATGAAGGGAGAGAGGGGAAATGATAGGAACATATAAAATACTCAGGGGAATTGACAAAGTGGAGATAGATGAAATTTTCACACGCAATAGTAACAGAACGAGGGGACATTGGTGGAAGCTGGAAACTCAGATGAGTTACAGAGATGTTAGGAAGTTTTCTTTTAGCATGAGAGTAGTGGGGAAATGGAATGCACTTAAGGAGCAGGTTGTGGAAGCAAACTCTATTCATAATTTTAAAACCAGGTATGATAGGGAAATGGGACAGGAGTCATTGCTGTAAACAACCGATGGCTAGAAAGGCGGGATCCAAGAGTCAATGTTCGATCCTGCAAACACAAATAGGCAAGTACAAATAGATGAGTACACACACACACACACACACACACAGGAAGAAAGGAAGAGTCATCTGCAGTATGTGGAGGAATACAAAAAGTATTCCTCCAGAGGGACAGGATGAAGGAGGAGAGAGCCAGGGTGACAAAGGCAAGGAAGAAGCGCAGGGAGAGAGGAGTAAACCAGAACATCACAGCCCCCAACACAACATCCCCAGAGACAAGAGGGGAACCCACAACCAGCATCCCAGCAACACCAGAGGGGAGGGCAACACCACCACCCTCTGCATGGAAACCCTCTCTACCCCTCACCCTACCTGCCCCCACTCAAATACTCACTCAACCATCTCTCCCCCGTCACCCCATTCCGACCCTGTCACCCCTCTCCCATCCCTACCATGTCCTCCTCCCCCTCTCCCATTCCCCCTGTCTCCCCTCCCCCTTCATCCCATACCCTCCCTATCTCTCCTCCCCCTCACGCCATATTGTCCATGTCCCCCCCTACCACCTTACCCCATACCATCCCTGTCCCCCCCCTTCCCTTGACCCCCCACCCCAAACCCCAGAATCTTCTGAGACCGTGTTAACCCCCTCACAGATCTTCACACCGACTGAACAGCTTCCTCCATCAGCAGAACGCTCACCAAGAAAGGGACAAGAGAATGAACAGAAGAAAGTGAGCTTCAAGACAATGTACACTAACGTAGATGGGATTACAAATAAAACAAGTGAACCTGGAGAATGGGCACTAGAAGAAAACCCAGACATAATAGCACCCACAGAAACAAAGCTAACAAAAACCATAACAAATGCAGTGTTTTTGTAGGACTCCTGTGTTGTGAGGAGAAAGAGAAGGAAGAGGAGGTGGCATAGCTCTGCTACTAAGAAAAAGCTGGAGTTTTGAAGAGATGGTTATTCAGGGCTGTGAAGATTTCAGTGACTACGTGACAGGTAACATAGCAATTGGAAGACAAAAAATTATAGTAGTAGTCATAATTACCCCCCCCCCCCACACCAAACGACAGAAGACCCCGACAGGAATATGATAAAAACTTCTGTAGCTAGCAGGAATGGATCCAGACTACTAATCATGGGAGACTTCATCCACAGGAAGATAGATTGGGAGAACAGAGACTCACATGGAGATTATCTTGATTATCTTGAGATGATTTCGGGGCTTTAGTGTCCCCGCGGCCCGGTCTTCGACCAGGCCTCCACCCCCAGGAAGCAGCCCATGACAGCTGACTAACACCCAGGTACCTATTTACTGCTAGGTAACAGGGGCATAGGGTGAAAGAAACTCTGCCCAATGTTTCTCGCCGGCGCCTGGGATCGAACCCAGGACCACAGGATCACAAGTCCCGCGTGCTGTCCGCTGGAGGACCGTGTCTGGAGGACCAGACACATGGAGAGCTAAGCTGCTGGACGTGGCAACAAGACATTTTCTAAGCCAACACATCAAGGGACCGACAAGAATGAGGGGAGAGGATGAATTGCTATGCTTGATCTGATATTTACCCTAAATGAGTATATAACGGAAGTTAAGTTGGAAGCCCCCTTGGGAATGAGTGATCACAGTGTATTGATCTTTGAGTACCTGGTAGATCAAGGAATTATCTCCCCTCAAAAAAAGAACTGGGAAACAAAGAGTTGGCATACCGAAAGGGAAATTATGAGGAGATGAGAAAATTCCTAAGGGATATACCTTGGGACACAGAACTCAAAACTAAGTCCATACAAGACATGATGAACTGTCACCCAAAAGTGTCAGGAGGCAGTAAACAGGTTTATCCCGGCACGACTGGAAAAAAACGAAAAGCAAAACAAGAATCCGTGGTTTAATAGGGCATGTATGAAAGCAAAGGAACTAAACAAAAGGGCGTGGACGAACTGCCGAAATAACAGAACACCAAAAAGTAGAGGGATACCAGAGAACCAGGAACGAGTATGTTAGTGTGAGAAGAGAAGCTGAGAAAAAGTGTGAAAATGATATAGCTAATAAAGCTAAGACCGAACCAAAGCTACTCCACAGTCACATCAGAAGGAAAACAACAGTGAGAGAACAGGTGATGAAACTTAGAACAGACGAGGACAGGTACACAGAGATTGACAAAGATGTGTGTGAACAACTCAACGAGAACAAGAGGTTCCAGGAGGTCTTCACAATAGAACATAGTGAGGTCACTGCGCTAGGAGAGGAGGCAGTAAACCAGGTGCCCTTGGAAGGGGTCGGAATTACAAGAGATGAGGTCAAGAGGCATCTGTTGGATCTGTACGTGAGAAAGGCTGTTTGCCCGGACGTAATCTCACCATGGGTACTGAAAGAGTGTGCAGAAGCACTTTGCTTGCCACTCTCCATAGTGTATAGTAGGACACTGGAAATGGGAGACCTACCAGAAATATGGAAGACTGCTAATGTAGCCCCTATATACAAAATGGGTGACAAACAAGAGGCACTGAACTACAGGCCAGTGTCTTTAACTTGTATACCATGCAAGGTGATGGAGAAGAGCGCGAGGTAAAAACCTAGTAACACATCTGGAGAGAAGGGACTTTGTGACAACCTATCAACATGGGTTCAGGGAGGGTAAATCTTGCCTTACAGGCTTAATAGGCTTGCCTTACAGGCTTTGTCACCTACGAGCAGGTGACAAAGATTAGGCAAGAAAGAGAAAGATGGGAGGACTGCATTTTTTTGGACTGTCGGAAAGCCTTTGACACAGTACCCCATAAGAGGCTGGTACATAAGCTGGAGAAACCGGCAGGAGTAACTGGTAGGGCGCTCCAGTGGATAAGGGAGAATCTAAGCAATAGGAAGCAGAAAGTTACGGTGAGGGGTGAGACCTCAGATTGGCGTGAAGTCACCAGTGGAGTCCCACAGGGCTCTATGTTTGGACCTATCCTGTTTCTGATATATGTAAATGATCTCCCAGAGGGTA
>NC_091224.1:16665022-16667522 GCF_040958095.1 Procambarus clarkii | reverse complement strand
GGTGGTGGTGGTGTGACTGTTGGTGGTGGTGGTGTGGTGGTGGTGGTGGTGTGACTGTTGGTGGTGGTGGTGTGACTGTTGGTGGTGGTGGTGGTGTGACTGTTGGTGGTGGTGGTGGTGGTGGTGTGACTGTTGGTGGTGGTGGTGTGGTGGTGGTGGTGGTGGTGGTGGTGGTGTGACTGTTGGTGGTGGTGGTGTGGTGGTGGTGGTGGTGTGACTGTTGGTGGTGGTGGTGTGGTGGTGGTGGTGGTGTGACTGTTGGTGGTGGTGGTGTGACTGTTGGTGGTGGTGGTGGTGTGACTGTTGGTGGTGGTGGTGGTGTGACTGTTGGTGGTGGTGGTGGTGGTGTGACTGTTGGTGGTGGTGGTGGTGTGACTGTTGGTGGTGGTGGTGGTGTGACTGTTGGTGGTGGTGGTGGTGTGACTGTTGGTGGTGGTGGTGGTGTGACTGTTGGTGGTGGTGGTGGTGTGACTGTTGGTGATGGTGGTGGTGTGACTGTTGGTGATGGTGGTGGTGTGACTGTTGGTGGTGGTGGTGATGGTGTGACTGTTGGTGGTGGTGGTGGTGTGACTGTTGGTGGTGGTGGTGGTGTGACTGTTGGTGGTGGTGGTGGTGTGACTGTTGGTGGTGGTGGTGGTATGACTGTTGGTGGTGGTGGTGGTGTGACTGTTGGTGGTGGTGGTGGTGGTGTGACTGTTGGTGGTGGTGGTGGTGTGACTGTTGGTGGTGGTGGTGGTGGTGTGACTGTTGGTGGTGGTGGTGGTGGTGTGACTGTTGGTGGTGGTGGTGGTGGTGTGACTGTTGGTGGTGGTGGTGGTGGTGTGACTGTTGGTGGTGGTGGTGGTGGTGTGACTGTTGGTGGTGGTGGGGTGGTGTGACTGTTGGTGGTGGTGGTGGTGGTGTGACTGTTGGTGGTGGTGGTGGTGGTGTGACTGTTGGTGGTGGTGGTGGTGGTGTGACTGTTGGTGGTGGTGGTGGTGGTGTGACTGTTGGTGGTGGTGGTGGTGGTGTGACTGTTGGTGGTGGTGGTGGTGTGACTGTTGGTGGTGGTGGTGGTGGTGTGACTGTTGGTGGTGGTGGTGGTGGTGTGACTGTTGGTGGTGGTGGTGGTGTGACTGTTGGTGGTGGTGGTGGTGTGACTGTTGGTGGTGGTGGTGGTGTGAATGTTGGTGGTGGTGGTGGTGTGACTGTTGGTGGTGGTGGTGGTGTGACTGTTGGTGGTGGTGGTGTGGCTGTTGGTGGTGGTGGTGGTGGTGTGACTGTTGGTGGTGGTGGTGGTGGTGGTGTGACTGTTGGTGGTGGTGGTGGTGGTGGTGTGACTGTTGGTGGTGGTGGTGGTGGTGTGACTGTTGGTGGTGGTGGTGGTGGTGTGACTGTTGGTGGTGGTGGTGGTGGTGTGACTGTTGATGGTGGTGGTGGTGTGACTGTTGGTGGTGGTGGTGTGACTGTTGGTGGTGGTGGTGGTGTGACTGTTGGTGGTGGTGGTGTGACTGTTGGTGGTGGTGGTGGTGTGACTGTTGGTGGTGGTGGTGGTGGTGTGACTGTTGGTGGTGGTGGTGGTGGTGTGACTGTTGGTGGTGGTGGTGGTGTGGACTGTTGGTGGTGGTGGTGGTGGTGTGACTGTTGGTGGTGGTGGTGGTGGTGTGACTGTTGGTGGTGGTGGTGGTGTGACTGTTGGTGGTGGTGGTGGTGTGACTGTGGTGGTGGTGGTGTGACTGTTGGTGGTGGTGGTGGTGGTGTGACTGTTGGTGGTGGTGGTGGTGGTGTGACTGTTGGTGGTGGTGGTGGTGGTGTGACTGTTGGTGGTGGTGGTGGTGGTGTGACTGTTGGTGGTGGTGGTGGTGTGACTGTTGGTGGTGGTGGTGGTGTGACTGTTGGTGGTGGTGGTGGTGTGACTGTTGGTGGTGGTGGTGTGACTGTTGGTGGTGGTGGTGGTGTGACTGTTGGTGGTGGTGGTGGTGTGACTGTTGGTGGTGGTGGTGTGACTGTTGGTGGTGGTGTGACTGTTGGTGGTGGTGGTGGTGTGACTGTTGGTGGTGGTGGTGTGACTGTTGGTGGTGGTGGTGGTGTGACTGTTGGTGGTGGTGGTGGTGTGACTGTTGGTGGTGGTGGTGTGACTGTTGGTGGTGGTGTGACTGTTGGTGGTGGTGGTGGTGTGACTGTTGGTGGTGGTGGTGGTGTGACTGTTGGTGGTGGTGGTGGGTGACTGTTGGTGGTGGTGGGTGGGTGGTGGTGGGTGGTGGTGTGACTGTTGGTGGTGGTGGTGGTGTGACTGTTGGTGGTGGGTGGTGGTGTGACTGTTGTGGTGGTGGTGGTGTGACTGTTGGTGGTGGTGGTGTGTGATGTGGTGGTGGTGGTGGTGTGACTGTTGGTGGTGGTGGTGTGACTGTTGGTGGTGTGGTGGTGTGACTGTTGGTGGTGGTGGTGGTGTGACTGTTGGTGTGGTGGTGGGTGTGACTGTTGGTGGTGGTGGTGGTGTGACTGTTGGTGGTGGTGGTGT
>NC_091224.1:16637177-16664522 GCF_040958095.1 Procambarus clarkii | reverse complement strand
AAGGCGCCGACTCCTTGTCAGTGCTTTCGGGAGAAGAAGCCGGGATGGTCTCACTGTGGATGTAGGGTTCTGTGAATGTGGAATAGTTAATCAAGACAGTGGGAGGAGTACCATTATATTGCTTCAGGAGGTTGACGTGGCACAGCTGGGTCTTCCGCCGCCTATCTGGAGTCTCTATCACATAATTATTATTATTCCTGCACTCTTTGACGCAGTAGGGTCCTGAAAATCTGTTTTGTAAAGGTGAACCTGGGATAGGGAAATAAGCAAGGACGAAGTCTCCCGGCTTGAATTTTCTTACTTTGCTGGTCTGGTCGTAATGAGTCTTCATTCTCACCTGGGCTTTCAATAGATTATCATTGGCAAAGCGGTGGACTCTCTCTAGAATGTGCTGAAGGTTTTGAAGAAACTGGGGCACATTCTGATGCTCACTGAAGGTGGCATCTCTGAGAGAGTCTTTGAAAGCCTTAAGGGGAGTACGGCACTTACGGCCGTAGAGCATCTCATAAGGAGATACTCCTAGGGACTCATTGGGGAGACTTCTGAAAATACACATTATTAGGTCAATCTGCTTATCCCAATCCTTTGAGGTTTCACTACAAAACTTTTTCAAGAGTGCTTTGATGGTCTGATGACTACGTTCAAGAGAACCCTGTGAAGCAGGATGATAGGGGCTGGACAATACCTGTTTGATGTTGAACTCCTCCAGTGTCCTTTTGAAGAGATCACTGGTGAAGTTGGTGCCACAGTCACTTTGAATCTCCCTGGGAAATCCGTATTGAGTGAAGATCTTCAGTAAATGTTTGATAACCGTAGCAGCCGTGATGTTCTTCACTGGAACTGCTATGGGAAATCTGGTGGTAGGACACAGGATGGTTAGGATGTAGGCGTTACCTGAACTGGTCCGAGGTAAAGGACCAACACAGTCTATTATGAGTCTGTGGAAAGGTTCCGCAGGCACCTGTATGGGAATCAGTGGTGCTCTGGGAATGGAGACGTTCGGTTTGCCTGCCATCTGACATGTATGACACTGTTTTACGTACTGTTTGACGTTATTTACCATACCTGGCCAGTAGTAGTCTTGGCGAATCCCATGGTAAGTCTTGTTGAAGCCGTAGTGGGAGAATGCTCCATGGGCCAGGTGTAGAATAGTGGGCCGCAGGCTGGTGGGAATCACAAGTTGTTCGGTGTTGGCCCAATCGTCCTCCTCCTTCAGTTTACTGGGTCTATATCTGCGGTAGAGCAAGTCGTTCTCTAGGAAGAACCCAGGAATACTGTCGGGTTGAGTCTCAGCCTGGAAAAACAATGGTGTTAAAGTAAGATCTTCCCTCTGCAACTTACGGAACTCCAACTTGGTCAGATGCGGGGGTAGTTTCTGAGGGTCTTGAGGGACAGCGGTAGCAGTAGAGTCAGCTGGCTGTGGACGTGCGGCTTGCGCACGGGTGGTCACGAGAACCGGAGGAGAAACTTCATCACTCTCTTGAACCTCTGCTGGAACATACTCAAGAATAGGGTTACTTGGCACAGAGTTACACACCTGGGGTTTGTCCATGACGATCAGGTTGGTCGGTTGCAGGTCTTCTGCCAAGTCGTTGCCTAGGAGAAGTTGCACTCCAGGCATGGGAAAAGGCTTTTCCCTGACGGCGACTTGGACTTCCCCGTTCACGTAGGGACAATCCAGGTGGACTCTGGCGAGAGGGTATGGAGTAGTAGCAGTGAGGTCAGTGATGAAGACCGTTTCCCCGGTGTAGACTATGTTGGGCACAGCCGACTTCAAGATGATCGATTGTAGAGCCGCTGTGTCCCTCAAGATCTTCAATTTGAAACGTCCCTCCGGATTTGAACCGTTGGCAGAGACAGTTCCAGTATACAGGTGGTTACTGAAAAGAGAAAGATCATTAACATCAACACCAACATTCATCACAGGCTTACCGGACTTAGGAGGAGTTGGTTTGGGTCGTTGTTGGTCAGTGGTTCCCTTGTATTGAGACTTACCACACTTGTCTATGGTATGTCCATAGAGTCTACAATATTTGCAGTACAGTTGTGAACCAGCTTGATCGGGGCTCACCTTCTCGTAACTGTACCACGACTTCTTACTGGAGGATGGTTCAGGTGTCAGCCGGTGGATGAGGCTGTAAGTGTCAGCCGACTTAGCACACTTCAGGTAGTCGGTTTCTTCTTTATCTGCTAAGTAGAGGCGGACAGGAGGCGGCACACGTCTCAAGAATTCTTCAACAAGCATCAGGTTGACGAGTTCTGTAAAAGTAGAGACATGTGCTGCTTCCAGCCATTTCATGAAATACCTCCGTTTCGTGTTAGCAAACTCAAGGAAGGTAGTGGTACTTGCCTTCAGGTGGTCACGGAATTTCCTTCTATAACTTTCAGTAGAGAGGAGGTAGGCGTCCAACACTGCTTGTTTCAGAGTGTAGTAGTCATTCTCAGACGCCAAAGTACTGAGTGTGACTGCAGCTCTACCTGTAAGATGGACTCTGAGAAGTGTTGCCCATTGGTCGACAGGCCAACTGAGTTGATTAGCAAGGGTTTCAAAGGTGGTAAAGAACACATCAACTTCTGCTTCTACAAAGGATGGCATTAACTTACTTGCATGTGATATATTAAAACTGACGGGAAGATTGGCAGTAGCTTGTTGGCGTTGAGTGAAGTGGGAAGTTTCCAAGGCGATTTCACGTTGACGACACTCTAGAGCCAGAGTTGCTTGTTGCTTGTCATGTTCACGTTGCATTTCCAACTCGCGTTGTTTGGTTTCAAGCTGTACGCGTTCCCGCTCCTGGAGTGCTTCAAGCTGTACTCGTTCCCGCTCCTGGAGTAGTGCAACCTCACGTTCTTGGAGGGCGAGTCCTCGTTCTTGTTCTTCCCTCCGTATGGCAGCTGCTCGTTCTTGTTGTTCGAGGGCTTCCCTTTGCTGTTCGCGGGCTTCCTTTTGCTGCTCACGTTCAATCTTAGCCAGCTCTAGTTTAAGTTTCATCGTTGCCAAGTCAGTTTTATCTGCAATATAGTAAGTTTCATGAGTTTCAGAGTCTATCTTACCTTGCTCTAAATAGTAATCCAGCAACAGGTTGTGTAGGTCATTTTTGTTGGCTTGATAGGGAACTTCTAGTTGATACTCATGTGCAAGAGTTTGTAGTTCAGTCCTCTTGGCACGACTTAAAGTCCCTATTTCACCTGCTGGATTTGCACGGAAAGTTTGGAGACGAAACATGGTGAAATTAGCAAATAAAGGTACACGAATGTTCAATAATGAAATGTCAGAAACAGGACAACGTGGCAACTGGTACCTATCCTGTGTGATCTTTAACAATTAACGTTAAGTGAAAGATATTAAATGATTAAATTAAATCAAGGGCGCAGGAAATCTTGTACCCGGTACTCATGTAAGAGAATAAGGGCAAGAAAATCCTACTAACAAATGAAACAAAGTTTCGAAAACAAATGAAACAGTTAAATGCTTCAAAAGTAAAATTGGTAGTCCAAGGATGTAGGCATACCTTGCCAAGTCTCTATAGGACATAAAGCAAGTTTTTCCCACTGAATTTAATATGATACTTACAGAATTAGCGAACTTTTGTGCTCTGAAAAAATAAGCTAATTCCCTACCGTTGTATGTATCATCATCTCTGACTGACGTGTAGGGGTGCGAGGTGTCAACTTGTGACGAGAACTGCTGCTGAGGTCCCAACTCAGCAACTAAAGTTCGAGCTAGAGGAACTATGGCCCTCTTTGTCCTCCTACAGTCAGATTGCAGAAGATTGGGTACTCTTGACCCGGGGCAGACCACAGTACCAGGGTACCAATATGATGATCTGTCAGAATGAGAAATATTCAAGGGACATAGATGGTAAATACGAGTAATAACATGGAGGGAGAGATGACCAATTAAGAGTATGACTGCGGCCTACAGTCACCACGTAATCCAAAGTTGTCTCACCTTCACTATATGTTACTCTCGTAATGCACAATACACCGCACCTTATAAAAAATGAAATTGAATGAAAAATAGTAAAGCTACGTTAACAAAGTTAAATACGCTTACCATGAATTACCACTTGGCACCAGTACCTGAGTGAGGCTCCTAGGACAGGCCCCCATATAACTTGTGACGGTAACGCGTTGGTGTTCGGCTGTTTAAGGCTAGGGGTATGGCCTCGTCACATAGTTATAAAAAAAAAATAGAAAAACTGGAACTTCGTCTGTGGTAAGGTAAGGAGAAGACACACAAAACACAAGTAAAACTTTAACAATGAAATTTTAATTACGTTAAATAAATCAAAACATGAAAATAATGCACAAACAAATTCTTATAATAAAATCAATGAATCAAAATAATAAGAATACTTAAATGACACAATGAAAGTTACGTTAAGGCAAAATAATATGAAGTGCAACACAAAAGGTAAGTGGGAGGTGCTGGAATATTGGCTTAAAGCCACCACCTCTCTCAGTACACTCTAGAGTCTAGCTGGGAGGTGTGCTGGCTACGAAAGCACGGAACATTCTGAAGACTGATGTTGGGGCGACCCCAGACATCGGGTAGTATTGGGGGCGAGTGCAGGTGCAGCCAGACCGGCGACCAATCAGCGGAGCCGTAGCGATCAACGGGTAGTTTGGTGGTTGGAGTTCGAACAGGTGGCTGGATGCATACGTTTCTGCTCACCCTGGCAAGCCTTGCTGGTGCTGGTGTTGTTGTCGTTGTTTGACATTTCTTCCATAGTCTTTTATATAATTGTGACGACGTAATTATGAAGGGAAGAGCAGGCTCAATCTCTTGAAGGAGATTATCGTCACAATATATACAAGAAGGTACATTGGGATTGTGAGGATACATAGCATAGTAACTACATTCTTGTAAAGCCACTAGTACGCGCAGCGTTTCGGGCAGAAACGCTGTTTCTCTATTAACACACGAACATGGCCTAAGAGATGTTCTTCCTTGATGTTAAACAGCTGTTTAACCTCAACAACGTGCAGTAACCAAGTGTTGCTGCACCTGCACCTCACTGCCACTTTGCTGTGTGTCTGAGATCGTCGTCGCCCTCCTTTGTTTTTGTCGTGAACGAGCAAATACGACCGAGTTCTGCTTATCTAGCCTTAGCTGATGTACCCGAGCAATGCTATCTGGTCCTAGATAACAAGATGTTATCTTGCACTCGGTCCTGCCATCACCAAGTGATCATTTACGTTGAACCGGCCACAGCTTCGTGTTATCAGATATAACCTTCTGCCAGACAGTGCTATCAGGCAGATTCTGCTATCGATCAGCACTATGTAACCTGTAGAAAACAGGCAAAGCCTTGTTTCCTTATTGGATATCTTTAAGGAGTATCTGCAGTCAACATCGTCATCTTCTGTGGCACGAGTAGCTGTCAGCATCACAGTGGTCCCACTACTGTGTACCTCCTGTGTGGCGGCCTGGCGTCAATACGGTGCAGGAGACCCGCTCACAGTTCCGCCACCGTCGCATATAGGATCAAAGCAGAGTAGACGCTGCCAGAGTGCTCGCTCCTGCAAAGCCAAGTATTGCTCCAGGCCTGAGGTGTATGTTTGTATAATACTGCACACGTTGAATGCCACACACAAATACACACACATTCATATATAAATACACAAACACACACAAATACACACACACATATATATAAATACACAAACACACACACAAACACACACACACACATATATATATGTGACTCACACCCCAGAAGTGACTCGAACCCATACTCCCAGAAGCAACGCAACTGGTATGTACAAGACGCCTTAATCCACTTGACCATCACGACCGGACAAAATGAGGTGATAGCCGAGGCTATTTGAACCACCCCACCGCCGGCACTCGGATAGTAATCTTGGGCATAGCATGATGGTCAAGTGGATTAAGGTCAAGTGATGGTCAAGTGGATTAAGGCGTCTTGTACATACCAGTTGCGTTGCTTCTGGGAGTATGGGTTCGAGTCACTTCTGGGGTGTGAGTTTTCAGTTGCATATTGTCCTGGGGACCATTCAGGCTTGTTCGCATTTGTGTTCCTCACGTGTGTGTGCCCCAAAGAATGAGGTGATTTTGTAAAATGCTATGCCCAAGATTACTATCCGAGTGCCGGCGGTGGGGTGGTTCAAATAGCCTCGGCTATCACCTCATTTTGTCCGGTCGTGATGGTCAAGTGGATTAAGGCGTCTTGTACATACCAGTTGCGTTGCTTCTGGGAGTATATGTTCGAGTCACTTCTGGGGTGTGAGTTTTCAGTTGCATATTGTCCTGGGGACCATTCAGGCTTGTTCGCATTTGTGTTCCTCACGTGTGCCCCAAAGAATGAGGTGATTTGGTAAAATGCTATGCCCAAGATTACTATCCGAGTACCGACGGTGGGGTGGTTCAAATAGCCTCGGCTATCACCTCATTTTGTCCGGTCGTGATGGTCAAGTGGATTAAGGCGTCTTGTACATACCAGTTGCGTTGCTTCTGGGAGTATGGGTTCGAGTCACTTCTGGGGTGTGAGTTTTCAGTTGCATATTGTCCTGGGGACCATTCAGGCTTGTTCGCATTTGTGTTCCTCACGTGTGCCCCAAAGAATGAGGTGATTTGGTAAAATGCTATGCCCAAGATTACTATCCGAGTACCGGCGGTGGGGTGGTTCAAATAGCCTCGGCTATCACCTCATTTTGTCCGGTCGTGATGGTCAAGTGGATTAAGGCGTCTTGTACATACCAGTTGCGTTGCTTCTGGGAGTATGGGTTCGAGTCACTTCTGGGGTGTGAGTTTTCAGTTGCATATTGTCCTGGGGACCATTCAGGCTTGTTCGCATTTGTGTTCCTCACGTGTGTGTGCCCCAAAGAATGAGGTGATTTTGTAAAATGCTATGCCCAAGATTACTATCCGAGTGCCGGCGGTGGGGTGGTTCAAATAGCCTCGGCTATCACCTCATTTTGTCCGGTCGTGATGGTCAAGTGGATTAAGGCGTCTTGTACATACCAGTTGCGTTGCTTCTGGGAGTATATGTTCGAGTCACTTCTGGGGTGTGAGTTTTCAGTTGCATATTGTCCTGGGGACCATTCAGGCTTGTTCGCATTTGTGTTCCTCACGTGTGCCCCAAAGAATGAGGTGATTTCGTAAAATGCTATGCCCAAGATTACTATCCGAGTACCGGCGGTGGGGTGGTTCAAATAGCCTCGGCTATCACCTCATTTTGTCCGGTCGTGATGGTCAAGTGGATTAAGGCGTCTTGTACATAACAGTTGCGTTGCTTCTGGGAGTATGGGTTCGAGTCACTTCTGGGGTGTGAGTTTTCAGTTGCATATTGTCCTGGGGACCATTCAGGCTTGTTCGCATTTGTGTTCCTCACGTGTGCCCCAAAGAATGAGGTGATTTGGTAAAATGCTATGCCCAAGATTACTATCCGAGTACCGGCGGTGGGGTGGTTCAAATAGCCTCGGCTATCACCTCATTTTGTCCGGTCGTGATGGTCAAGTGGATTAAGGCGTCTTGTACATACCAGTTGCGTTGCTTCTGGGAGTATGGGTTCGAGTCACTTCTGGGGTGTGAGTTTTCAGTTGCATATTGTCCTGGGGACCATTCAGGCTTGTTCGCATATATATATATATATATATATATATATATATATATATATATATATATATATATATATATATATATATATATATATATATACAAACACACACAAATACCAACATACACACATATATATAAACACACAAACACAAATACACACACACATATATAAATACACAAACACACACAAATACACACACAAACACACATATAAATACACAAATACACACGCATACACAGTTCTAAAGAACTGCCTTTAGAAACTTGTGTAAGGGATCGTTCAGGACCTTGTATACCACTTATGTAAGACCAATCCTGGAGTATGCAGCTCCAGCCTGGAGTCCATACCTAGTTAAACACAAAACGAAGTTAGAGAAGATTCAGAGGAATGCCACCAGACTGGTCCCGGAACTGAGAGGAATGAGCTACGAGGAAAAGCTAAGGGAGCTGAACCTCACATCGCTGGAAAACAGAAGAGTAAGGGGAGACATGATAACCACCTACAAAATTCTCAGGGGAATTGACAGGGTGGACAAAGACAAACTCTTCAGCACGGGTGGAACACGAACAAGGGGACACAGGTGGAAACTTAGTATCCAGATGAGCCACAGAGACGTTAGAGATAATTTTTTTCACTGTCAGGGTAGTTAACAAATGGAATACATTAAGTAGTGATATGGTGGAGGCTGACTCCACACACAGTTTCAAATATAGATATGATAGCGCCCAATAGGCTCAGGAATCTGTACACCAGTTGATTGACAGTTGAGAGGCGGGACCAAAGAGCCAAAGCTCAACCCTCGCAAACACAACTAGGTGAGTACAACTAGATGAGTACACACACACATATATCAGAAACCTAAGTAAGGAGCCATTTAGGGCGCTTTACACTGCCTACGTGAGGCCAGTCTTAGAGTATGCCGCCTCATCATGGAGTCCCCACCTGAAGAAACACATACGGAAACTGGAAAAGGTTCAGAAGTTTGCAACGAGACTCGTCCCAGCGTTACGAGGGATGGGGTATGAGGAGCGCCTGAAGGAACTGAGCCTTACAAGACTAGAAAAAACAAAGGAGAGGTGGAGATATGATAAGAACGAATAAAATACTCAGGGGGATTGACAGATTGGACATAGACGAAATGTTCACACGGAATAGTAACAGAACGAGGGGACATGGATGGAAGCTTGAAACTCAGATGAGTCACAGAGATGTTAGGAAGTTTTCTTTTAGCGTGAGAGTAGTGGGGAAATGGAATGCACTTCAGGAACAGGTTGTGGAAGCAAATACTATTCATAATTTTAAAACCAGGTATGATAGGGAAATGGGACAGGAGTCATTGCTGTAAACAACCGATAGCTGGAAAGGCGGGATCCAAGAGTCAAAGCTCGATCCTGCAGACACAACTAGGTGAGTACAACTAGGTGAATACACACACCGTTTGTAAAGTACTTGAAAGAATAATCAGGTTAAGACTGGTTACACACTTAAGAAAAAATAAGTATGTAAACAATCACTAATATGCGTTCAGGGAAGGGAGATCACGCCTAACAAACCTTCTGGAATTCTATGGTAATATAACAAGAATAAGGCAAGACGAGGAAGGTTGGGCAGTTTGTATATTTATGGACTGCCAAAAGGCCTAAAATACAGCACCAAAAAGAAGACTGCTATTCAAACTTAAGCGCCAGGCGGGAGTAAGTGGATAAGACCTAGCATGGGAAAGGAAGGACCTAACAGGAAGGAGCCAGAGAATGAACAGATTCACAAGAGCCGTGACGAGGATTTGAACCTGCGTCCAAGAGCATCCCAGACGGCGCCTTAATCGACTGAGCTACGACATGGTCAAAAGAGTTGAAACCGAAGTTCAGTAGAACTTACTAGATCCTGCAGCCTCTCCGAGACACAAACCAGGGTTTTACACAACTCCCCCCTGCACCCGAGCTTTGTCAATAGGCCGTTCTCCCTCTTCGCCCTTACATCATTACACACAGAGATCACACTAACGTGATGCATCAATTTCTTCATTTGATGCATCACGTTATTGGGATTTCTGTGTGAAATGAGCCAGAGAATAATGGTAAGGGGCGAGAAGTCGGACTGGCGAACCATAACGAGTGGAGTACCTCAAGGAACGGCGCTGGGACCAATTGTATTTCTAATATACGTGAACGACATGTTTACAGGAGTTGAGTCATATATGCTGATGTTCGTGGATGACGCAATTTTAATGAGAAGAGTTATGACAGATGAGCGTTGTAGGATCCTCCAAAAGGTCTTGCACAGGTGGCAGCGATGGTTGGAAAAGTGGCTACTGGAGTTCAACACGAGCAAGTGTAAAGTTATAGAAATGGTACTAGGTGATAGAAGACCAAAGGGACGATCAACAATGAAGGGAAACTACGTACCTTTCACGATACGAGAAAGGGACCTGGGAGCGGACGTAACAACAAATCTAACTCCTGAAGCACATATAAATAGGATAACGACAGCAGCGACCTAAGTAAGGAGGCTTTTAGGGCGCTTTACACTGCCTACGTGAGACCAGTCTTGGAGTATGCCGCGCCATCATGGACTATCTACCTGAAGAAACACGTAAGGAAACTGGAAAAGGTTCAAAAGTATACGACGAGGTGTACCCCTTCTAGGTTATATATATATATATATATATATATATATATATATATATATATATATATATATATATATATATATATATATATATATATATATATATAATCAATTTTCAACGTTACACGAAAAAATTTGTAGGTCATTACTGGAACACGCCTTCAGAAATGAGGAACAGTCGAACATGCAGAACGAACCAGGCCAAGCAACATTTAACACAAGCTTGGACCCATCTCACTGGCCACACTCCCCGTCCTACGAAGGCCTGGCTGTGTCCATCCTACACTGACCGCTCACTAACTGAATTCACACCCTGTTTAACCCTACCCAACCCTTAAGTTAATCTAACAGAGTCCACCACAGCCTAACACTATATAACCTAAGCTAATTCAGTCTGTTCTAACAGTATACATAGTTTAATCAACAGAAAAGGAAAATTGTCGAATCGTTTCGTGTGAGACTTGACTGAACCTCCCACCAGGCCTCTGGGGATATTTCAGGCCTTCCCTCTGGGGATCGCTGGCAATCAAGGAGGCTGGGAAGAGCAGCCTGAACAAGGGACCGGGAGGGTGGCGGCAGGAAACTATATGTAGATTCAACTCTCAGTGTCGCATGTGAGCTGGTGCCCGAGGAGTGAGAGACGCCTGAGGCAATATGATCGCCAGGGAACAATGGCGTCAGGTCTGGACCGGCATAAAAGGACTTGATTGCTAAAGACAAGGCCTGGTTAAGACTACGCTATAAGACGTATTTAGAACTCACCTGGGTGTCCCCCTCCCCTACAACTCATCTACGTCACTAGTTTCCAACCATGTCCTATACTTCAGCTGTACCAAGAACTCGAACTTTATTCCAGGGTAATCATCATAAGTATTTTGTACGTCTCGATCATGACACTTCTCTCGTTCTTGGGCGTTTTTCGTATTTTGTCCTAAACCTCTGACCCTACTCGTGTCTCGTTCTTCGTGTGGAGACATCATGCCATCGCTGTATATTTTCGCATTGGTATTACGTAGGTAGTACAAAGTAGTCAAAAGACTGCCTTAGCTTGTTTCCTAAAGGCCACGTCTTTAGCATTACATAGTAAATGGTTCAGAGATTGGGGGGGGGGAGGGGAGGAAATATGGATGGGGGGGGCTTAGGGCCAGGGTGAGGGGGGGGGGGGAAATGAGGGTTACGTCTGAGGATTAGGGCTGAAGGTTAAGGCTGAGGGGTAGGGCTGAGGGTTAGGTCTGAGGATTAGGTCTGAGGGTTAGGTCTGAGGGTTAGGGCTGAAGGTTAGGGCTGAGGGTTAGGTCTGAGGGTTAGATCTGAGGGTTAGATCTGAGGGTTAGGACTGAGGCTTAGGTCTGAGGATTAAGACTGAGGCTTAGGGCTGAGGCTTAGGGCTGAGAATTGAAGCTTACAGAAGAGGACTGAGGGTGTAAGACAAAATTAAAAAGCCAATGGTGACGTCTCAACCCTCAGCTCTAAGAAAAGGGGAGTGAAGGGGGACGCTGAGACGAAAAATGGAAGCCAAGGGTAATGGCTAAGAGTAAGCTGAAAGAACGCATCTTCAATCCAAAAAGTTCCCCCATTTGTTGTACAAGTTCGAGGTATCCGATCTTTGTCAAAGGGCCCAAGTTGGGAGGGCGTCTGCTCTCTCTCTCAGAGCTGCCGCCGGGCGAACTATTCTCCTGGAAAAGGCAGGAAAAACTTCCCTTTTCACCGTTTTCCTGTAATTTTGGGAGTGGGAGGAATAGCGGACCGGTTCTGAGTGGACTTGATAACTCAGCATGTCAGGTGGACAGTGACTAGGGGGGGGGGCGAGAGAGAGAGAGAGAGAGAGAGAGAGAGAGAGAGAGAGAGAGAGAGAGAGAGAGAGAGAGAGAGAGAGACAGAGAGAGACAGAGAGAGAGAGAGAGAGAGAGAGAGAGACAGAGAGAGAGAGACAGAGAGAGAGAGACAGAGAGAGAGAGACAGAGAGAGAGAGACAGAGAGACAGAGAGAGAGAGACAGAGAGACAGAGAGAGAGAGACAGAGAGAGAGAGAGAGAGACAGAGAGAGAGACAGAGAGAGAGAGAGACAGAGAGAGAGAGAGAGAGAGAGAGAGAGAGAGAGAGAGAGAGAGAGAGAGAGAGAGAGAGAGAGAGAGAGAGAGAGAGAGAGAGAGAGAGAGAGAGAGAGAGAGAGAGAGAGAGAGAGAGAGAGAGAGAGAGAGAGAGAGAGAGAGAGAGAGAGAGACAGAGACACAGAGAGACAGTGATAGAGAGACAGAGAGAGAGAGACAGAGAGAGAGAGAGAGAGAGAGAGACAGAGACACAGAGAGACAGTGATAGAGAGACAGAGAAAGAGACTCCGCAATCTGGCAATAACCACACAAAAACACAACTGCTTACAGAGCTCCATAGAAACACATATGACTTATAGGGATCAGAAAGACACAACTGGCTTACAGTGCCCATAGCTACACAACTGACTTAAAATAACCGTAGGACCACAACCAGTTTCACTGACCACGGAAACACAGCTGACTTACACTAATCGAAGAGATACATCTGACTTATAGGGACCAGACACACACACATCTGGCTTATACTGACCAGAAAAACATTTGACGAGCCGTACAGCTTTCAGTCTCCTTCAAGACCACTAGAGAATTAGTGTATCTCAGGTAAATACAGGTAAAAAAATGTATATGACATTTCTGTGATTTAGTTCTATCGCTTTTAGCGTCAACAGAATTTCCTTTCAACACTTATTTCAACTTCACAAAATCACTAACATGTATGTATCTTCATGTCAAATCTAATATAAACATTTTAGTAGATATTATCATGATATGGTAGATATTACCCTGAGATAGTAGATATTACCATGAGATAGTAGATATTACCACGAGATAGTAGATATTACCATGAGATATCCACGTGGTAAAGCTAGATTATCTTAAGCTTGAGGCTAGGCATTTATGTGATATATATATATATATATATATATATATATATATATATATATATATATATATATATATATATATATATATATATATATATATATATATATATATATATATATATATATATAAAGTTGCTAGTAACCAACTTATAATCATAAAGTATTTTCTTCTCATCTTCCTCCTTTATCCCAGTGCAAATAACTCTAATCTACAATGTTAATGTCTTTAACTGGAAACCAATTAACAAAAAATGGTACTTGTGTGTCCTCAGATCTGCCCATCATCACCACTACCACCACCACCACCACCACAGTGGCCACCTCCACGAGGGCCAGCGAGTCCCCTCGACGCTGGTCCAATATGTCACAAAATGTGCCTACCACAACCAATAGTTTCTTTGGTAAGTTCAATCTCTCATGTGTCTTCTATGGCCTTGCCTGAAAAGACTGTGTGTGTGAGCGTCTCTCTCTCACACACACCTTTCCTGCCTATTTCTCGTATACCTTCCCTATTTCATTCCCTGAACTTTTCCTCCTCTCCCACATTCATTTCTACTCCCCATTCCACACATCTCCCGTTTTCCCTTCCTTCAGCGTTAGGGCGTCGCTGATTCGCCAGAAGGCGGCTATGGAAATAGTATTGGTCCAACTATGTTAACTGTTAACATCAACAAGGTTGTCGTAGGTAATGGCCATTGTCCTCCTTTGAGTCAGTGTAGCTAACCAAAACCTTTGGTTTGCTAACCAAAAGTAAATTCAGTATTTTGTGCTTAAAAAAAAATACATATATGAGTAGTTGTTATACTTAGTGCTGGATGACAGTAAAAAACATGAACCTAAAAATTATTAAAAATTATTCTTAATGTGAAATCTTCAAGTTTATTCACATTCCAGTAGTCCATATTTCTTTTTTAAGCATATAGACGAGGTGTTTACAACTGCTTTCTTGAAGAGTTTCAGACTTGTCTCAGGCGTCTGGAGATTTAATGACTCTCCTGGTAACTGCTTTCAGTGGTTCATATCCCAAACTATTTACATTTAACGAGGAGAAACCGCTGAGCCAGAATTATTATAACTTGGTCGGGATATGAGAACAAAGATCTGGAGGTAGAAGAGAGAAAAGCAATGGTGCCCAACCACTTGTAACGTCCGAGGGTCGAACTCCGGCCCTGCAAGAGGCATGGTCATCGCTGACCCGACCAGTCAATCGTACCACAAATATTCTATTGAACTGAGGTCTGTAGATTACGATAACCAGTCAAGAACATGCTAGTTTAACCCCTGGATAATATATCTGAGTTGAGTGCCCAATCGTTATCCCGCTAGAGAGTCCATTCGTGGCCAAACTTGAGCGTCTCAACAGAAGAAGCCAACTTTGGCAACTGAATCAACAGTGAACCTTTGGAATCTCTGGCCTCGAAAGGATTCCAAAGGTTGCAAAACAGTCACAAAGCAAGACTGACTTACCTTTGTTCTTAGCCCGGGTAGTTTACGGGAGAAAGCGCTAAGTCAGTATGACCATATCCATACTACACTCTTGAAGAAAGATGAGGACGGAGGGAAGAAACGGTGTCCACCCACTTGATCCATCGGGGATCGAACGCCGACCCTGCAAGAAGTGAGAAATGACAAGTCTTTCATAACAATTCCTTTTTTTTATCCCAACGTCTTGCTCACATAAGGACCCCAAAGAGTCAAATCTTTGTTTAGCTCTTTGACTTTGAACACACAATATCTTTAAGTGAAACGAAGCAAAATCTTTGACTTTGAACACACAACATTGGCCCTAAGTGTTCATCTAAGTGTTCACTAAGATGTTCTTCTGTGTCCTCATACTTCTACTTATAAACATCTCTCTAAGTGAGATGTTTCCTCACTGCATCTCTTTCCCCCCCATTGGACGGCGTCTCCTCCTCCTCCTGCCCGGGAAATCTAAACTAACGCTGTTATTGTAACAACGAATCCACGATGGTAACGTTGGATCTCTCTTGGTTATATCGTTACTAGACAATGTTTGTACCCGCTGACGTACATTAACGCACCCGGCGTCAAGACGTTGTTGACTAAGGAGACGTATTTGATCCTTGAAGAGGTAGATAGTATTTTGTTTAGCTCCTAGTTGAAGCTTTAGAGATTTAGAGTCTAAATTCACTTTTGTTTTAATTATGGGCAAAAGTTTCTCGTGCTCCCATCTTTGCAAGTTCCCCATTACCTTTGAACATATAATGGGGGATGAGGGGGAAGTTATGGCTCATATAATTGGAACTTTAGTGTGGAACACAATATATCAAAAATGAAATTTTAAGTCAGTTTTATTATATACCTTTAACATGTAAAATGATTGCTTAATTGTATTCACAGCACAAAAATACAATAGTGTATAAGCATCGTTTATTTAGGATAATTTGTCTGGGATGGATATATCTATGGTGCAATCACTAGTCTAAATATTGCAAATATTATATTTTTCATTAAATTTATGCAATAATATTAAATGTACGCATCAACTATATATTTGCTGAAGCATATTTCTTGTATGTATATATTGTGTCACATGTATGAATACATTTGTTGTATACTGTTGGTAACTTTTGATATTAATTCTATTTTGTTTAACTTATTTTCCAAATCTCTTGTCACATCAACAGCAACTTTATTATACTGATAATATTTATTAAGAGAGACGATCCAGAAAAAAAACTTTCTCTCCTGGAGAGAGCTTGTGTGTGCGTGTGCGTGTGTGTGTGCGTGTGTGTATGCGTGTGTGCGTGTGTGTGTGTGTGTATGCGTGTGTGCGTGTGTGTGTATGCGTGTGTGCGTGTGTGTGTGTGTGTGTGTGCGTGTGTACTCACCTAATTTTACTCACCTAATTGTGCTTGCGGGGGTTGAGCTTTGACTCTTTGGTCCCGCCTCTCAACTGTCAATCAACTGGTGTATAGATTCCTGAGCCTACTGGGCTCTATCATATGTACATTTGAAACTGTGTATGGAGTCAGCCTCCACCACATCACTTCCTAGTGCATTCCATTTATTAACTACTCTGACACTGAAAAAATCTTTCTAACGTCTCTGTGGCTCATCTGGGTACTAAGTTTCCACCTGTGTCCCCTTGTTCGTGTTCCACCCGTGCTGAAGAGTTTGTCTTTGTCCACCCTGTCAATTCCCCTGAGAATTTTGTAGGTGGTTATCATGTCTCCCCTTACTCTTCTGTTTTCCAGGGTTGTGAGGTTCAGCTCTTTTATCCTTTCCTCGTAGCTCATTCCTCTCAGTTCCGGGATGAGTCTGGTGGCATACCGCAGAATCTTCTCTAACTTTGTCTTGCGTTTAACTAGGTATGGACTCTAGGCTGGAGCTGCATATTCTAGGATTGGTCTGACATAAGTGGTATACAGGGTCCTGAACGATTCCTTACACAAGTTTCTAAAGGCAGTTCTTATGTTGGCCAGTCTAGCATATGCCACTGATGATATCCTTTTGATGTGGGCCTCTGGGGACAGGTTCGGTGTGATATCAACCCCCAGATCTTTCTCTCTATTTGACTCTTACAGGATTTCACCTCCCAGATGATACCTTGTGTTCAGCCTCTTGCTCCCTTCGCCTAATTTCATTACCTTACACTTTCCTGAGATGAACTTTAGCAGCCATTTTCTAGACCATTCCTCCAATTTGTCCAGGTCGTCCTGTAGTCTCTGTCTGTCTTCATCCGTCTTGATTTTTCTCATAATTTTTGCATCATCAGCAAACATTGAGAGGAACGAGTCTCTACCCTCCGGAAGATCGTTTACATATATTAGAAACAGGATGGGTCCAAGTACAGAGCCCTGTGGGACTCCGCTGGTGACGTCTCGCCACTCTGATGTCTCCACCCCCCCCCCCCCCCTCACCGTTACTCACTGTTTCCTGTTGCTTAAGTACTCCCTTATCCACTGGAGCACCTTCCCTTTTACTTCTGCCTGTGTGCGTGTGTGTACTCACCTAATTGTGCTTGCAGGGGTTGAGCTCTGGCTTTTTGGTCCCGCCTCTCAACCGTCAATCAACTGGTGTACAGGTTCCTGAGCCTATTGGACTCTATCATATCTACACTTGAAACTGTGTATGGAGTCAGCCTCCACCACATCACTTCCTAATGCATTCCATTTGTCAACCACTCTGACACTAAAAAAGTTCTTTCTAATATCTCTGTGGCTCATTTGGGGCACTCAGTTTCCACCTGTGTCCCCTAGTGCGTGTGCCCCTTGTGTTAAATAGCCTATCTTTATCTACCCTATCAATTCCCTTGAGAATCTTGAATGTGGTGATCATGTCCCCCCCTAACTCTTCTGTCTTCCAACGAAGTGAGGTTTAATTCCCGTAGCCTCTCCTCGTAGCTCATACCTCTCAGCTCGGGTACTAGTCTGGTGGCAAACCTTTGAACCTTTTCCAGTTTGGTGTGTGTGTGTGTGTGTGTGTGTGTGTGTGTGTGTGTGTGTGTAATTACCTAAGTGTAATTACCTAAGTGTAGTTACAGGATGAGAGCTACGCTCGTGGTGTCCCGTCTTCCCAGCACTCGTTGTCATATAACGCTTTGAAACTACTGACGGTCTTGGCCTCCACCACCTTCTCACTTAACTTGTTCCAACCGTCTACCACTCTATTTGCGAAGGTGAATTTTCTTATATGTGTGTGTGTGTGTGTGTGTGCGTGTGTGCGTGCGTGTGCGCGTGTGTTTGGATGCATGCACACACAGTAAGTATGACCCAAAGGCAATGGAGTTCCCCTGTTTTTTGTTTTCTTAAATAATAACACTTATTTAAGCATATGTTAACTCAGAGTCATATATCCCCTTATATGAGACAACCTCATTCCACCAGAAAAAAGCAGTTATAGCAGTAACCAATTTCCCACAAGCTAAACCTGCCACTAACAACACTCACACAACGTATTCAGACAACTAAACAACTCACTCCTGTCCCCAAGCAAATACTAATTACACCTTTCTTTCTCGCTGCAGATATTCCCAGTTTGTTTGGCGCGGGTAAGTGTACAGTGGCACCCACGTGGCACTTTCTGTGTACAATGGCACCCACGTGGCGCTTTCTGTGTACAATGGCACCCACGTGGCGCTGTGTACAATGGCACCCACGTGGCACTTTCTGTGTACAATGGCACCCACGTGGCACTTTCTGTGTACAATGGCACCCACGTGGCACTCTCTGTAGCCATCAAGTCATTATCATCTCCAAAACAGACTTCAAGTCATTATCATCTCCAAAACAAATCATAATTAACGGGTTCATACAATAGCCTGTAAGGGGGGAGGGAATTGTTTCAAGCGTAGGCGAGATATTGGCTCAAACTCCATTGACTCATACTTATAACACAGGCCTCCTGCAGCACTGTGGTTTATTTGTTATGTTGTGTTAATTACCAAATGGTGGTCAGGATGGGATTTTTAACACCAATTTCTCTTTCCCTTGGTGTTAGTTAATGCCGGGAGGAGCGCAGTGGGCTACTCTGCGCGGAGCTGCGCCGGCCTTATGTAAGTACTTCAGTCAGTGTTATTAGGTCAGTGTTCCTTAGGTTAGTGTCATTAGGTCAGTGTCATTTGGTCAGTGTCCCCTAGGTCAGTGCACCTACATCAGTGCCCCTAAATCAGTGCCCCTATACCAGTGCCATTCGGTGAGTGATCTCTAGGTCAGTGCCCCCTAGGTCAGTGTCGTTAGGTCAGTGCCTCCTAGGTCAGTATCCCTTAGGTAAGTGCCTTTTGGTCAGTGCCCCTAGGTCAGTGCCCCTAGGTCAGTGCCACTAGGTCAGTGCCCCTAGGTCAGTGTCCCCCTAGGTCAGTGTCCCCTAGGTCAGTGTCCCCTAGGTCAGTGTCCCCTAGGTCAGTGTCCCCCCTAGGTCAGTGTCCCCCTAGGTCAGTGTCCCCCTAGGTCAGTGTCCCCCTAGGTCAGTGCCCCCTAGGTCAGTGTCCCCTAGGTCAGTGTCCCCCCTAGGTCAGTGCCCCCCTAGGTCAGTGTCCCCCTAGGTCAGTGTCCCCCTAGGTCAGTGTCCCCTAGGTCAGTGTCCCCCCTAGGTCAGTGCCCCCCTAGGTCAGTGTCCCCCTAGGTCAGTGTCCCCCTAGGTCAGTGTCCCCCTAGGTCAGTGTCCCCCTAGGTCAGTGCCCCCCTAGGTCAGTGCCCCCCTAGGTCAGTGCCCCCCTAGGTCAGTGTCCCCCTAGGTCAGTGTCCCCCTAGGTCAGTGTCCCCCTAGGTCAGTGCCCCCCTAGGTCAGTGTCCCCTAGGTCAGTGTCCCCCTAGGTCAGTGTTCCCTAGGTCAGTGTCCCCTAGGCCAGTACCCCCTAGGTCAGTGTCCCCTAGGTCAGTGCTCTCTAGGTCATTGTCCCCCTAGGTCAGTGTCCCCCTAGGTCAGTGTCCCCTAGGTCAGTGTCCCCCTAGGTCAGTGTCCCCCTAGGTCAGTGTCCCCCTAGGTCAGTGTCCCCCTAGGTCAGTGCCCCCCTAGGTCAGTGTCCCCTAGGTCAGTGTCCCCTAGGCCAGTACCCCCTAGGTCAGTGCTCTCTAGGTCAGTGTCCCCCTAGGTCAGTGTCCCCTAGGTCAGTGCCCCTTAGGTCAGTGTCCCCCTAGGTCAGTGTCCCCTAGGTCAGTGCCCCCCTAGGTCAGTGCCCCCCTAGGTCAGTGTCCCCCTAGGTCAGTGTCCCCTAGGTCAGTGTCCCCTAGGCCAGTACCCCCTAGGCCAGTGTCCCCTAGGTCAGTGTCCCCTAGGTCAGTGTCCCCTAGGCCAGTACCCCCTAGGTCAGTGTCCCCTAGGTCAGTGTCCCCTACGTCAGTGTCCCCTACGTCAGTGCTCTCTAGGTCAGTGTCCCCCTAGGTCAGTGTCCCCCTAGGTCAGTGTCCCCTAGGTCAGTGTCCCCCTAGGTCAGTGTCCCCCTAGGTCAGCGTCCCCCTAGGTCAGCGTCCCCCTAGGTCAGTGTCCCCCTAGGTCAGTGTCCCCTAGGTCAGTGCCCCCCTAGGTCAGTGTCCCCCTAGGTCAGTGTTCCCCTAGGTCAGTGTCCACTAGGTCAGTGTCCCCCTAGGTCAGTGTCCCCCTAGGTCAGTGCCCCCCTAGGTCAGTGTCCCCTAGGCCAGTACCCCCTAGGTCAGTGTCCCCTAGGTCAGTGTCCCCTAGGTCAGTGCCCCCTAGGTCAGTACTCCCTTGGTCAGTGCCCCCTAGGTCAGTGTCCCCCTAGGTCAGTGTCCCCCTAGGTCAGTGTCCTCCTAGGTCAGTGTCCCCTAGGTCAGTGTCCCCTAGGTCAGTGTCCCCTAGGTCAGTGCCCCCTTGGTCAGTACTCCCTTGGTCAGTGCCCCCTAGGTCAGTGTCCCCCTAGGTCAGTGTCCCCCTAGGTCAGTGTCCCCCTAGGTCAGTGCCCCCCTAGGTCAGTGTCCACTAGGTCAGTGTCCCCCTAGGTCAGTACTCCCTTAGTCAGTGCCCCCTAGGTCAGTGTCCCCCTAGGTCAGCGTCCCCCTAGGTCAGTGTCCCCCTAGGTCAGTGTCCCCCTAGGTCAGTGTCCCCCTAGGTCAGTGTCCCCCTAGGTCAGTGCCCCCCTAGGTCAGTGTCCCCCTAGGTCAGTGTCCCCCTAGGTCAGTGTCCCCCTAGGTCAGTGTCCCCCTAGGTCAGTGTCCCCCTAGGTCAGTGTCCACTAGGTCAGTGTCCCCCTAGGTCAGTGTCCCCCTAGGTCAGTGTCCACTAGGTCAGTGTCCCCCTAGGTCAGTGTCCCCCTAGGTCAGTGTCCCCCTAGGTCAGTGTCCCCCTAAGTCAGTGTCCCCCTAGGTCAGTGTCCCCCTAGGTCAGTGTCTCCTAGGTCAGTGTCTTCCTAGGTCAGTGCCGCCCTAGGTCAGTGTCCCCTAGATCAGTGCCCCCCTAGGTCAGTGTCCACTAGGTCAGTGTCCCCCTAGGTCAGTGTCCCCCTAGGTCAGTGTCCCCTAGGTCAGTGTCCCCCTAGGTCAGTGTCTCCCTAGGTCAGTGTCCCCTAGGTCAGTGTCCCCTAGATCAGTGCCCCCCTAGGTCAGTGTCCACTAGGTCAGTGTCCCCCTAGGTCAGTGTCCACTAGGTCAGTACCCCCCTAGGTCAGTGCCCCCTGGGTCAGTGTCTCCTAGGTCAGTGTCCCCTAGGTCAGTGTCCCCCTAGGTCAGTGTCTCCCTAGGTCAGTGTCCCCCTAGGTCAGTGTCCCCCTAGGTCAGTGCCCCCTGGGTCAGTGTTCCCCTAGGTCAGTGCTCCCTAGGTCAGTGCACCCTGGGTCAGTGTTCCGCTAGGTCAGTGCTCCCTAGGTCAGTGTTCCCCTAGGTCAGTGTCCCCCTAGGTCAGTGTCCCCCTAGGTCAGTGTCCCCTAGTTCAGTGCCCCCAAGGTCCGTGTCCCCTAGGTCAGTGTCCCCCTAGGTCAGTGTCCCCCTAGGTCAGTGTCCCCTAGTTCAGTGCCCCCAAGGTCCGTGTCCCCTGGGTCAGTGCCCTCCTAGGTCAGTGTCCCCTAGGTCAGTGTCCCCCTAGGTCAGTGTCCCCTAGGTCAGTGCCCCCAAGGTCCGTGTCCCCCTAGGTCAGTGTCCCCTAGGTCAGTGTCCCCCTAGGTCAGTGTCCCCTAGGTCAGTGTCCCCCTAGGTCAGTGTCCCCTAGGTCAGTGTCCCCCTAGGTCAGTGTCCCCCTAGGCCAGTGCCCCCTAGTGCACTGACCTAGAGGGACACTGATCTAGGGACACTGACCTAGGGGGGACACTGACCTAGGGGGACACTGACCTAGGGACACTGACCTAGGGGGACACTGACCTAGGGGGACACTGACCTAGGGAGGGCACTGTTTATTTGTTTTTCCTCTTCTTACTGATTTAGACATTATTCTGTTCTTCCTATTGTGCTTGTTTGTTCTTCACAAGTAGTTGTGAGTTCTTCTCCACAATTGCTTGTGGGTCTGTTCTTCCTCGTGTGCTTGCATGTTCTTCCCCAGTATGTTATTTGTTATTCTCATTATCCTGTCTGTTCTTCCTGTTATGCAGTCTGTTCTTCCTGTTATGCAGTCTGTTCTTCCTGTTATGCAGTCTGTTCTTCCTGTTATGCAGTCTGTTCTTCCTGTTATGTAGTCTGTTCTTCCTGTTATGCAGTTTGTTCTTCCTGTTATGTAGTCTGTTCTTCCTGTTATGTAGTCTGTTCTTCCCGTTATGTAGTCTGTTCTTCCCGTTATGTAGTCTGTTCTTCCTGTTATGCAGTCTGTTCTTCCCGTTATGTAGTCTGTTCTTCCTGTTATGTAGTCTGTTCTTCCCGTTATGTAGTCTGTTCTTCCCGTTATGCAGTCTGTTCTTCCTGTTATGCAGTCTGTTCTTCCTGTTATGTAGTCTGTTCTTCCCGTTATGCAGTCTGTTCTTCCCGTTATGCAGTCTGTTCTTCCTGTTATGCAGTCTGTTCTTCCTGTTATGTAGTCTGTTCTTCCCGTTATGTAGTCTGTTCTTCCCGTTATGTAGTCTGTTCTTCCCGTTATGTAGTCTGTTCTTCCCGTTATGTAGTCTGTTCTTCCCGTTATGCAGTCTGTTCTTCCCGTTATGCAGTCTGTTCTTCCCGTTATGCAGTCTGTTCTTCCTGTTATGCAGTCTGTTCTTCCTGTTATGCAGTCTGTTCTTCCTGTTATGTAGTCTGTTCTTCCCGTTATGCAGTCTGTTCTTCCCGTTATGCAGTCTGTTCTTCCTGTTATGCAGTCTGTTCTTCCTGTTATGTAGTCTGTTCTTCCCGTTATGTAGTCTGTTCTTCCCGTTATGTAGTCTGTTCTTCCCGTTATGTAGTCTGTTCTTCCCGTTATGTAGTCTGTTCTTCCCGTTATGCAGTCTGTTCTTCCCGTTATGCAGTCTGTTCTTCCCGTTATGCAGTCTGTTCTTCCTGTTATGCAGTCTGTTCTTCCTGTTATGCAGTCTGTTCTTCCCGTTATGCAGTCTGTTCTTCCTGTTATGCAGTCTGTTCTTCCCGTTATGCAGTCTGTTCTTCCCGTTATGCAGTCTGTTCTTCCTGTTATGCAGTCTGTTCTTCCTGTTATGCAGTCTGTTCTTCCAAATTTGTTTTGATTTTGTTCTCCAGAGTATTATATATGTTCGCTAAAATTAATATATTTACAAATTGAAGAAAATGCTGTTCTCCGACACGTGCGTGCGCGTGTGCGTATGTCTGTGTGTCTGTGTGTGTATCTGTGTGTGTATCTGTGTATGTGTGTGTGTGTGTGTGTGTGTGTGTGTGTGTGTGTGTGTGTGTGTGTGTGTGTGTGTGTGTGTGTGTGTGTGTGTGTGTGTGTGTGTCTGTCTGTCTGTCTGTCTCTGGCTCATTTTGCTTGATAGTTCCCACCCATTTCTCCTCGTTCGATACCCGTTGTTGTTGTGGTGTTAGATTCAGCTTAGGGTCATGGTAAGCCCGTCGTACTCACCTGGCATAAGAGACGTGCCGGGTTCGGTACCCGTTCGTCAAAGAGCCTTTGTCTACCATCGCATTTTATGTTTTTTTCTCTCCCCCGTGAACGACAATACGTGTCCCAATACGATACCTTGTGGGTAAAGGGATCCACGATCCCTGGCAATTTATCTCTCACTGGATGTTTGATTACAGGAGCAGGGCATCAGACGGGTGGAGGTTAGTGGTCGTCTGGGTTGTGTTTGCATAGTGTTAGGGTGTTCTCTCTCTGTCTGTGTCTCTGTCACACTCTGTCTGTGTCTCTGTCCGTGTCTCTGTCCGTGTCTCTGTCCGTGTCTCTGTCCGTGTCTCTGTCCGTGTCTCTGTCCGTGTCTCTCTCTGTCTCTCTCTCTATGTCTGTCTCTCTCTCTATGTCTGTCTCTCTCTCTCTCTGTCTCTCTCTCTCTATGTCTGTCTCTCTCTCTATGTCTGTCTCTCTCTCTCCCTGTCTCTCTGTCTCTCTCTCTCCCTCTCAAAGCAAGCGTTTGATGCAGTATCGGACGCAGGTGTGTGTGTGTGTGTGGGGGGGCAGGAGGAGGAGGACCTCGGTACAGCCTGTCAAAGACATTGTTGCTTACAAGTTATTTTAGTCATGTCAAGCGGGAGTAACCTCCGAGGAGATGCTGGGGGGGGGGCGCAAGAAACATGTTGATGTCTCAAGACGAAATGTTGACCAGACGTTGCAGGAGTGGCGGAGACCACGCCCTCAGTGCTCACTCTGCTCAACATTGCAGTGGGTCTCAAGGCTCCTATCAGACTGATCTTAATCATACAAGACAGAGGCACTGAATAGCTAGTCATTTTAAATCGGATTAAATGGCTAAGTACTTCTATTTATGGTTTATGAAACCAGATTTGACTTTAACAGTTATTGTTGAACGAGTTACTGAGACAATAAAGGTTTCTTAAAATGAACAAACTTAAATGATTTAAGATCAAAAGTGTTAAGAAAGATTCAAGATGGTTGGTTCATTTACTGTAGGAATGAGTAATGGTAAAAATGAATCAGTTTGGCATTCTGTTGTAGAGCTATCAACAGAAGGTCTCCACAGTCAGTAGACTGACGGTTGAGAGGCGTGACCTAAAGAGCCGAAGCTCAACCCCCGCAAGCACAACTAGGTGAGTACTTTATCTAAAATTACAACATAAGCTGCCTGTCGCATCTGCGAAAAGGAATCAACTTTCCGAGCGCATTGAGACACTTTTAACAGACTCTAGTGGTCTAGAATTACTTTTTCTAGGGAGAGAGAGAGAGAGAGAGAGAGAGAGAGAGAGAGAGAGAGAGAGAGAGAGAGAGAGAGAGAGAGAGAGAGAGAGAGAGAGAGAGAGAGAGAGAAATAAAGAAAACGTGATAGAAAAAGCCAGTTTTCCCGAGTAAATATTTGTACCATACCTTATCGCAACGTCTCGAAAAGATTCTCCCAGATGGACACGCGAAATTGAATCAATCAGGAGGCGCTGTTTGCCTGAGAGAAGCGAAGTATGAGAGTATACCTCTTGTGGAATGATCGTTTGTAAATAAAGTCAGCTGATTAGTCTAGGGTGAGAATTGAAGGGTAATGATAGGGAATTATAGGATGATGGAGCCAAGGTTAAAGTCAGTTGTTTACTGGAGTGAAGGTAGGCAGGCAGGGGGTACTCACATATCAACCCGTTCTCGCAAATTTAATAAGTCAATATTGACTTATTAAATATGTGCATAGGTGACACTTAACATAATAGATACCCTTAAAAAGATTCATAGAAAACACCGACCTTACCTAACCTTGTTAGTATCTTAAGATAAGCATCTTATTGCTTCGTAATTACAATTATTACCTAACCTATAATAGGTATAGGTTAAGTAATAATTGTAATTACGAAGCAATAAGATGCTTATCTTAACATACTAAGAAGGTTAGGTGAGGTCGGTGATTTCTATGAAGCTTTTCAAGGTAAACTAAAATATTCACAATCAATTAGTATGTCAAATATGCACTTATTAAATAAGCCAATATTGACTGAAGGCAAGTGCGAGAACGGGTTGGTGGATTCATAAATTCTTGGTGAATTTTCTCGAAGAGCTTTAGATATGAAACGAATTGCAATATGCAAAGGGAAACTGCTGTGCAAGGACCTGCAACACTATGGTTTATTGCAGTAAACACAGTCTTGCATTACACCTTTAAGTTAAAGGCGAATAAACTGGATTCAAAATTGGGATTTTAAGCTTCCGTTACAGTAATTAAAATCTTGGGAACCTTCTGAACGCGATGAATGTATCAGTGGTTTCTACTCTTTTTTTTTCCTAGTGGTGTCATCGCTTCTCTCGTGGTTTCCATTCAAAACGTCACTAGAGGTTTCCACTCTTACTAAGTGGTTTCCACTCTTCTTCATTGTCTGTCTGTCTGTCTGTCTCTCTCTGTCTCTCTCTGTCTCTCTGTCTCTCTCTCTCTCTCTCTCTCTCTCTCTCTCTCTTCTCCAGCAGTTTCCATGCCCTCTGTTCGTGACCAAGTTCCCTCGTCTCCCTCTCTTTCAGTGTCTACGTCCTCTCTCTCTGTTCATAACCATGTCTCTCCCTCTCTGTCCGTGGCCAAGCCCTCTCTCTGTCCGTGGCCAAGCCCCCCCCCCTTTCTGTCTGTGGTCACCCCGCCCTCTTCTCGGTCTGTAGACATGACCGGTATCACTCTGTCTGTGACAACATCTCCCCTCGGGCCATGTGGGGAGAGGGTAACTGTGGTAACTTTGTCTATGGTCACACCTCCCCTCCCTGTCTGTGGCTACATCTCACCTCCTTCCTTTGTCCATCACCACGTTTTTCTTCCATTTCCATTGCCATTTTTTCCCCTTTCCGTCCATTGTCATGCCTCCCTTTCCTGTCCACCGTCAAGCCTGCCTTTCCTGTCCACCGTCAAGCCTGCCTTTCTTGTCCACCGTCAAGCCTCCCTTTCCTGTCCACCGTCAAGCCTCCCTTTCCTGTCCACCGTCAAGCCTGCCTTTCCTGTCCACCGTCAAGCCTGCCTTTCCTGTCCACCGTCAAGCCTCCCTTTCCTGTCCACCGTCAAGCCTGCCTTTCCTGTCCACCGTCAAGCCTCCCTTTCCTGTCCACCGTCAAGCCTGCCTTTCCTGTCCACCGTCAAGCCTCCCTTTCCTGTCCACCGTCAAGCCTCCCTTTCCTGTCCACCGTCAAGCCTCCCTTTCCTGTCCACCGTCAAGCCTCCCTTACCTGTCCACCGTCAAGCCTCCCTTTCCTGTCCACCGTCAAGCCTCCCTTTCCTGTCCACCGTCAAGCCTCCCTTTCCTGTCCACCGTCAAGCCTGCCTTACCTGTCCACCGTCAAGCCTGCCTTTCCTGTCCACCGTCAAGCCTGCCTTTCCTGTCCACCGTCAAGCCTCCCTTACCTGTCCACCGTCATGTTACTCGTCCTGCCTGTCATCACGTCCCCTCGACCCCCACCGAGCCCAGCAAACACGCTACATAACACAACTCTATTTTTACAACCGGTTACAATATTGAATGATCGTAATATTGCTAAAAACGATGTTGTTTCATCGTTTGTTCATTGTGGCAATGTTGTGGCAACGTAATAGTGTTAATGTTGTGTTATTAACGTAATAGCAACGTAATAGTGTTAATAATGTTATTAACGTTGTGCTAACGTTGAGACATGTAATAGGATGAACGTTGTGATTACGTTTCGGTATTAACGTTATGCTAACGTTCAGGCATATAATAGGATGAATGTTGCGATTACGTTTCGGTATTAACGTTGTGCAACGTTGTACTAATAT
>NC_091224.1:16604677-16629677 GCF_040958095.1 Procambarus clarkii | reverse complement strand
ACACACTCACTCACACACACACTCACTCACACACACACTCACTCACACACACACTCACTCACACACACACTCACTCACACACACACTCACTCACACACACACTCACTCACACACACACTCACTCACACACACACTCACTCACACACACACTCACTCACACACTCTCACTCACACACTCTCACTCACACACTGAGTAGATATGATAGAGCCCAGTAGGCTCAGGAACCTGTACATTAGTTGATTGATAGTTGAGAGGCGGGACCAAAGAGCCAGAGTTCAACCCCCGCAAACACAATTAGGTAAGTACAACTAGGAAACTAGGTAAGTACACGTTTCGTACCTCGATGGGATCATATCCAGGAGTCAGGATTCATCAACCACTTAAGTGTCCACTTGCGAAACCTGTACATCTTTTCGTATCAGAGGGGAGCTAAGATTGCATTAGATACATAGTTCACGAGCTCTGAAGCTCTATGAGGTCGTCCATAACAACGACACCCTTAGGCCGAGACCGACCTCTCAACATGTCGTAGCTCGTATACTGTCTAATACACACGAAGCCGCCACGATCAAAGAAAAGATGTAAAGGTTTCGTAAGTAGACACGTAAATACTTCATGAATCGTGGTCATGACTGTAAATATAGAGAATTAAGCAAGCTGCAATGAAGCCGTAGATTAAATATCTTCAACCCAGGATAATCTAGAGAGCCCTTGCTATAGCTAGATTAATACCACAGATTAATTGATCAACAATTTTCCTGCCATCATTGCAACGGGGTTCATTAGAGTTGCATTGATTGATTGATGATAGTTTACCCTTGTTTCATATGAGCAAAGGTCATCAATACATGACCTTTATCTACATGGCATCTTTATCCAAAGTTAAAATATCCAAAAACATGGCTTTGGCGGGCCATGGAGATTGTGAATGTTGAGCAAAACCTTTAAACGACTAAGGTAATCCATAATCCAACATCATGGTGGACTCTGATCAAAAGCACGACAAAAATGGGTTAAAATCCATAAGGATCCTGTAATCCATTCGCATGAGGCGAATGGATTACAGCGACGTGGCCGCTGATTGGAGATGGGATCACAGCAGGTAATTGTCGAAAAGTGATTGGGACCTCTAAGAGTTGCTAGTCTCCCAGAAGAGCACCACCAAGCCATGCCAATAATGCCGGAGCAGCATTAAACTAATGAGATTCACAAACATTATATGACTTAAAAATAAGGAATCAATGCATAAAAAGCACACACACACATGATGCGAATATGATGATGCTTCAGGGGTTCAGGGCTGGTGGAACCTCACCCTGAAGCAACGGTGCCAGACTGTGGGTCTATATTTGTCAGGTATTTGCCACTAGTTTCATGTTCGAAATGGATTGAGCATTTGTTCCATATCTGGCCTGCGCTATGTAATGGTTCTGTGAGAGGTATTCAAAACATGCACAAAAATAAACACGAACTCAAAAAAAAGGTGAAAAAAAATCGAATAGGTTGTTTTTGTTGGTGTAAACAATTGTTTTTATATTAAAATATAAAATATAAATATTTTAATTTATAGTAAAGAATTGTAATGCTAAAATATGAATACAGTACATAAAAATAATAATAATATATTATTATTATTATTATTATGTTATAATGAGAAAATCATTTCGGGGAAATGGAGTGACTCGAACCGGCGTTCTGGTTCCCTCAGACACCTGCCTTAGCCGACTCAGCCATGATAGGACAAAAAGCCGACCAACCTGGAACTCTACTAAATGGACTGAGAGGTTCTGGAGGCCCTGAACTAGATCCCAACCAGGGTTCGACACACAGCCCGCCTAACCCCCCCCCTACACTTCAGCCTGCAGTAATGGTATCTACACTCTTACGTCACATTTTCGAATCACAGTCTGTCTCTGAACTTTATTAAATATTCTTTATATTGTATTGGAATCTCATCCGATAAAGTCTACGGATAACACCCATAGGATTTCATTACCTTAGTATTTATTTTCAATATACAAAAGTTCTTTCATTCTTGTAAAGCCACTAGCATGCATAGCGTTTTGGGCAGGTCTTTAACCTTAATTTTTCCTGCAATACGACCCGCCAAATGGCTTAACAACCAGGTACCCATTCACTGCTGGGTGAATAGAGGCGTACAGTTAAGGATTGGTGCCAAGTCAATCCTCCCCAGCCAGGATACGAACCCAGGCCAAATCACTCGCTAAGCGACGGTCTGAAGGGAAGGAAACTATCAGGGGGGAAAGCACCAAGCCATTAGACTATATAGCATATGGAAGGGGGTCAGGATAAGGATTTGGGATGAGACGGGGGCGGGGATAGTGCGCAATTACTTGGATTAACCTGAGGTTACCTTGAGGTGCTTCCGGGGCTTAGCGTCCCCGCGACCCGGTCGTCGACCAGGCCTCCTGGTTGCTGGACTGATCAACCAGGCTGTTGGACGCGGCTGCTCGCAGCCTGACGTATGAGTCACAGCCTGGTTGATCAGGTATATGGTCGGGAATTGAACGCCGACCAGCATGAAGCGAGACCGTCGGTCTGAGTGTTTCACCACTGCGCCACGGGGACTATTTACACTCATAATTCGCCTTTAAACAACCCGTCATCTTAAAGTCGTTCCGGTACGTTACGGTATCCAACGTACCAAATACATCGTACTATGAAAAGCTTACAAAAAATTCCACAATTTAAAAGCATCAGTTGGTTGAATTACCACGGTGACTTGAGTTGGTCAATTCCTCGTTATAAACCGTTGCATTTTGTACGTTGTCGCAGGCCAAGAGAACGGGGCAGCTTTAATATCAACCGGCCATCCAAAAAAAGTATCTTTTGTTGCTGCGAATGGAAGTAAAAAAATTCTTGCAGTCTATAAAAGTCCAACTTTTGTGCTACGAAAGAAGGACACTATCAACCCTAAGCCTTCTGGAGCACATATATAGTATGTGTAGTATATGAGTATATAAGTATAGCACATATATGGACTAAATTAGCTCTAAGAAAAAGGTCTACATAGGTCTACATTAGGTCTAATTTAGGTCTAATTTATTTCTAATTTAAGTCTAAGAAAAACGTCTAAATTAGGTCTAATTTAGGTCTAAGAAAAAGGTCTAGATTAGGTCTATATTAGGTCGAACCAGCGACCACATCAACCCTAGGCCCGCAGGTCTACCTATACTGAGCCAGCTACTGAGTAGTTAATTGCTGCAGGCTGCGGTTTATGTGGTCCGTGGTTCGAGGCTGCGATTGGCCAGGTGAATGGAATGGTATTATTTACGAATTGGTAGTTAGCTGGGTACACAGGAGCACTTAGTATGCAATGTTGGTACCGTGAATGTTGGTACCGTGAGTGTTTAGTACCGTGAATGTTTGGTATCGTGAATGTTTGGTACCGTGAATGTTGGTACCGTGAATGTTGGTACCGTGAGTGTTTGGTACCGTGAGTGTTTGGTACCGTGAATGTTGGTACCGTGAGTGTTTGGTACCGTGAATGTTTGGTACCGTGAGTGTTTGGTACTGTGAATGTTTGGTATCGTGAATGTTTGGTACCGTGAATGTTAGCACCATGAATGTTTGTACCGTGAACGTTTGTACCGTGAATGTTGGCACCATGAATGTTTGCTGGTAGGAAACATTGTGTATGATATACACAACACTCCCGTATCCATACAGAAGAAGAATAACGTAAAACAAGTTTAACATAAATCGCAACAGATAACAGCAAACGTTGAAAAAAAAATAGTCTTGAGGATAACAAGAATCTCCAATATACCTCCCAGGATATCTTGTTACAAACAGCCAAGGGACTTGTTTACGGGGGGATTATCTTGAGATTATCTTGAGATGATTTCGGGGCTTTTTAGTGTCCCCGCGGCCCGGTCCTCGACCAGGCCTCCACCCCCAGGAAGCAGCCCGTGACAGCTGACTAACACCCAGGTACCTATTTTACTGCTAGGTAACAGGGGCATAGGGTGAAAGAAACTCTGCCCATTGTTTCTCGCCGGCGCCTGGGATCGACCCCAGGACCACAGGATCACAAGTCCAGCGTGCTGTCCGCTCGGCCGACCGGCTCCGACCGGCTCCGGGGGCCGGGGGGGGGGGGAAGGTAGTGTGTTGGTGTGTTTGAGTGTGGCAAGTTTAGCTTCCAACTTGGCCTCAAGTTTGGTCATATTGCTCTGACTACTTTTGTTTACCTTTGATGGCAAGTTATATAAAGTCTTTGTGAATGTTGTGAAATATTGAGTGGACTTGCCAAGTTATTTTTTTTATGCTGTGAATGTATTTTTATTTTTCCTGTTTTTTTTTTTATTGTGTTTTTTATTGTGTTTTTTTTTAATGTTTTTGGTTTTTAATGATGTAGTTTTTGTAGTTTTTCCGTATTTGTTTTTTTTATTTTTGCTTTTATTATATGATGAATCTCTTTTTAATGCTTTTTTCTGGGTTTCAGGTTAATGGTTCTTCTCCACGTTTGGCGGCTATCTGTGAACCTGTGAACTCTGTGAACCCTTGAACATCGCGGCTGTTTGTGAACCCTTGAACATCGCGGCTGTTTGTGAACCCTTGAACAACGCGGCTGTTTGTGAACCCTTGAACAACGCGGCTGTTTGTGAACCCTTGAACAACGCGGCTGTTTGTGAACCCTTGAACATCGCGGCTGTTTGTGAACCCTTGAACAACGCGGCTGTTTGTGAACCCTTGAACAACGCGGCTGTTTGTGAACCCTTGAACAACGCGGCTGTTTGTGAACCCTTGAACAACGCGGCTGTTTGTGAACCCTTGAACAACGCGGCTGTTTGTGAACCCTTGAACAACGCGGCTGTTTGTGAACCCTTGAACATCGCGGCTGTTTGTGAACCCTTGAACATCGCGGCTGTCCGTGAACTCCTCAACATCACGGGCTGCCTGTGTGAACCACTGAACATCGCGGGCTGCCTGTATGAACCACTGAACATCGCGGACTGCCTGTGTGAACCACTGAACATCGCGGGCTGCCTGTATGAACCACTGAACATCGCGGGCTGCCTGTATGAACCACTGAACATCGCGGCTGCCTGTATGAACCACTGAACATCACGGGCTGCCTGTATGAACCACTGAACATCGCGGGCTGCCTGTATGAACCACTGAACATCGCGGGCTGCCTGCATGAACCACTGAACATCGCGGGCTGCCTGTATGAACCACTGAACATCACGGGCTGCCTGTGTGAACCACTGAACATCGCGGCTGCCTGTGTGAACCACTGAACATCGCGGGCTGCCTGTATGAACCACTGAACATCACGGGCTGCCTGTGTGAACCACTGAACATCGCGGGCTGCCTGTATGAACCACTGAACATCCCGGGCTGCCTGCATGAACCACTGAACATCGCGGGCTGCCTGTGTGAACCACTGAACATCACGGGCTGCCTGTGTGAACCACTGAACATCACGGGCTGCCTGTGTGAACCACTGAACATCACGGGCTGCCTGTGTGAACCACTGAACATCGCGGGCTGCCTGTGTGAACCACTGAACATCACGGGCTGCCTGTGTGAACCACTGAACATCGCGGCTGCCTGTGTGAACCACTGAACATCGCGGGCTGCCTGTATGAACCACTGAACATCGCGGGCTGCCTGCATGAACCACTGAACATCGCGGGCTGCCTGTGTGAACCACTGAACATCACGGGCTGCCTGTGTGAACCACTGAACATCGCGGGCTGCCTGTATGAACCACTGAACATCGCGGGCTGCCTGCATGAACCACTGAACATCACGGGCTGCCTGTATGAACCACTGAACATCGCGGGCTGCCTGCATGAACCACTGAACATCGCGGGCTGCCTGCATGAACCACTGAACATCGCGGGCTGCCTGTGTGAACCACTGAACATCGCGGGCTGCCTGTATGAACCACTGAACATCGCGGGCTGCCTGTATGAACCACTGAACATCGCGGGCTGCCTGTATGAACCACTGAACATCGCGGGCTGCCTGTGTGAACCACTGAACATCACGGGCTGCCTGTATGAACCACTGAACATCGCGGGCTGCCTGTATGAACCACTGAACATCGCGGGCTGCCTGTATGAACCACTGAACATCGCGGGCTGCCTGCATGAACCACTGAACATCGCGGGCTGCCTGTATGAACCACTGAACATCGCGGGCTGCCTGTATGAACCACTGAACATCGCGGGCTGCCTGTATGAACCACTGAACATCGCGGGCTGCCTGCATGAACCACTGAACATCGTGGGCTGCCTGTATGAACCACTGAACATCGCGGGCTGCCTGTATGAACCACTGAACATCGCGGGCTGCCTGTATGAACCACTGAACATCGCGGGCTGCCTGTGTGAACCACTGAACATCACGGGCTGCCTGCATGAACCACTGAACATCACGGGCTGCCTGTGTGAACCACTGAACATCACGGGCTGCCTGTATGAACCACTGAACATCGCGGGCTGCCTGTGTGAACCACTGAACATCGCGGGCTGCCTGTATGAACCACTGAACATTGTGTCATTTCATGAGGATGGGCTGCATTAAAATGACAATAGACACCCTTACATGACACCAGACACCCCCACATGACACCAGACACCCCCACATGACACCAGACACCCCCCACATGACACCAGACACCCCCACATGACACCAGACACCCCCCACATGACACCAGACACCCCCCACATGACATCAGACACCCCCACATGACACCCTTACATGACACCAGACACCCCCACATGACACCCTTACATGACACCAGACACCCCCACATGACACCAGACACCCCCCACATGACACCAGACATCCCCCCACATGACACCAGACACCCCCCACATGACACCAGACATCCCCCCACATGACACCAGACATCCCCCCACATGACACCAGACACCCCCCACATGACACCAGACACCCCCCACATGACACCAGACACCCCCCACATGACACCAGACACCCCCCACATGACACCAGACACCCCCCACATGACACCAGACACCCCCACATGACACCAGACACCCCCACATGACACCAGACACCCCCCACATGACACCAGACACCCCCACATGACACCAGACACTCCCACATGACACCAGACACCCCCCACATGACACCAGACACCCCCCACATGATACCAGACACCCCCCACATGACACCAGACACCCCCCCACATGACACCAGACACCCCCCACATGACACCAGACACCCCCACATGACACCAGACACCCCCACATGACACCAGACACCCCCCACATGACACCAGACACCCCCCACATGACACCAGACACCCCCACATGACACCAGACACCCCCACATGACACCAGACACCCCCCACATGACACCCTTACATGACACCAGACACCCCCACATGACACCAGACACCCCCCACATGACACCAGACACCCCCACATGACACCAGACACCCCCACATGACACCAGACACCCCCACATGACACCAGACACCCCCCACATGACACCTGACACCCCCACATGACACCAGACACCCCCACATGACACCCTTACATGACACCAGACACCCCCACATGACACCAGACACCCCCCACATGACACCAGACACCCCCACATGACACCAGACACCCCCCACATGACACCAGACACCCCCCACATGACACCCTTACATGACACCAGACACCCCCACATGACACCAGACACCCCCCACATGACACCAGACACCCCCACATGACACCAGACACCCCCACATGACACCCTTACATGACACCAGACACCCCCACATGACACCCTTACATGACACCAGACACCCCCACATGACACCAGACACCCCCCACATGACACCAGACATCCCCCCACATGACACCAGACACCCCCCACATGACACCAGACACCCCCCACATGACACCAGACATCCCCCCACATGACACCAGACACCCCCCACATGACACCAGACACCCCCCACATGACACCAGACACCCCCCACATGACACCAGACACCCCCCACATGACACCAGACACCCCCCACATGACACCAGACACCCCCCACATGACACCAGACACCCCCCACATGACACCAGACACCCCCACATGACACCAGACACCCCCACATGACACCAGACACCCCCCACATGACACCAGACACCCCCACATGACACCAGACACCCCCCACATGACACCCTTACATGACACCAGACACCCCCACATGACACCAGACACCCCCCACATGACACCAGACACCCCCCACATGACACCAGACACCCCCACATGACACCAGACACCCCCACATGACACCAGACACCCCCCACATGACACCAGACACCCCCACATGACACCAGACACCCCCCACATGACACCAGACACCCCCACATGACACCAGACACCCCCCACATGACACCAGACACCCCCACATGACACCAGACACCCCCACATGACACCAGACACCCCCCACATGACACCAGACACCCCCACATGACACCAGACACCCCTACATGACACCCTTACATGACACCAGACACCCCCACATGACACCAGACACCCCCCACATGACACCAGACACCCCCACATGACACCAGACACCCCCCACATGACACCCTTACATGACACCAGACACCCTTACATGACACCAGACACCCCCACATGACACCAGACACCCCCCACATGACACCAGACACCCCCCACATGACACCCTTACATGACACCAGACACCCCCACATGACACCAGACACCCCCCACATGACACCAGACACCCCCACATGACACCAGACACCCCCACATGACACCCTTACATGACACCAGACACCCCCCACATGACACCAGACACCCCCCACATGACACCAGACACCCCCCACATGACACCAGACACCCCCCACATGACACCAGACATCCCCCCACATGACACCAGACATCCCCCCACATGACACCAGACACCCCCCACATGACACCAGACACCCCCCACATGACACCAGACACCCCCCACATGACACCAGACACCCCCACATGACACCAGACACCCCTACATGACACCCTTACATGACACCAGACACCCCCACATGACACCAGACACCCCCCACATGACACCAGACACCCCCACATGACACCAGACACCCCCACATGACACCCTTACATGACACCAGACACCCCCACATGACACCCTTACATGACACCAGACACCCCCACATGACACCAGACACCCCCCACATGACACCAGACATCCCCCCACATGACACCAGACACCCCCACATGACACCAGACACCCCCCACATGACACCAGACATCCCCCCACATGACACCAGACACCCCCCACATGACACCAGACACCCCCCACATGACACCAGACACCCCCCACATGACACCAGACACCCCCCACATGACACCAGACACCCCCCACATGACACCAGACACCCCCCACATGACACCAGACACCCCCCACATGACACCAGACACCCCCACATGACACCAGACACCCCCACATGACACCAGACACCCCCCACATGACACCAGACACCCCCACATGACACCAGACACCCCCACATGACACCCTTACATGACACCAGACACCCCCACATGACACCAGACACCCCCCACATGACACCAGACACCCCCCACATGACACCAGACACCCCCACATGACACCAGACACCCCCCACATGACACCAGACACCCCCCACATGACACCAGACACCCCCACATGACACCAGACACCCCCCACATGACACCAGACACCCCCACATGACACCAGACACCCCCCACATGACACCAGACACCCCCACATGACACCAGACACCCCCACATGACACCAGACACCCCCCACATGACACCAGACACCCCCACATGACACCAGACACCCCCTACATGACACCCTTACATGACACCAGACACCCCCACATGACACCAGACACCCCCCACATGACACCAGACACCCCCACATGACACCAGACACCCCCACATGACACCCTTACATGACACCAGACACCCTTACATGACACCAGACACCCCCACATGACACCAGACACCCCCCACAATGACACCAGACACCCCCCACATGACACCCTTACATGACACCAGACACCCCCCACATGACACCAGACACCCCCCACATGACACCAGACACCCCCACATGACACCAGACACCCCCACATGACACCAGACACCCCCACATGACACCAGAACACCCCCACATGACACCAGACACCCCACATGACACCAGACACCCCCCACATGACACCCTTACATGACACCAGAGACACCCCCACATGACACCAGACACCCCCCACATGACACCAACACCCCCCACATGACACCAGACACCCCCACATGACACCAGACACCCCCACATGACACCAGACACCCCCACATGACACCAGACACCCCCACATGACACCAGACACCCCCCACATGACACCAGACACCCCCACATGACACCAGACACCCCCACATGACACCAGACACCCCCACATGACACCAGACACCCCCACATGACACCAGACCCCCCACATGACACCAGACCCCCCACATGACACCAGACACCCCTACATGACACCCTTACATGACCAGACACCCACATGACACCAGACCCCCCCACATGACACCAGACACCCCCACATGACACCAGACACCCCCACATGACACCCTTACATGACACCAGACACCCTTACATGACACCAGACACCCCCACATGACACCAGACACCCCCCACATGACACCAGACACCCCCCACATGACACCCTTACATGACACCAGACACCCCCACATGACACCAGACACCCCCCACATGACACCAGACACCCCCACATGACACCAGACACCCCCCATGACACCCTTACATGACACCAGACACCCCCACATGACACCAGACACCCCCCACATGACACCAGACACCCCCCACATGACACCAGACACCCCCACATGACACCAGACACCCCCCACATGACACCAGACACCCCCCACATGACACCAGACACCCCCACATGACACCAGACACCCCCACATGACACCAGACACCCCCACATGACACCAGACACCCCCCACATGACACCAGACACCCCCACATGACACCAGACACCCCCCACATGACACCAGACCCCCACATGACACCAGACACCCCCACATGACACCAGACACCCCCCACATGACACCAGACACCCCCACATGACACCAGACACTCCCACATGACACCAGACACACCCCCACATGACACCAGACAACCCCCACATGATACCAGACACCCCCACATGACACCAGACACCCCCCACATGACACCAGACACCCCCCACATGACACCAGACACCCCCACATGACACCAGACACCCCCACATGACACCAGACACCCCCACATGACACCAGACACCCCCCACATGACACCAGACACCCCCACATGACACCAGACACCCCCCACATGACACCAGACACCCCCCACATGACACCCTTACATGACACCAGACACCCCCACATGACACCAGACACCCCCCACATGACACCAGACACCCCCACATGACACCAGACACCCCCACATGACACCAGACACCCCCACATGACACCAGACACCCCCCACATGACACCAGACACCCCCACATGACACCAGACACCCCCACATGACACCCTTACATGACACCAGACACCCCCACATGACACCAGACACCCCCCACATGACACCAGACACCCCCACATGACACCAGACACCCCCCACATGACACCAGACACCCCCCACATGACACCCTTACATGACACCAGACACCCCACATGACACCAGACACCCCCCACATGACACCAGACACCCCCACATGACACCAGACACCCCCACATGACACCCTTACATGACACCAGACACCCCCACATGACACCCTTACATGACACCAGACACCCCCACATGACACCAGACACCCCCCACATGACACCAGACATCCCCCCACATGACACCAGACACCCCCCACATGACACCAGACACCCCCCATGACACCAGACATCCCCCCACATGACACCAGACACCCCCCACATGACACCAGACACCCCCACATGACACCAGACACCCCCCACATGACACCAGACACCCCCCATGACACCAGACACCCCCCACATGACACCAGACACCCCCCACATGACACCAGACACCCCCCACATGACACCAGACACCCCCACATGACACCAGACACCCCCACATGACACCAGACACCCCCCACATGACACCAGACACCCCACATGACACCAGACACCCCCCACATGACACCCTTACATGACACCAGACACCCCCACATGACACCAGACACCCCCCACATGACACCAGACACCCCCCACATGACACCAGACACCCCCACATGACACCAGACCCCCCACATGACACCAGACACCCCCCACATGACACCAGACACCCCCATGACACCAGACACCCCCACATGACACCCTTACATGACACCAGACACCCCCACATGACACCAGACACCCCCCACATGACACCAGACACCCCCACATGACACCAGACACCCCCACATGACACCAGACACCCCCCACATGACACCAGACACCCCCACATGACACCAGACACCCTTACATGACACCCTTACATGACACCAGACACCCCCACATGACACCAGACACCCCCCACATGACACCAGACACCCCCACATGACACCAGACACCCCCCACATGACACCCTTACATGACACCAGACACCCTTACATGACACCAGACACCCCCACATGACACCAGACACCCCCCACATGACACCAGACACCCCCCACATGACACCCTTACATGACACCAGACACCCCACATGACACCAGACACCCCCACATGACACCAGACACCCCCACATGACACCAGACACCCCCACATGACACCCTTACATGACACCAGACACCCCCACATGACACCAGACACCCCCCACATGACACCAGACACCCCACATGACACCAGACACTCCCACATGACACCAGACACCCCCACATGACACCAGACACCCCCCATGACACCAGACACCCCCCACATGACACCAGACACCCCCACATGACACCAGACACACCCCACATGACACCAGACACCCCCACATGACACCAGACACCCCCACATGACACCAGACACCCCACATGACACCAGACACCCCCACATGACACCAGACACCCCCCACATGACACCCTTACATGACACCAGACACACCCCCACATGACACCAGACACCCCACATGACACCAGACACCCCCCACATGACACCAGACACCCCCACATGACACCAGACACCCCCCACATGACACCAGACACCCCCACATGACACAGACACCCCCACATGACACCAGACACCCCCACATGACACCCTTACATGACACCAGACACCCCCACATGACACCAGACACCCCCCACATGACACCAGACACCCCCACATGACACCAGACACCCCCACATGACACCAGACACCCCCACATGACACCAGACACCCCCCACATGACACCAGACACCCCCATGACACCAGACACCCCCACATGACACCCTTACATGACACCAGACACCCCCACATGACACCAGACACCCCCACATGACACCAGACACCCCCACATGACACCAGACACCCCCACATGACACCAGACACCCCCCACATGACACCCTTACATGACACCAGACACCCCCACATGACACCAGACACCCCCCACATGACACCAGACACCCCCACATGACACCAGACACCCCCACATGACACCCTTACATGACACCAGACACCCCCACATGACACCCTTACATGACACCAGACACCCCCACATGACACCAGACACCCCCACATGACACCAGACATCCCCCACATGACACCAGACACCCCCCACATGACACCAGACACCCCCCACATGACACCAGACATCCCCCACATGACACCAGACACCCCCCACATGACACCAGACACCCCCACATGACACCAGACACCCCCACATGACACCAGACACCCCCACATGACACCAGACACCCCCCACATGACACCAGACACCCCCATGACACCAGACACCCCACATGACACCAGACACCCCCACATGACACCAGACACCCCCACATGACACCAGACACCCCCACATGACACCCTTACATGACACCAGACACCCCACACATGACACCAGACACCCCCCACATGACACCAGACACCCCCACATGACACCAGACACCCCACATGACACCAGACACCCCCCACTGACACCAGACACCCCCACATGACACCAGACACCCTACATGACACCCTTACATGACACCAGACACCCCCACATGACACCAGACACCCCCATGACACAGACACCCCCCACATGACACCAGACACCCCACATGACACCAGACACCCCCACATGACACCAGACACCCCCCATGACACCAGACACCCCCACATGACACCAGACACCCCCCACATGACACCCTTACATGACACCAGACACCCCCACATGACACCAGACACCCCCACATGACACCAGACACCCCCACATGACACCAGACACCCCCACATGACACCAGACACCCCCCACATGACACCAGACACCCCACATGACACCAGACACCCCTACATGACACCCTTACATGACACCAGACACCCCCACATGACACCAGACACCCCCCATGACACCAGACACCCCCACATGACACCAGACACCCCCCACATGACACCCTTACATGACACCAGACACCCTTACATGACACCAGACACCCCCACATGACACCAGACACCCCCACATGACACCAGACACCCCCACATGACCCCCTTACATGACACCAGACACCCCCACATGACACCAGACACCCCCACTGAACCAGACACCCCCACATGACACCAGACACCCCCACATGACACCCTTACATGACACCAGACACCCCCACATGACACCAGACACCCCCCACATGACACCAGACACCCCCACATGACACCAGACACTCCCCCACATGACACCAGACACCCCCACATGACACCAGACACCCCCCACATGACACCAGACACCCCCCACATGACACCAGACACCCCCCACATGACACCAGACACCCCCCACATGACACCAGACACCCCCACATGACACCAGACACCCCCTACATGACACCAGACACCCCACATGACACCAGACACCCCCACATGACACCAGACACCCCCCACATGACACCAGACACCCCCACATGACACCAGACACCCCCACATGACACCAGACACCCCCACATGACACCCTTACATGACACCAGACACCCCCACATGACACCAGACACCCCCACATGACACCAGACACCCCCCACATGACACCAGACACTCCCCACATGACACCAGACACCCCCACATGACACCAGACACCCCCCACATGACACCAGACACCCCCCACATGACACCAGACCACCCCCCACATGACACCAGAACCCCCCACATGACACCAGACACCCCCACATGACACCAGACACTCCCCACATGACACCAGCCACCCCACTGACACCAGACACCCCCACATGACAGCCAGACACCCCCCACATGACACCAGACACCCCTACTGCACCCCTTACATGACACCAGCACACCCCACATGACACAGACACCCCCACATGACACCAGACACCCCCACATGACACCAGACACCCCCCACTATGACACCAGACACCCACCACATGACACCAGACACACCCCTACATGACACCAGACACCCCCACATGACACCAGACACCCCACATGACACCAGACACCCCCCACATGACACCAGACACCCCCACAATGACACCAGACACCCCCCACATGACACCAGACACCCCCCACATGACACCAGACACCCCCACATGACACCAGACAACCCCCACATGACACCCCCTACATGACACCAGACACCCCCACATGACACCAGACACCCCCACATGACACCAGACACCCCCACATGACACCAGACCACCCCCACATGCACCAGACACCCCCACATGACACCAGACACCCCCACATGACCACCAGACCCCCCACATGACACCAGACACCCCCACATAGGCACCCTTACATGACACCAGACACCCCTCACCATGACACCAGACACCCCCCACATTGACACCAGACACCCCCACATGACACCAGACACCCCCACATGACACCAGACACCCCAACATGACACCCTTACATGACACCAGACACCCCCACATGACACCAGACACCCCCCACATGACACCAGAACACCCCCACATGACACCAGACACCCCCACATGACACCCCTTTACATGACACCAGACACCCTACATGACACCCTTACATGACACCAGACACCCCACATGACACCAGACACCCCCCACATGACCCAGACACCCCCCACATGACACCAGACACCCCCCACATGACACCCAGGACACCACCCCTACATGACACCAGACATCCCCCCACATGACACCAGACAACCCCCACATGACACCAGACACCCCCACATGACACCAGACACCCCCCACATGACACCAGACACCCCCCACATGACACCAGACACCCCCCACATGACACCAGACACCCCCACATGACACCAGACAACCCCCACATGACACCAGACACCCCCCACATGACACCAGACACCCCCCACATGACACCAGACACCCCCCACATGACACCCTTACATGACACCAGACACCCCCACATGACACCAGACACCCCCCACATGACACCAGACACCCCCACATGACACCAGACACCCCCACATGACACCAGACACCCCCCACATGACACCAGACACCCCCACATGACACCAGACACCCCCTACATGACACCCTTACATGACACCAGACACCCCCACATGACACCAGACACCCCCCACATGACACCAGACACCCCCCACATGACACCAGACACCCCCCACATGACACCAGACACCCCCACATGACACCAGACACCCCCCACATGACACCAGACACCCCCACATGACACCAGACACCCCCACATGACACCCTTACATGACACCAGACACCCCCACATGACACCAGACACCCCCCACATGACACCAGACACCCCCACATGACACCAGACACCCCCACATGACACCAGACACCCCCCACATGACACCAGACACCCCCAATGACACCAGACACCCCTACATGACACCCTTACATGACACCAGACACCCCCACATGACACCAGACACCCCCCACATGACACCAGACACCCCCACATGACACCAGACACCCCCCACATGACACCCTTACATGACACCAGACACCCTTACATGACACCAGACACCCCCACATGACACCAGACACCCCCCACATGACACCAACACCCCCCATGACACCCTTACATGACACCAGACACCCCCACATGACACCAGACACCCCCCACATGACACCAGACACCCCCACATGACACCAGACACCCCCACATGACACCCTTACATGACACCAGACACCCCCATGACACCAGACACCCCCCCCACATGACACCAGACACCCCCACATGACACCAGACACTCCCACATGACACCAGACACCCCCACATGACACCAGACACCCCCACATGACACCAGACACCCCCCACATGACACCAGACACCCCCACATGACACCAGACACCCCCCACATGACACCAGACACCCCCACATGACACCAGACACCCCCCACATGACACCAGACACCCCCACATGACACCAGACACCCCCACATGACACCAGACACCCCCCACATGACACCAGACACCCCCACATGACACCAGACACCCCCACATGACACCAGACACCCCCACATGACACCCTACATGACACCAGACACCCCCACATGACACCAGACACCCCCACATGACACCAGACACCCCCCACATGACACCAGACACCCCCCACATGACACCAGACACCCCCACATGACACCAGACACCCCCACATGACACCAGACACCCCCACATGACACCAGACACCCCCCACATGACACCAGACACACCCCCACATGACACCAGACACCCCCACATGACACCAGACACCCCCACATGGACACCAGACACCCCCACATGACACCAGACACCCCCACATGACACCAGACACCCCCCCACATGACACCAGACACCCCCACATGACACCAGACACCCCCACATGACACCAGACACCCCCCACATGACACCAGACACCCCCACATGATACCAGACACCCCCCACATGACACCAGACACCCCCACATGACACCAGACACCCCCCACATGACACCAGACACCCCCACATGACACCAGACACCCCCACATGACACCAGACACCCCCACATGACACCAGACACCCCCCACATGACACCAGACACCCCCCACATGACACCAGACACCCCCCACATAACACCAGACACCCCCCACATGACACCAGACACCCCCCACATGACACCAGACACCCCCCACATGACACCAGACACCCCCACATGACACCAGACACCCCCACATGACACCAGACACCCCCACATGACACCAGACACCCCCACATGACACCAGACACCCTCACATGACACCAGACACCCCCACATGACACCAGACACCCCTACATGACACCAGACACCCCTACATGACACCAGACACCCCCCACATGACACCAGACACCCCCACATGACACCAGACACCCCCACATGACACCAGACACCCCCACATGACACCAGACACCCCCCACATGACACCAGACACCCCCCACATGACACCTGACACCCCCCACATGACACCAGACACCCCCACATGACACCAGACACCCCCACGTGACACCAGACACCCCCCACATGACACCAGACACCCCCACATGACACCAGACACCCCTACATGACACCAGACACCCCCCACATGACACCAGACACCCCCACATGACACCAGACACTCCCACATGACACCAGACACCCCCACATGACACCAGACACCCCCCACATGACACCAGACACCCCCCACATGACACCAGACACCCCCACATGACACCAGACACCCCCACATGACACCAGACACCCTAACATTACCAATCTTGCAGAGATTGGTAATGTTATTTAACTGTTTTCACTTAAAATCTTACTAATACGACCACTGTTACTACGACGAAAACCACCACTAGTATGGACCACACCACTAGTATAATAACTCCCACTACGACCACTACAACTACTAAGAGGAACCTCTATTACAACCACCACTACTAAGAGGAACCCCTATTACAACCACCACTACAAAGAGAAACCCTATTACAACCACCACTACTAAGAGGAACCCCTATTACAACCACCACTACTAAGAGGAACCTCTATTACAACCACCACTACTAAGAGGAACCTCTATTACAACCACCACTACTAAGAGGAACCTCTATTACAACCACCACTACTAAGAGGAACCCCTATTACAACCACCACTTCTAAGAGGAACCCCTATTACAACCACCACTACAAAGAGAAACCCTATTACAACCACCACTACTCTCTATGATATATGATTTATATCATATAGCCCTATTTACATTTGGGCCATATAGGTTCTCAGAATATCTGGTGCGTGTCAGGTATGTTCCAGGTGAGAGGTACGTCATGGGCAGTAACGAGACCTAACCTAACCTAACCTACGTTTATAAAAGTTGAATTTCCTAAACAAATTGCTCATTTGAAATAGGTGAAATGACTCTTAACAACGGAATTTTGAAATAAATGACGATACCATCCGGCCACAACGCAAAATTAATTCGTTTCACGAATATTATTTGGATAACGACGAGGATAAGACTGGCCACAAGTCCTTGTCAACCCTTGTAAGACGTAACTATAATTTACTTTTTAGGAGGGGACAAAGAGCCACAGCTCAACCCCCGCAAGCACAAATAGGCGAGTACAAATAGGTGAGCACACACACACACACACACACACACACACACACACACACACACACAGACACACACACACACACAGACACACACACAGACACACACACACACACACACACACACACACACACACACACACACACACACACACACACACACAGACACAGACACAGACACACAGACACACACACACACACACACACACACACACACGCACGCACACACACACACACACACACACACACACACACACACACACACACACACGTACGTTTTTGCAACACTTACTATTAACAAAATTTGAAACAAGGAAACAAAAATAACTTATACAAGACGAAAACAATATTATGGAAAAAAAACTAATACCCTTAAAAACAGTTTTCTTAAGATTACAAAAAGACATTTCAGTCAATTAACAATTACCAGGGCCTGTAACAGGCTTATATACAGCCTGTAACACAACATAGAAGCATTAAAAATTGAATCCTGTCGTCTAGGAATACAGAAATATACAAAAACCCTGAAATCAGTAAAGCATTGACTTGTACCTCTAACCTCATGCATGGGGCTGAATTATTCAGGTATTAGACACGTCACCAGAACGTGGACGCATTATATCTATTAGAAATTAGGACGAGTCTGTACGCGAGTTTAATCCCATGGCATAACTCCCCCCAAAAATATTTTCTTATGTCGATATATATATAAGGCTATTGTGTATTATCTCTTCTGGTCAAGATAAAAAGCGTTATCAGTTGGATTTTGAGAGTTGCAACAGTGATGTTGCAAGACTGCTGCAGGCTACACCTGCAGGGACACACCTGCAAAGCGATGATGCCTCGCAGATTATCGTCAGGCATCACACACTGGTATGACACGAAAGAGAACCTTTGAAGACTCAATAATACGCTCCTGGTGTCCTAATCATTCCTTACATATCATTCCCCAACGTTCTAATCATTCCTCACATGTCATTCCCCTACGACCTAATCATTCCTCACATATTCCCGCACGTCCTAATCATTCCTCACATATTCCCCCACGTCCTAATCATTCTTCACATATCATTCCCCCACGTCCTAATCATTCCTCACATATCATTCCTACACGTCCTAATCATTCCTTACATATTATTCCGCCACGTCCTAATCATTCCTCACATATCATTCCCCGACGTCCTAATCATTCCTCACATATCATTCCTCCACGTCCTAATCATTCTTCACATATTCCCCCACGTCCTAATCATTCCTCACATATCATTCCCCCACGTCCTAATCATTCCTCATATCATTCCCGCACGTCCTAATCATTCCTCACATATCATTCCTTCACATATTCCCCCACGTCCTAATCATTCCTCACATATTCCCCCACGTCCTAATCATTCCTCATATCATTCCCGCACGTCCTAATTATTCCTCACATATCATTCCTTCACGTCCTAATCATTCCTCACATCATTCTCCCACGTCCTAATCATTCCTCATATCATTCCCCCACGTCCTAATCATTCCTCACATATAATTCCTACACGTCCTAATCATTCCTCACATATCATTCCCTCCACGTCCTAATCATTCCTCACATATCATTCCCACATGTCCTAATCATTCCTCACATATCATTCCCCATGTCCTAATCATTCCTTATATATCATTCCCCACGTCCTAATCATTCCTCACATATCATTCCCCCCACGTCCTAATCATTCCTTACATATCATTCCCCCCGTCCTAATCATTCTTCACATATCATTCCCCCACGTCCTAATCATTCCACACATCATTCCTACACGTCCTAATCATTCTTCATATATCATTCCTCCACGTTCTAATCATTCCTCACATATTCCCCCCCCCGTACTAATCATTCCTCACATATTCCCCCCCCCGTACTAATCATTCCTCACATATCCCCCCCCCCCGTACTAATCATTCCTCACATATCATTCCACCACGTCCTAATCATTCCTTATATATCATTCCCCCCGTCCTAATCATTCTTCACATATTCCCACACGTCCTAATCATTCCTCACATATTATTCCCCCACCTAATCATTCCGCACATATTCTCTGCGTCCTAATCATTCCTTACATATCATTCCCCCACGTCCCAATCATTCCTCACATATCATTCCCCCACGTCCTAATTATTCCTTACATATCATTCCCCCACCTAATCATTCCTTGCATATCATTCCTTACATATCATTCCCCCACGTACTAATCATTCCTCACATATCATTCCCCACGTCCTAATCATTCCTCACATATCATTCCCTCCCGTCCTAATCATTCCTCACATATCATTCACCCTACGACCTTATCATTCCTCACATATCATTCCCTCCACGTCGTAATCATTCCACACATATCATTCCCCCACGTCCTAATCATTCCTTATATATCATTCCCCCACGTCCTAATCATTCCTCACATATCATTCCCCACGTCCTTATCATTCCCCACATATCATCCCCCTACGTCCTAATCATTCCCCACATATCATCCCCCCACGTCCTAATCATTCCTACACGTCCTAATCATTCCCCCCACATCCTCTTAGTACATATGTTTATGCTCGTTGGTTGGATATATATGGTCAAGGCTCTTAGTCGGGGGTTGTAAAAACACATAGATTCTCGAGAATCTTATTGGGTGAGGTAATTCAAGAACCTAACCCAACCGACGTCCTCCTGCTATCAGGTCTGGCTATCAACTGATTCACTTGAGCGACTCCCACCGGCTCTATGGGGAGGGAGGGAGTCTGACGTCAGAGGCCTACCGCCCTTGTGATTGGCTACACTCCAACCGTCTTCAGTTTGAAAGCTGACACGTAATCCGCTTGAAAACAGTAATGACATTTTCGGAAGGTTTTCAGAACCCTCCGTAGCGGGTTTTCAATTGCATTTCAATATTACAAATCTGCGTGTGAACTTGTAAACAAGGGGTAAATATAGAATCTGTCTTGAAAAGTTATATTGTATATTATATACAAATGATTAGAAAAGACTAATACTATCTACGGAGAGGACAAGAGTTTGTGGCCACCGTTCAGAGAGATTAACTTGCTGGTTTAACTGTTAAATCACTGATAGTCTGACCAAAAGTATACTTTTAAGTGTAGGATGGCTGAGAAAGTTGATTTTAGAGGAACTACAAGGCAGGAGTAGCATAGATAACGGCATAGAGATAGTAGCACAGATAAGGGAGGCGCTGCGTATTGACGGAAGATATCAACCTATTGATATCATACCTTGACTTGAACGACAACACCACAGGCTTTACTTAGAGGGAAACGCATATATATACACGCAGATATACATAGTGTATCATTAACAACCGCTTCCCTCACTACCTCATAACCAGACGGCGCATGAGGAACACGGCGAACCACACAAAAATGCCTAGACACGGGGGGGGGGGGGGGTCATGGCCCACGTAAGCCTACCTAGTGCTCTGAACAAAGGGCCTCATAAAAGCCTTTGGGGAAAAGGCTCAGAGGTTCGAATCCTCGTCACGGCCCTTGTGGATTCGTTCGCTCAGAGAGCTGTTTGCTGTGAGAGCGATGTGCTTGGTGAATGCTATCTTGCAACCCTTGGGCGTGTGGGGCGCCAGTGTGGAGATTAACGCTATGATATCTTGGAAGACGAGGCACCTTATCTTGGCACTGTTGGTGTTCTATATGTGATAATTATCTGAAGTAATAAATGGATAGTGTCTTTTTTCCCAACCTTTCCATGTTACCATTATAAATATAAATACAAATATATAACATTATATATATATATATATATATATATATATATATATATATATATATATATATATATATATATATCTTGATTCATAAGCATGTGGGTAAGGATCTTTATAATTTTGTTTTAGGGCAAAATTAAGAGAAATACTTAAGTAGATAGGTTTACCCTCGACCTTCTTATATATATATATATATATATATATATATATATATATATATATATATATATATATATATATATATATATAAGTATAGTGAAAAAGATGAAATTGAATTTCCTGTGAACAATTATTATTTTTATACCTATGATTTTTTAGTATAGTGGACATATTATTTGTAAATATATTAATATGAAACAGTATATTTTCCGTTGATAATTAAAAACGAATATTTCTCAGCTCAGCAAGACAAAAAATTACGACTGAATACGTATTCTACTTCTCAGTGAGAAATATTTGAGAATTTTCATTAGTCTAAGTACAGTACTGAAGTGTACTTACAGGCACGTTTATAAGTCACTTTGGTCTTGTTAACGAGGGGCCCAAAGTCTGACACCCAAGTGTATTTGGTCATTTGGATAAGTCCTTCGCCTTAAGTCTTTCTCTTGGTGTAAGTCCTGGATCAGCCTTAAGGGTCACATTGTGGTAAGGAAAAGAACTTAACATAAAAGGTCTGCAGGGTGTTGCTCGTTGTGGTTTCTATTTTTGTATAATAAACTCTACTGAATTTATTGTGTGTCTTCTGTTTGTGAGTGTGCTATAATAAACAAAGACAAACTGTGCAGTGTTTTGTTTGTCCTTGGTTGTGTGTGTTTACCTTGTGTGTGGGGGGTGTGGGGGTGGGGGTGTGTGGGGGGTGTGGGGGTGTGTGTGTGGGGGTGTGTGTGTGTGGGGGGGGGTGGGTGTGGGGTGTGTGTGTGTGTGTGGGGGGGTGGGTGTGGGGTGTGTGTGTGTGGGGGGGGGGTGGGTGTGGGGTGTGTGTGTGTGTGGGGGGGGGGTGGGTGTGTGTGTGTGTGGGGGGGTGGGTGTGGGGTGGGTGTGGGGTGTGTGTGTGTGTGTGTGGGGGGGGGGTGAGGGTGTGTGTGTGTGGGGGGGGTGAGGGTGTGTGTGTGTGGGGGGGGTGAGGGTGTGTGTGGGGGGGGGTGAGGGTGTGTGTGGGGGGGGGGTGAGGGTGTGTGTGGGGGGGGTGTGTGTGGGGGGTGTGTGTGTGGGGGGGGGGGGGGGGGTGTGTGGGGGGGGTGAGGGTGTGTGTGTGGGGGGGGGGGGTGTGTGTGTGTGGGGGGTGAGGGTGTGTGTGGGGGTGTGGGGGTGGTGGGGGGGGGGGGGTGTGTGGGGGGGGGTGTGTGTGGGGGGGGGTGTGTGTGGGGGGGGGGGGTGAGGGTGTGTGTGTGTGGGGGGGTGAGGGTGTGTGTGTGGGGGGGTGAGGGTGTGTGTGTGGGGTGGGGGGTTGTGGGGTGTGGGTGTGTGTGTGTGTGTTTGTGTGATACGGACATGAATGTATAA
>NC_091224.1:16594677-16599677 GCF_040958095.1 Procambarus clarkii | reverse complement strand
CGTTTGGGCTTCGTGGATGGTGAAGCAGGGGAAGTGTATGAGGGAGGGTCGCCGCCCGCCTAGTGCGGCCCCATACCAGCCCCCTCGCGGGCAGCGGAGTGAGGGGCTGTGAGGCTCTCAAGCAGCCTACAGTGATGTTACTTGGAGGTTAGTGCGTTCCCAATCAAATTCGGCGAGTGTAGTGTTGAAACAAAGTGCATTAGGGATTTCCCCGAGTGTTGAAATTGTGTATTAAGTGTGACGGCGGCCTCTTGTAAGCCCCCTCCATTACCCCCCGCCCGCCCGCTCAGCCCACCCGCCATCTTCCCCCACGCCGCTACCTGCGCCCGACCCAGCCGCCCATCAACACACAGCCTACCCATTCACGGTGCCCAGGCCATGCCCAACTCCCCCAGGAGGGTAATGCTTGCCTTGTTACACTCCTTTTAGGACGGAAGGAGAGGGTGCACTCAGTGGGCAGCCAGGCGTCGGGACATCCAGGCATGGCACATGTCGCACCTGACACCTCCAAAGGATACCTGATCAACTAGGCTGTGACTCATACGTCAGGCTGCGAGCAGCCGCGTCCAACAGCCTGGTTGATCAGTCCAGCAACCAGGAGGCCTGGTCGACGCCCGGGCCGCGGGGACGCTAAGCCCCGGAAGCTCCTCAAGGTAACCTCAAGGTAGGACACACAGCCTCCTTCCAGGCCAGAGGAGAGAACACCCAAGTGGACTCTATCTAGTGTGTGACAGACGGTTTCGTCTCACATCTGATGGAACTATCCGCCAACATTCTGTCAATTCAGGTTGTTGTCTAGGGTCTAGGTGCCCGCCCCGAGGCAGTGACAGCGGACAACCTGCTGCAGGAGCGAGGAACAATACCTCTCTCAACTTTATTTCAGCAGACAATCTGCTTGAAGCGGTCAAAGCGACGTCCACCAGGACCTTGCCCCACATCCCCAAGGCTGCCCGTCATCAAGCAGCAGCCAAACTCACCAGTCTGCTGACTAAGGTCAACAATGGTCCCAGAACCATTGGAACATGGCACAATCTCCTACTATTTGGGAATGCATGCCTCGCCTTACCGCCCAGGAGAGACAAGTCATTAGCAACCTCTGTAATCAGGGCACTTAATGAATTCCCCAGAGCAGACAACCTGGTCCGCCTCCCCCCTCGTGCCAAGGACACCAGCCGCAGGACGACCAACAATAACTCACCTGAGAACCACAAAATGAGAGCACCGATCCCCAGGAAAATAGAAGAGGGCAATACCACAGGTGCCATCAGAATCATGACCAGCGATGACACTATTGCCCCCAGGAACGCCACGACAACAGAGGCTCTTCAAGACAAACACCCACCCAGAGCCCCCGACAGCAGCAGGGATCCCCAGGAAAACAATGCCGGCATAGAACCCTTGACTGTTCGAGAATCTGAGGTGTACAAAGCAGCCATGTCTTTCCCAACAGGTTCAGCAGGGGGCTTTACAGGCCTAAGACCCCAGCACATCAAACAAATGCTGAACCCGGTGCTTGGAGATGCCGCCAAGGACCTTCTAGTGGAACTTACCAGATTTCTCCAACATGTGTTTGGGTGGCGGCATCCCTGAGGACATCACGCCTCTCTTTTATGGAGCTGTGCTCTAAAGAAGGATTGGGAATCAGGCCCATTGCCGTTGGCAACACCCTCCGACGCCTCGTAGCTAAGGCTGCAGTCAGATCCACCAGCCAGGAAGCAGCCACCTTGCTGAAACTTCATCAGCTCGGGTTTGGGATTCCCCTAGGTTGTGAAGCTGCAGCACATGCAGCGCGGGCTTACATTGCTGATCTCCCGGACCAGAAGGCACTAGTAAACTTGAATTTAAAAATGTCCTCAATCAAGTCAGACGAGACGCTGTCCTCAGGGCTGTACACAACCATTTCCGTCCCCTTTACCCATTCATCCGATCGTGCTACAGTGGAGACTCTAAGCTTTTTTGGGGGGGAGCATGAAATAGACTCATGTGAAGGTGTCCAACAAGTTGTCCCCTTAGCCCCCCCCCCTCCCCCTCCTTTCCTGCCTAGCTATCAAAGAGGTCACTGATAGTCTGACAAGCGAGCTAAACATCTGGTACCTGGATGATGGCACTCTCGCCGGAACCCTGGATACCATTTTGGAGGATATAAGGAAAATCCATGAGCAAGGAGCAGCCTTGGGCCTCATTCTCAATGCATCCAAATGTGAAATAGTCTCCCGCAACCCAGACATCACTGGCCAAATAAACACTACTTCCTGAACAGATGAATGTGACCGAAAGGTTAAGATTAATGATTCTATCACGAATCTTCTCAATATTTCTTATGTTTTTCTTCACTGTCGAGGGAAGTTGAAAAATTAACTTTCCAAAGTTCATTTTCACAATTTATTATGGTCTGAAGCCTAGGGATACGTTTCGCAAGGCTCTCCTTACATTTTAAAAGACAAATTTTCCATGCTTTGCCAAGGCTTATATTCGCTTGGGGTGAGGTTGTACAGGACGTAATTGAGATGAACAAGTAGATGAATGGCTTAAAGGATATTAATAGGCCATTAAATGCCTATATTCTTGCTTCTAATGTCTCTGCGTTGGTTTGGGGTCTTGAAGTGGGAAAACACTTCAAGACCAATTCACTTCAATAAATACTTCACTTCAATACACGTCAATAAATTGTGAAAATGAATTTTGGGGAGTTAATTTTTCAACTTCAACAATATCTTTCAGGACTCTTTCCTCTGTTTTATGAGCCGTCGAAAAGAAGTTCCTGTAAAATAGTCTAATAGGGGGTACAAGTGTTGTGCTAGTTGACTCTTCAGAGGTTGCATGGCGTTTCACCTTTGTTTTTATGATGTCTTCAACAACAGTGAAAAGAAACATAAGAAATATTGAGAAAATTCGTGTTAGAATCATTAATCTTACCCTTTCGGTCATATTCAACAACATACATATATCCGAAAGGGTAAGATTAATAATTCTAACACGAATTTCTCAATATTTCTTATGTTTCTTTTCACTGTTGTTGAAGACATCATAAAAACAAAGGTGAAACGCCATGCAACCTCTGAAGAGTCAACTAGCACAACACTTGTACCCCCTATTACACTATTTTACAGGAACTTCTTTTCGATGGCTCATAAAACAGAGGAAAGAGTCCTGAGAGATATTGTTGATAGGAACGTTATCCCTACAGATAAAAATCAGAAAATACAATTGACGATTTACTATAAAACCAAAAAAACTGCCAATCTACTCATGCAGAACTCTCCAGACACCAAGCATAATGCCTTAAAGGAAACCAACGTCGCCTATGCCTTCAATTGCCCACTTGGGGACTGTAAGCCCCAAAGAACTCAGTATATAGGCAAGACAACAACGTCTCTTTCCAGGCGATTAACAATGCATAAGTAACAGGGCTCCATTAAGGAACATATAATCTCTTCCTACAACTAGACCATCACCAGAGAAATCTTAACAAACAACACAGAAATCATTGATAGATACAGCAATAGCAGGCGGCTCGACATCTGCGAGGCACTACACATCAAGAAGTCAACACCAGCAATCAACAGCCAATTAATGCAGAACTATATTATACCCACTTCAAGACTCCGAACCAATATGGAAGCATCAAGAGGAAGTGGTGATGCTATGGGCCAATAGGCCCTTTGCAGTTACTTCCATTCTTATGTTTTTATACCCATTGGTTCGTGTCCTGGCTTGTGTAAATGTCAATTACCTCACCCAAATGCGAGTATAAGTATGTGTATATGGATGCGTTTAAAGGTTATAGTTATGTGTGTAAACTAAAGTCTTTGAAAATGTAATTAGTTATTACGAAACGCGTTCAAGTGTCGCGTCAGACTAGAAATAAAAATGAATTTTGGAGAATTGATTTTTCATTTACCATCGACAGTGAAAAGAAACATAAGAAATATTGAGAAAATTAGTATTAGAATTATTAGTCCTACCTTTTCGGTCATATTTAACAACATATGTTTACAAGAGAGACTGCCTACCAATATATATATATATATATATATATATATATATATATATATATATATATATATATATATATATATATATATATATATATGTCGTACCTAGTAGCCAGAACGCACTTCTCAGCCTACTATACAAGGCCCGATTTGCCTAATAAGCCAAGTTTTCATGAATTATTTGTTTTTCGACTACCTAACCTACCTAACCTTACCTAACCTAACTTTTTCGGCTACCTAACTTAACCTAACCTATAAAGATAGGTTAGGTTAGGTTAGGTAGGGTTGGTTAGGTTCGGTCATATATCTACGTTAATTTTAACTCCAATAAAAAAAAATTGACCTCATATAGAATGAAATGGGTAGCTTTATCATTTCATAAGAAAAAAATTAGAGAAAATATATTACTTCAGGAGAACTTGGCTTATTAGGCAAATCGGGCCATGCATAGTAGGCTGAGAAGTGCGTTCTGGCTACTAGGTACGACATATATATATATATACATATATATATATATCTTATATATATATATATAAAGTCTTAGTCGACATGAACTTGAAACCGGCCATATACTGCAGGTATGTTGACGACATTTTTATACAGGTACCTGATGTCAGATATCTGCAGGAGCTGAAGGAGGCATTTGAGCGGAGTTCCGTGCTGCGTTTCACTTACGAGATGGAAAAGGATGGGAAGCTGCCCTTTCTAGATGTAACAGTCCTGGAAAAGAGCGGAGGTTTCCACACTGCAGTCTACACTAAGGAAACGAACATAGGAATGTGCCTAAATGCCAAAAGCGACTGCCCAGATAGGTACAAGAGGAGTGTTGTTAACGCATATGTCGACCGTGCTCTCAGCCACAGCTCAGAATGGAAGCAAGTCGACGAAGAACTCTGTAGGGTAAGGCAGGTCCTAGTCAACAACAGCTTCTCCAATGGTTTCGTCGAAGACATCATAAGAAGGAAAGTGAAACGCCATGCAACCTCTGAAGAGACAACCAACACA
>NC_091224.1:16454677-16589677 GCF_040958095.1 Procambarus clarkii | reverse complement strand
CAGATTTAACGATTGGTCCCTCGTTAGAACTGTGTGATTAATTTGTATTGGCTTTGTCATATAGGCCTTCACTCGGTCCCTTGACGCGTCACTCCGTAAAAAAAAAAACTGTTTTGCCTAGCCAGAAGCGTGCGAACCCAAACAACCCACCCAACCCCTTAAATGCTCGTTAATCCACGGTATACAAGACTCGCAACTCAGCCCGTCCTCGTATACGGCAGCCCGTCCTCGTATACGACAGCCCGTCCACGTATACGACAGCCCGTCCTCGTATACAGCAGCCCGTCCTCGTAAACAGCAGCCCGTCCTCGTATACGGCAGCCCGTCCTCCAAACAAAGACCCAAAGACCATTCCATGCACCCGCCAAACCACCTGTTTATGAATGAAAAACAGTTTACACACGACTCACAACTGATGACGTCCGAACACTTCCGGAACAAATGCTTCACTGACGACCTTTGTTCGAACCACAATGCTGTAAATGCTTCACCCACGTACTACAAATACAAATAATCGCCAACAGAACCTAAACACCTAAAATAACCTTTGCCTATATATGCACAATATATTAATATAGTATAACTTTAATTTATATTTGAGAACATTCCCGTTTTGAATAAATTGCAAGTAAAACTTTATGACTCCGTCTGTGGGGTTGACGGCTGGCTGGCCATGCCTAGCCTGAGGACGGCTAGCTGGCCATGCCTAGCCTGAGGACGGCTGGCTGGCTGGCCATGTCTAGCCTGAGGACGGCTGGCTGGCTGGCCATGCCTAGCCTGAGGACGGCTGGCTGGCCATGTCTAGCCTGAGGACGGCTGGCTGGCTGGCCATGCCTAGCCTGAGGACGGCTGGCTGGCAGGCCATGCCTAGCCTGAGGACGGCTGGCTGGCTGGCCATGTCTAGCCTGAGGACGGCTGGCTGGCTGGCCATGCCTAGCCTGAGGACGGCTGGCTGGCTGGCCATGCCTAGCCTGAGGACGGCTGGCTGGCCATGTCTAGCCTGAGGACGGCTGGCTGGCCATGCCTAGCCTGAGGACGGCTGGCCATGTCTAGCCTGAGGACGGCTGGCTGGCTGGCCATGCCTAGCCTGAGGACGGCTGGCTGGCTGGCCATGCCTAGAGTGAGGACGGCTGGCTGGCCGGCCATGCCTAGAGTGAGGACTGCTGGCTGGCCATGCCTAGAGTGAGGACGGCTGGCAGGCCATGCCTGGCCTGAGGACGGCTGGCTGGCCATGCCTGGCCTGAGGACGGCTGGCTGGCCATGCCTAGCCTGAGGACGGCTGGCTGGCCATGTCTAGCCTGAGGACGGCTGGCTGGCTGGCCATGCCTAGCCTGAGGACGGCTGGCTGGCTGGCCATGTCTAGCCTGAGGACGGCTGGCTGGCTGGCCATGCCTAGCCTGAGGACGGCTGGCTGGCTGGCCATGCCTAGAGTGAGGACGGCTGGCTGGCCGGCCATGCCTAGAGTGAGGACTGCTGGCTGGCCATGCCTAGAGTGAGGACGGCTGGCAGGCCATGCCTGGCCTGAGGACGGCTGGCTGGCCATGCCTAGCCTGAGGACGGCTGGCTGGCCATGCCTGGCCTGAGGACGGCTGGCTGGCCATGCCTAGCCTGAGGACGGCTGGCCGGCCATGCCTAGCCTGAGGACGGCTGGCCGGCCATGCCTAGCCTGAGGACGGCTGGCTGGCCATGCCTAGCCTGAGGACGGCTGGCTGGCCATGCCTAGCCTGAGGACGGCTGGCCGGCCATGCCTGGCCTGAGGACGGCTGGCTGGCCATGCCTAGCCTGAGGACGGCTGGCCGGCCATGCCTGGCCTGAGGACGGCTGGCTGGCTGGCCATGCCTAGCCTGAGGACGGCTGGCTGGCCATGCCTAGCCTGAGGACGGCTGGCTGGCCATGCCTAACCTGAGGACGGCTGGCTGGCCATGCCTAGCCTGAGGACGGCTGGCCGGCCATGCCTAGCCTGAGGACGGCTGGCTGGCCATGCCTAGCCTGAGGACGGCTGGCCGGCCATGCCTGGCCTGAGGACGGCTGGCTGGCCATGCCTAGCCTGAGGACCGCTGGCCGGCCATGCCTAGCCTGAGGACGGCTGGCCGGCCATGCCTAGCCTGAGGACGGCTGGCCGGCCATGCCTAGCCTGAGGACCGCTGGCTGGCCATGCCTAGCCTGAGGACCGCTGGCTGGCCATGCCTAGCCTGAGGACGGCTGGCTGGCCATGCCTAGCCTGAGGACCGCTGGCTGGCCATGCCTAGCCTGAGGACCGCTGGCTGGCCATGCCTAGCCTGAGGACGGCTGGCCGGCCATGCCTAGCCTGAGGACGGCTGGCCGGCCATGCCTAGCCTGAGGACCGCTGGCTGGCCATGCCTAGCCTGAGGACGGCTGGCCGGCCATGCCTAGCCTGAGGACGGCTGGCCGGCCATGCCTAGCCTGAGGACCGCTGGCTGGCCATGCCTAGCCTGAGGACCGCTGGCTGGCCATGCCTAGCCTGAGGACCGCTGGCTGGCCATGCCTAGCCTGAGGACCGCTGGCTGGCCATGCCTAGCCTGAGGACGGCTGGCTGGCCATGCCTAGCCTGAGAACGGCTGGCTGGCCATGCCTGGCCTGAGGACAGGTTAAAAGTAAATACGTCAATATTATGATGCTACTAATTTTGTACTAATACGTCGCATGTTTTATCGAACTAATCGATTACGTACATAATGCGACGCATTAGGTGGGAGGACGGGTTCACTACCGCCAACCTTGTTCTTCAGTATAACTAGCTAGCACTCAGGTTCTTCGTGTTCATTCCCGTCGTTAGTTCTGTCATGGACAGAACATATGACAGCTGACTCATCACTGGTCTTCCCATACTCACTACTCTCGCATGTTTGACAGATCTCTCACCCCCTGTCCATGGACGACAGAAGAAAATGTAAATATGTTGGTTAGCATTGTAAATGTGTGGCAACGTCTGTGGTAGAAAATAATAATAACTAAAAATATAACTATTTTCACTTTTTTTTTTACAGAAAGATGTGATTTTTGATGCCCCCCCCCCCCCCATTAATTCATCATGGGGCACCTTTTCCACACACTGACTAATTTTCAACATCTCTTCCACTCTCTTTTCTCAACTTTCTTGAATCCTTTCTGAATATTCTTCGTCACTTTCTGCGGCTTTCCTCGTCACTTTCCCAGTGCTATATAGTCGTAATGACTTGGCGCTTTCCCCCTGAAAACTCCTTATCTCCCTCCCTTCCTCCCTTTCACTACTTCAGTCATCGCCAATATCTTAATTCAAAAATTGGGATGCCTCTTTTCACTTTACCAGTAATATATATTTTTTCTACTAATTACCATTCTCCCATGTGTAACTTTAATATTTTCCTCGGTTTTCCTATAAGTCTCCTTGATGTACTTTCTAAATTTTTTCACAAAAATAGCTTTCAGTTTTCTGAAAAGTTGATTAAATTTCTTCGGAACTCCTCATTCAAACCATTTTTTTTTCATCTTGACTAATATTTTCACGCACATCTTTCACTCGCTGCTTTCTTTTCACTTCACACTTCTTCATGTCAGTAACGGCTGTTGCCACTTCCTCGTTTCTCAATGCACTCCCAACCCTTCTTGTCTGCGTCTGTGCAACACCACGTACTAACTTTACTTTTAAAGATTTACTTTAAAAAAATTACTTTTAAAAAAGCTTTACTTTTAAAAAGCTTTAATTTTAAAAAAGCTTTATTTTTAAAAAGCTTTAATTTTAAAAAAGCTTTACTTTTAAAAAAGCTTTAATTAAAAAAACTTTCCATTTAAAAAGCTTTAATTTTAAAAAAGCTTTACTTTTAAAAAGCTTTAATTAAAAAAACTTTACATTTAAAAAGCTTTAATTTTAAAAAAGCTTTACTTTTAAAAAAGCTTTAATTTTAAAAAAGCTTTACTTTTAAAAAAGCTTTAATTAAAAAACTTTAATTTAAAAAAAAAACTAATTTTGACCAAGCTTTACTTTTAAAAAAGCTTTACTTTAAAAAAAACTACTTTCAAACCAAATATATCTTCCAAACATTCCGCAATCTGATTTGAAGACTTGTGTTCCACAAACCCACTCAGTTTCAAGAACAGAATCAGTTCTAAAAACTACTAGTTCTGGGAACAACATCATTTCTTCTTTTGATTACCCACCATATTTATTTGTTATTTCTACTCCTGTTATAGTTAGCATTCTTGACCATGTGTTCAGGAATACCTACGTGTATCTTATCTTATCTGTAACTTATATGTACCTCTTAGCAACCTCTTATCTTATATATCTTTTAAGTTACGATTTATTATTTTCTAGATTAGTGTTCTTCAGTGCTAACGATTTTCGACATGCAGTCATTATAGTCCCACTTTACTATTCAAGTCTCCCATAACATTGAATCTAAAACGGTATTATTGCCTCTATAGATAACCCAAAAGAGGGGACTTCACATAGACTTTTGACTCTAGACTCTACAGACTATTTAGCCTATAGATGTCAATTTTTTTAGGTCGAACCAATGTCCAAGTCTTCCGCACATGTTCCTTCCCCCCTTCTCCCTACACACACACACACACACACACACACACACACACACACACACACACACACACACACACACACACACACACACACAATAACTGGTAAAGTGCTCCAGTGGATAAGGGAGTACCTAAGCAATAGGAAGCAAAGAGTTACAGTGAGAGATGAGACCTCAGATTGGCGTGAAGTCACCAGTGGAGTCCCACAGGGCTCAGTACTTGGACCCATCCTGTTTCTAATATATGTAAACGATCTTCCGGAAGGTATAGACTCATTTCACTCAATGTTTGCTGACAATGCCAAAATTATGAGAAGGATTAAGACAGGAGGACTGCTTGAGGCTTGAAGAAGACCTAGACAAGCTGAAGGAATGGTCGAACAAATGGTTGTTAGAGTTTAACCCAAGCAAATGTAATGTAATGAAGATAGGTGTAGGGAGCAGAAGGCCAGATACTAGGTATCATCTGGAAGATGAAATTCTTCGAGTCAGAGAGAGAAAAAGACTTGGGGGTTGATATCACGCCAGACCTGTCCCCTGCAGCCCATATCAAGAGGATAACATCAGCGGCATATGCCAGCCTGGCCAACATAAGAACGGCAATGAGAAACTTGTGTAAGGAATCCTTCAGAACTTTGTATACCACATATGTCAGGCCAATCCTGGAGTCTCAGCCCCAGCATGGAGTCCATATCTAGTTAAGGATAAGACTAAACTGGAAAAGGTTCAAAGGTTTGCCACCAGACTAATACCCGAGCTGAGAGGTATGAGCTACGAGGAGAGGCTACGGGAATTAAACCTCACTTCGCTGGAAGAAAGAAGAGCTAGGGGGGACATGATCACCACATTCAAGATTCTCAAGGGAATCGATAGGGTAGATAAAGACAGGCTACTTAACACAAGGGGCACATGTACTAGGGGACACAGGTAAAAACTGAGTGCCAAAATGAGCCACAGAGATATTAGAAAGAACTTTTTTAGTGTCAGAGTGGTTGACAATTAGAATGCATTAGGAAGTGATGTGGTGGAGGCTGACTCCATACACAGTTTCAAGTACAGATATGATAGAGTCCAGTAGGCTCAGGAACCTGTACACCTGTTGATTGACGGTTGAGAGGCGGGACCAAAGAGCCAGAGCTCAACTCCCGCAAGCACAATTAGGTGAGTACACACACACACACACACACACACACACACACACACACGAGTTCTTACACTCTTGTAAAGCCACTAGCACACACAGCGTTTCTTAATCCAATTTTGTTCTCCGGAATACGACCCGCCAAATCGTTTAACAACCAGGTACCTATTCTCTGCTGGGTGAACAGAGACTACAGTTAAAGATTTGTGCCAAGTCAATCCTCTCCGGCCAGGATACGAACACAAGCCAGACCTCTCGCGAAGCGCCGGGAGAGTGTTTTACCACTGCGCCACAGAGACTGACATTTTTCGATGCACCACCAATCCTGTATATCAAATATTTACATACACAATATTGCGTTTTCTCTAGCAAAACCACTTAAAAGTCATTTTTAATAAATGTATGATAAAACAAAAAGAATTTTTAGTTTTTTCCACAACATAAACTTGTAAATATTATACCGCGATAAATACGATGTATTAAATTACTTAATTTTTTTTCAAGTAAATCCGTCTGGTTCTCGCCAAACTTGCCCTAATGGTGGAAAAAATTCTACAAATCGGTTCTACAAATAATACAAAAAATACAAATAAATTCTACAAATCAAATTCCTACAGACAAAAAGGTATTTAAGTATTGCGTCACGCAACAAAATAGTTTCTTCCACAAACATTGAAATAAGTTTATTGAGGTAAAATACACACAAAGGGATGAGGTAGCTCACCCCGTTCAGTACATCGTGTTAATACATACATATACACACATCACAAACAATAAACATATTACCAAACATTCTGAGAGATAAACATATACATTTCCTCCTTTACACAAGTAGTATGGTATCAGACGTACACACAAATACTTTTATGACCTAGGTATACTGTATAGTATACATATAGTATACATGTGGAGGTTCAAATGTGTTGCACATATTGCACAGCAAGGAAAGTGAGGCTCTGGGCTATGTGTCGACTGTTGCATGGTAGACTGTTGCATGGTAACTGTTGCAGCATTAGCGAAACGCCTGTCTCTAGATTGCTCACATTGTGCAGGAGAACGAGTCCCAGGAGGGTCCCCGGAGGTCCCAAGAGATCCCAAGAGGTCCCAGGAGGGTCCCAGGAGGTCCCAAGAGATCCCAAGAGGTCCCAGGAGGTCCCAAGAGATCCCAAGAGGTCCCAGGAGGGTCCCAGGAGGGTCCCAGGAGGACCTCTTGGGACCACATATACGCTACATATGTGTTATTTGACCACATATATGGCATATATGGGAACATCTTGTCATCATCATCATCATCAGACAGACTATGTGACCAGCGTTTAGTTACAGGATACAAATCGCTTCACCCTAGTTACAGCCCCGCTCCTGTGCCAGGTAAGTCCACTACGGGCTCGCCATAGCCCGTGCTACTTGCAACGTTTGGTTCAGAGTAGCTGAATCAACAACATCCACTTCGCAGTACAACAAAAGTAGAGAACTACACACACATTAAGAGATCACGAACCAATGTGTCCTATTAAACTTATAAATAATTTTTTGGGGAAAAAAGTGTGTTATTGATAAGACGAAAACAGACAAAATTATAACATTAAACGAACATAAAATCCTAAGTTGCCAATCTTAGTCCAAATCCTAAATGGCAAAACCAAGGCCTTTGAGGTAAGGGTTCCAATTCCATCGAAACGTAAAAGGCGAACTCTCGAGATTGAAAAGGCACCATCCCCCCACCCCCCACTGGCCAGCAGCGTCTCATCTTAACTCAAAAAGAAACTTGAGCTAAGATGCACTCTCTCTCAGATTCTGATATATAAGATGAATCAAGACCTCACTTCCTTCTGTGCAGACGTCGAGATGTGAATGTGGGGGGAGGGGGGGGGGAAAGACTTAAATACGTCTTCTTGTCGGAGGGTTTGGTTAAGTCTGTTAAGTCTTAAATCTGGTAAGTCTGGTAAGGTTTGGTTAGGTTAGGCAACCAAGTATTTTCATGTTGGAAGAAGTGCTTTCTCTCTCTATCTTGGCTAGAGGCAGTACCCTCTCTATAAAGGCTAAAAATAAGAAAGTACCCTCTCTATAAAGGCTAAAAATAAGAAAGTACCCTCTCTATAAAGGCTAAAAAAAGAAAGTACCCTCTCTATAAAGGCTAAAAAAAGAAAGTACCCTCTCTATAAAGGCTAAAAAAGAAAGTACCCTCTCTATAAAGGCTAAAAAAAATAAAGTACTCTCTCTATAAAGGTTAAAGTACACTATATAGGCCAGAGGTATATCGAGGTTAGAGGTAGTACCCCCCCCCCCTCTACCTAGCAATTAGGGAAGTACCTCTATATATAGGCTAGAGGAAGTACATTCATTATGTAGAGAAGAGAAAGTACCCTTTCTCTCTCTAGGCAATAGAATGCACACCCTTCCTCCCTCCCTCTCTCCCTCTCCCCCCCCCCCTCTCTCTCTCTCTCTCTCTCTCCCCTCTCCCTCTTCCCCCCCCCCTCTCTCTCTCCCTCTCTCTCTCCCCTCTCCCCCCCCTCTCTCTCTCCCCCCTCTCTCTCTCTCTCCCCCCTCTCTCTCTCTCTCTCTTTTTAGTAGTACTTTCCTTCCCCCCACAACACACACACACCCCAGGAAGCAGCCCGTGACAGCTATCTAACTCCCAGGTACCTATTTACTACTAGGTAACAGGGGCATTCAGAGTGAAAGAAACTATGCCCATTTGTTTCTGCCTGGTCCGGGAATCGAACCCGTGCCACAGAATTACGAGTCCTGCATGTTGTCCGCTCAGCTACCTCACCCCCAATACGTGTATATTATGTATATTACACGTATGTATATTATATTATATGTATATATTATATGTATATTATATTATATATGTATATGTATATGTATAGTCACGTATGTATATTTCGTATACCATCTTGTACCATGTTATTAAACGACGATATTCGCCAAATGCTAAACGTATACCAGACAAAATATTTTCCTCCTCAAACTTAGGAAAAAGCTTCAGCTTCAAGGTTTACCTCCAGCTTCAAGGTTCACCTCCAGCTTCAAGGTTCACCTCCAGCTTCAAGGTTCACCTCCAGCTTCAAGGGTTCACCTCCAGCTTCAAGGGTTCACCTCCAGCTTCAAGGGTCACCTCCAGCTTACAAGGTTTCACCTCCAGCTTCAAGGTTTCACCTCCAGCTTCAAGGTTTACCTCCAGCTTCAAGGGTTACCTCCAGCTTCAAGGGTCACCCCCAGCTTCAAGGGTCACCCCCAGCTTCAAGGGTCACCCCCAGCTTCAAGGTTTACCTCCAGCTTCAAGGTTTACCTTTAGCTTTCAAGGCTTACCCCAGCTTCAAGGGTCACCCCCAGCTTCAAGGTTTACCTCCAGCTTCAAGGTTTACCTCCAGCTTCAAGGTTTACTCCCAGCTTCAAGGTTCACCTTCAGCTTCAAGGTTCACCCCCAGCTTCAAGGTTTACCTCCAACTTCAAGGTTTACCTCCAGCTTCAAGGTTTACCTCCAGCTTCAAGGTTTACCTCCCAGAGCAAGACAAGAATGAAAATATTCAAATATTTAAGACTTTTCATCGTCCTAACTTGCCATGACGGTCAAAGGCTGAGTTTTAGACTAGTTACCCAAGTCGTTTGTGTAATTTACATTTTTAGCATGAACTAGTGGTCTTAGTTTGTGGTTGTAGGGGTTCGTAGTTAGTTCGTAATTCTAGTTCGTAGTTAGGGGTTTAAGGCTCATTAACCTCTGGAGGGTTATTAAGGATAACACAACCTCTTACTGACCAATCAACAAGTTGGATTGGTTTAAAACCTATCAACCATTGGAGCCACCACAATAGCTCACCCAACAACCAAGAAGTGTACTTTAGTTCAGAATATAGTCGAGGACTAAAATATACTTTCAGTGTGTATATACCGAGAAGTGGTAAACTCCTCTGTGAGTATATCTTTCTTTCCTGGCAAGAATCTAAGAAATTGATTTCAAATAAAAAAAAGAGTCAAAGATCTGAGAGCTTTCTATAATTGTATTGGTTCTAATATATAAATGTTCTTTAATTGATGAATTACAATTATATAGTAAAATATGATTCGCATATTGTGTTCTATATATTGGGGCTGAGTAGTGATAAATGTGTGAAAAACAACCAATTTATTTTCCCCTCTAAAGTTGTGAAACATAATTTGTTTTAGCTTTGCCTGGGTCGAGCTCTTAGCTCTTGGTACCCGCCTTTCTAACCGAACAATTTTGTTTATTGTGTCGACTACATATATTTGTGTGACAGAGGCACACATTCTCAAGCAACAGCCCGTGGCAGCTGTCTAACTCCCAGGTACTTATTTACTGCTAGGGGCATCATATGCAGGTGAAGTGTCACAATAACGTGGCTGAACATGTTGATCAAACCACACATTAGAAAGGGAAGAGACGACGATGTTTCGGTCTGTCTTGGACTATTATCAAGTCAATTGTGTAACACCAGGGTGTAAAAAATTCTGCCCGTCCTGTTTCCGCCACTGTCGGGAATCGAACCCGGCCCTTAGAACTACGACCCCCAAGGGCTGTCCCCTCAGCCTTGAGGCCCCCTTGTGTGCGCGCACGCGTGTGTATTTGAGTGTCTCTCTGAGTCTGTGTGTACTCAGCCTATTTGTACTCACCTATTTGTGTCTGCAGGATCGAGCATTGACTCTTGGATCCCGCCTTTCGAGCCATCGGTTGTTTACAGCAATGTCTCCGGTCCCATTTCCCTATCATACCTAGTTTTAAAATTATAAAGAGAGTTTGCTTCCACAACCTGTTCCTTAAGTGCATTCCATTTCTCCACTACTCTCACGCTAAAAGAAAACTTCCCTAACATCTCTGTGACTCATCTGAGTTTCCAGCTTCCTCCCATGTCCCTTCGTTCTGTTACTATTCTGTGTGAACTTTTCGCCTATGTCCAGTGTCAATCCCCCTGAGTATTTTATACGTTCCTATCATATCCCCCCTCTCCCTTCTCTTTTTCTAGTGTCGTAAGGCTCAACTCCTTCAGGCGCTCTTCATACCTAATTGCTCGTAATGCTGGGACGAGTCTCATTGCAAACTTCTGAACCTTTTCCAGTTTCCTTATGTGTTTCTTCAGACAGGGACTCCATGATGGGGGCGGCATACTCTAAGACTGGCCTCACGTAGGCAGTGTAAAGCGCCCTAATTGCCTCCTTACATAGGTTTCTGAATGATGTTCTAACTTTTGCCAGTGTAGAGTACCTGCTCTCGTTATCTTATTTATATATGCCTCAGGAGATAGATTAGGTGTTACGTCCACCCCCAGGTCTCTTTCACGCGTCGTCACAGGTAGGCTGTTCCCCTTCATTGTGTACTGTCCCTTTGGTCTTCTATCACCTTCTATCACGGCTACTGCTCGTGTTGAACTTCAGTAGCCATTTCTCTGACCATCTCTGCAACCTGTTCAAGTCCTCTTGGAGGATCCTACAATCCTCATCTGTCACAACTCTTCTCATCAACTTTGCGTCATCCGCAAACATTGACATGTAGGACTCTACTCCTGTAAACATGTCGTTAACATATATTAGAAATAGAATTGGTCCCAGCTCCGTTCCTTGTGGTACTCCACTTGTTACTGTTCGCCAGTCCGACTTCTCGCCCCTTACCTTTCCCCCCCACCTCCGCCTGCCTCTCGAATTTGAACAGCAGTCTCATGTGCGGTACTGTGTCAAAGGCTTTCTGGCAGTCCAGAAATACGCAGTCTGCCCAACCTTCTCTGTCCTGTCTTATCCGCGTTATTTTATCATAGAATTCCGAAAGGTTTGTTAGGGAAGATTTCCCTTTCCAGAAACCATGTTGATGTTTGTTCACAAACCTAACTTTCTCTAGGAGTGCAACTAGTCTTAGCCTAATTATTCTTTCAAGTATTTTACAGGGGATGCTTGTCAGTGATACAGGTCTATAGTTAAGTGCCTCCTCCCTATCACCTTTCTTGAAAATCGATACAACATTTGCCTTCTTCCAGCAATTGGGCAATTTCCCCGACATAAGTGACTCGTTAAAGATACTTGCCAGAGGCAAGCTGAGAGCCTGTGCTGCTTCTTTTAGTATCCACGGTGATACTTTGTCTTGTCCAACTGTTTTAGTTGCATCCAGTGTTGTCAACTGTTTCATTACCTCCTCTGCTGTCACCTCTATATCTGATAGTCTTTCATCTAGGGTAATCTCTTCTAACAATGGGAGCTGCTCAGGCTCGGTTGTGAACACTCGATAGAAACTGGCATTCAGTGCCTCGCAGATTTCCTTGTCACTTTCAGTATATGCCCCCTCTGTCTTCCTTAGTCTTGTCACTCGGTCATTCACCGACATTTTTCTTCTTATATGACTGTGTAGTAATTTAGGTTGCTTTTTCGCTTTGGTCGCAATATCGTTCTCATAGTTCCTTTCCGATGTTCGTCTTATGTTAATGTAATCGTTCCAAGCTCTATTGCATCTGATCCAGTTGTCCTCTGTCCTTTGTCTTCTGTACTTCCTCCACTTCCGCCTGCTTCTCAGTTTTGCTTCCTGACACTGTCTATTAACCCATGGGTTATTATATTCCCTCTTACTTTTCCCCTTTACTGTTGGTATAAATCTATATTTGGCCTCCTGGCATTTCCGTATGACTAGTTCCATCATATCTTGGACTGTTTTTCCTCTAATTTCTTCCTCCCACTGCACTTCTCCCAGATAGTCCCTTATCCTCTTATAGTCCCCTTTCCTGTAGTCAACTCTCCTTTCCTGTAGTCAACTCTCCTTTCCTGTAGTCAACTCTCCTTTCCTGTAGTCAACTCTCCTTTCCCGTAGTCAACTCTCCTTTCCCCCAGACCTCTTGCCTCTTGGTCACAAGTTTGAATTCCATCATGTAGTCCGCCTGTGTGTACGAGTCCGTGTGCCAGCGTTATACATATTCCTCCAGAACAGACCAAAAGCCTCTGTAAGTCCATCCTTTGCCTTCCTTTACGTTCCTCGAGTCACTCCACACCAAAACCCTTCCCACAAACCTTAACAAGTCCCTTGGGGCGACGCACCGGTTGTCCCCCCCCCCCCACCCCCACCCTCTCTCTCTCTCTCTCTCGTACCCAAATTCTCAAAGAATCTTTTAGTCTACCATATTTTTCTCCCTCAGGTTTTCTCAACAAATGCGTCGACAAAAATGTTCAGAGCCAAAGAAAAAATTCTCTCTCTCTCTCACTCTCTTACTCTCGCTCGCTGTCTCACTCTCTCTCACTATCTCTCACTCTCTCACTCTCTCACTCTCTCACTCTCTCACTCTCTCACTCTCTCACTCTCTCACTCTCTCACTCTCTCACTCTCTCACTCTCTCACTCTCTCGCTCTCTCGCTCTCACTCTCTTTCACTCTCACTCTCTCTCTCTACAATATTCGTTGCGGAGGATTTATTTACTGGACGAATTGGTGCAAATAAATCATTTATTTGAGTCGTTAGTTATCCCTTGTGTGGAAATTTATTCGTGTCTTCAATAATTATTATCGCTAATTTTACATCCTTTTTTTTCCAGACCTATTTGGCCGCAACGATAGTTTCCTGTTTACAATCTTTTCCCGTCCTTGTATTTCAAGGCATGTGACCAGTGTCGGTGCTGGCGTAGAAGGAACGTTGGGCAGTTCCTCAATGTGGCCCATTGTTCGTGGGTGCCCCCCAGGTTGTTCCTGACTCCACTGGCAACGTTCCTGACCCACTGGCAACGTTCTTGACCTCCTGGCAACGTTTTTGACCCATTGGCAACGTTCCTGACTCACTGGCAACCTTCCTGACCTACTGGCAACGTTCCTGACCCTCTGGCAACGTTTTTTACCCACTGGCAACGTTCCTGACCCCACTGGCAACGTTCCTGACCCCACTGGCAACGAAGTAGAGTGGATAATTACTCAACTACACAGTACTATTATTAAAAACACACAGTTCCACTTCTAAGTCAGCAGCAGAAGACTATACGCCGGGAGGCCAGCGGGTGATATGAGAGACGGGCTCACCATAGCCCGTGCTACTTGGAACTTCCTGTTCCAGGTAGCGGATCTTACACAACAACGGGTGATATGTATAAGTTTTACATAATTGCGTTGAAACGCAGTGAGGTAACAATTGTATATATTTCTCGGTGCGGGCATTTTTTTTTTTTTTTTATTATTATTTTCTACCACAGACGTGGCCACACATTTACAATGCTAACCAACATATATACATTTTCTTCTGTCCTCCATGGATGCGGGCTTTGTATATATGGTATTTGGCATTACTATTATTATTGACTAATAATCTATAGCGTTTTTTGACCATTAATACATACACAGAACTCACACTAACGTGATGCATCAAATGAACGAATCCACAAGGGCCGTGACGAGGATTCGAACCTGCGTCCGGGGGCATCCTCATCACGACCCTTGTGGATTTGTTCTAATGAATACCTGCTGATTCTGACAGTATAGGGTTTAATAATAAAAAGGAGTGTTTACAATGATAGGTAAAGAGATCACTCTCCCAATAGGCATTTGCTGTAAAATCATGAATTTGTGTCAATTTCATAACATGTCAGGGGGTGGACCTTCCATACAGATGGGGGGGGAGGGGGAGGATGATACTCTTTCATCTGATACCTCTGTTCACCTAGCAGTCAGTAGGTACCCCGCGAGTTAGGCAGCTAGTGTGGACTGCATCCTTGGGAAGAACAGGAATGCGATTTGTAGTAATTTCCATGAAGTACGATCGAGTTACCGTCAAATGAAACAAATATATGTGATTTTAAGACCAAAATAATGTATAAGAAGTACTATACCAATTACCGCGTAACGTGGTGGAGGTGGGGTCCCTCGATTGTTTCAAGCGCGGGTTGGACAAGTATATGAGTGGGATTGGGTGGTTATAAATAGGAGCTGCCTCGTATGGGCCAATAGGCCTTCTGCAGTTGCCTTTGTTCTTATGTTCTTATGTTCTTAAGAATACCAAAGAACCAACAGGGAATGAGGTCAGGTAAAGACTGTTAACTGTCCAATATAAATTAGTGTTAATTGCAATATTGATTCAGTTATTATATATCATATTTTGGTGGTTATTTTGTAACAAATTATAATTTTGATAATTGTAAAATGCAAATAAAGTTAATTTGAACTTTTGCGAAGTGTAAATCCTCAAGTTATAATTATTATAGAAATATTGTGAGGTTTACATAGGAAAATGCTGCAAGAGGAACTTAAGTATCTATTAGCAAACATTTGTGGGAATAAATTAAATGTTCTTTTTGTGTTAATATGGATGAAATAAAAAAATAAAAAAAATAAAAGTAATATTCAATAAGTATGGATTACTCTTCACACACCATTCCTTTCCCCCGTCCCACCCCAAAGCCTTATCCTGACCCCTTCCCAGTGATATATAATCGTAATCGCTTGGCGCTTTCTCCTGATAAATCCCACTTTCCCTTCACACGTCTAACATTGACCACACGACACGTTCGCGGATGTGAACGTGTGCGGGGACTCAAAGCCTCATCCCCCACAACGTTTTCTCATCGAGCAAAAGACTCTGGCAGACAGACAGACAGACAGACAGACAGACAGACAGACAGACAGACAGACAGACAGACAGACACACACACACACACACACACACACACACACACACGCGTGTCCTTTACCTGAATTGGGGGAAGAAAAAAATCCGTTATCAAATTGCCGTGGTCAGTCGTACAGCGACGCCTCGGTAATGTCTGGGCGCTAGGCGGGATTCGAACCCTGGTGGATCCGTCAACCAAATGCGTTCGTGGCTGTGTTATATGTAATGCTACCTGTAATGTTACCTGTGCTATGGTACATGTAATGTTACCTGTGTTACCTGTAATGTTACCTGTGTTACCTGTAATGTTACCTGTGTTACCTGTAATGTTACCTGTGTTACCTATAATGTTACCTGTGTTACCTGTAATGTTACCTGTGTTACCTGTAATGTTACCTGTGTTACCTATAATGTTACCTGTGTTACCTGTAATGTTACCTGTGTTACCTGTAATGTTACCTGTGTTACCTGTAATGTTACCTGTGTTACCTGTAATGTTACCTGTGTTACCTGTAATGTTACCTGTGTTACCTGTAATGTTACCTGTGTTACCTGTAATGTTACCTGTGTTACCTGTAATGTTACCTGTGTTACCTGTAATGTTACCTGTGTTACCTGTAATCCCCACAGCCTGGATTTGTTAAGTAAAAACAGCAGTGTTGTCTTCTGATTGTAATTATTTTTTTTTTTTACTTTGTTCAACGACTGTGTTAGCAAAGACTGTGCTGACTATGCCCTGCATGGTGCTGACTAGGATCTGCATGGTGCTGACTATGCTCTACATGGTGCTGACTATGCTCTACATGGTGCTGACTATGCTCTGCATGGTGCTGACTATGCTCTGCATGGTGCTGACTATGCTCTACATGGTGCTGACTATGCTCTACATGGTGCTGACTATGCTCTGCATGGTGCTGACTATGCTCTACATGGTGCTGACTATGCTCTGCATGGTGCTGACTATGCTCTGCATGGTGCTGACTATGCTCTACATGGTGCTGACTATGCTCTGCATGGTGCTGACTATGCTCTGCATGGTGCTGACTATGCTCTACATGGTGCTGACTATGCTCTACATGGTGCTGACTATGCTCTGCATGGTGCTGACTATGCTCTACATGGTGCTGACTATGCTCTGCATGGTGCTGACTATGCTCTGCATGGTGCTGACTATGCTCTACATGGTGCTGACTATACTCTACATGGTGCTGACTATGCTCTACATGGTGCTGACTATGCTCTGCATGGTGCTGACTATGCTCTACATGGTGCTGACTATGCTCTACATGGTGCTGACTATGCTCTACATGGTGCTGACTATGCTCTACATGGTGCTGACTATGCTCTACATGGTGCTGACTATGCTCTACATGGTGCTGACTATGCTCTGCATGGTGCTGACTATGCTCTACATGGTGCTGACTATGCTCTGCATGGTGCTGACTATGCTCTGCATGGTGCTGACTATGCTCTACATGGTGCTGACTATGCTCTACATGGTGCTGACTATGCTCTACATGGTGCTGACTATGCTCTACATGGTGCTGACTAGGATCTGCATGGTGCTGACTATGCTCTACATGGTGCTGACTATGCTCTGCATGGTGCTGACTATGCTCTACATGGTGCTGACTATGCTCTGCATGGTGCTGACTATGCTCTACATGGTGCTGACTATGCTCTGCATGGTGCTGACTATGCTCTGCATGGTGCTGACTAGGATCTGCATGGTGCTGACTATGCTCTACATGGTGCTGACTATGCTCTGCATGGTGCTGACTATGCTCTGCATGGTGCTGACTATGCTCTGCATGGTGCTGACTATGCTCTGCATGGTGCTGACTATGCTCTGCATGGTGCTGACTATGCTCTGCATGGTGCTGACTATGCTCTGCATGGTGCTGACTATGCTCTGCATGGTGCTGACTATGCTCTGCATGGTGCTGACTAGGATCTGCATGGTGCTGACTAGAATCTGCATGGTGCTGACTATGCTCTATATGGTGCTGACTATGCTCCTCCACCCCCAGGAAGCAGCCCGTGACAGCTGACTAACACCCAGGTACCTATTTTACTGCTAGGTAGCAGGGGGATCAGGGTGAAAGAAACTCTGCCCATTGTTTCTCGCCGGCGCCCGGGATCGAACCCGGGACCACAGGATCACGCGTCCAGTGTTCTGTCCGCTCAGCCACCGGCTACAGACGTGAATCCACTCGAGTCTCTGGAAACGTATTTTCAGGAGATTATGGACGAATTTAGTCAATTATAAACCGTAGTAGACGAGGAGATATTGGTGTCCAGGGGCCAGATTCACGAAGCACTTACGAACGTGTACATCTTTCCTCAATCTTCGACGGCTTTGGTTACTTAATTAAACAGTTTACAAACATTAAAACTTGCCAATCAACTGTTGTTATTGTTATAAACAGCCTCCTGGTGCTTCGGAGCTCATTAACTTTAATATTTGTAAACAAAACCGCCAAAGATTGAGAATAGATGGACAGGTTCGTTAGTGCTTGCGTAACTGCTTCGTGAATCTGGCCCCTTCGCATTACTTCGATGTGAAGAAACGGAAAAGAAAGGAAAAATGAACGTCTTAGTGGATATGATGGGACCAGAAGGTAATCTTGGGATGATTTCGGGGTTCAGCGTCCCCGGGGCCCGGTCCTCGACCAGGGCCTCCTTTTTGTGACATCCCCAGGATGCATCAGCATCCCGTAGCAGCTGTCCAACTCCCAGGTACCTATTTACTGCTAGGTGAACAAGGGCATCAGGATGAAAGCAACTCTGCCCATTTGTTTCCGCCTCCGCCGGGGATCGAACCCGGAACCTTTGGACTATGACTCCCGGGCGCTGTCCACTCAACCATCATGCTCAGGAGAGAGATGTTTCTACACAAAATGATAAAGTTGAGAGTTGAAAAGTTGCTCTTTGTTCTGGGCTCTTGAACTCTTGACCTTCCAAACAGTGCAGAAATTTATTCTTGGATTGGAAATCTGTTTTCTTTCTCTAGTCAACTGAAAACTGATGAGTCAATTGACTCATCAGTCAATTCACGAACTCATCAGTTCATCAGTCGAGATGAAACAATAGTCAATTACCCGCCAAACACACACCGAAACTACGACGTTGGTACAACGTTCGAACAAGTCTTAACACCTCCTAACCAGTTATAACAACCAATATAGCAAGTTGTAACAACGTTCTATTAAGCCAAGATGTAACAACTTTATTACAAGTTGTAACAAGCGGAAAAATAGAGACAGTTTCGGTTTGTGTTTCCAGGGCTGGTTCTGATGAGCTAAATAAAGTGTAAACATCTGACTAATGTGCTGACGAAGATGATGAGTTTAGTGATCTTCAAGATGAACGTCAGCATGACAAACACCACGTTATGGTTTGTTACGGACCCGAGTCCAGCGTCGTAGCACGGAGCAGTGACAACAACGCCATCTGGGAGTCCGCTCCCGAAACCCCCTCCAAATGGACGACGCATCTAGCGAGGACGGGATATACCGGCCACAGGGGCTGGTTTCCCGTCTTAATCAGCTCATAACGTAGCCGCTGCTGACCTCTGGTGAGGTGGCACTTAGACAGCAACGCCATCTATGGAGCAGAGAGGTGGACGTTTGTGTCTAAGCCTGTAAGTGAGGTTCCCTAGTTCCAGTACTAATGACGTGTCTGATTACAGAGTCGACCTGGGACTGCGGTATTGGACGATGGATCAGTCTACCCAAGGCAGCCAAGGTCTCTCCACGAGTTTGCTCTGAGGAAGCTGTGAGTCACCCCCGGACGGACACTGTTGAGTGTGTTAGCCTGTCTGTGACGTGGCAGTACCAGGAATCGTCTTATCCGGGGCTGGCTGGTGGAAGAGACTAGCCACTGTGGTGCGTAGTGAGGAGAGTGATCAGCGGGATCACACGAGGCTCCTGCCTAGGGCTCGCTACCCTAGTATCGGTCGTGGAGTGGCCTACACAGCGGAGCTGATCGGAACCTGCCAGCTACTGGCTGGATTGTGGTTGAAGGCTTCCACGACGGAGCACCCAGTGGGACTGTGATTTGGCTGGCCTGTGGCCAGGGTAGATTCGCCAAGAGAATCCAAGAGGATTCATCGTGGGCCGAAGAAGAGAACCAGGGCTTGTTACGGACCCGAGCCCAGCGTCCAAGCACGGAGCAGTGACGACCGCGCCATCTGTGGGTCAGCTCCCGAAACCCCCTCCAAACGGACGACGCCATCTAGTGAGGACAGGAAATACCGGCCACGAGGGCTGGTTTCCCGTTCTGATCAGCTCATAACACAGCCGCTGCTGACCTCTGGTGAGGTGACGCTTGGACAGCAACGCCATCTATGGAGCGGATAGGTGGACGTTTGTGTCTAAGCCTGTGAGTGATATGCCCTAGAGGGTCATTAGTACTGATGACGTGTCTAATTACAGAGTCGACCTGGGACTGCTGTAATGGAAGGTGGATCAGTCTACCCAAGGCAGCCGTCTTGTCTCCAAGTATTTGCTGCAGCAGCTGTGAGTCACCCCCCCCCCCCCCCGGATGAACACTGAGGTGTTAGCCTGCCTGTGACGTGGCAGCTGAGGGATTGTCGTACCCGGGACTGACTGGTGGAGACGCTTAACCACTGGGGTGTTGTGGTGAGGAGAGTGATCTGTGGGATCACACGAGGCTCCTGACTAGGGCTCGCAACCCTAGTATCGGTCGTGGAGTGGCCTAACCAGCGTTGCTGATTGGAACCTGCCAGCTACAGGCTGGATTTGTGGTTGACGGCCTCCACGACGGTGCCCCCAGTTGAGCTGTGGTTTGGCTGGCCTGTGGCCAGGGTAGACTCAAGAGAATCGAAGGATTCGTCGTGAGGCCACAAGAGGACCAAGACCTTAGCATCGTCGAGCACCGTGGAACACTCCGCGTCTTCAGAAGAAGACTACATTGTATATAATAGTGTTTATACCTCCCCCATGGGATAAGATATATAGTATTTATGGTGACGGTGACAATTATATTATTAAGTTTTTGCCTTTGTCTCCCTTCCCCTTTAATTTACTTGCGTTATGAATCACATCCCTTGAAAGCCACTACTAGCTTGGGGCCGGATACCCTACCTCTAACAACATCAGAGAAAGAACCCGGTTGCGACCCGAGAGGGCCGTAACAGGGCTACTCAAAGTGCGCACCGTGGAGCATCCTGTGTCTCCAGAGGAAGACAATTCTGTACATTGTGTATTTATAACCCCCGTGTGACTGTTTATATATTTATTTATGGTGGTGGTGATTATATATATAAAGCAGTGCATTTGTATCCCTTCCCCTTTAATTTAACTTGCGTTACAGAACACACCCCTTGAAAGCCACTACTAACTTGGGGCCGGATACCCAAACTCTAATAACATCAGAGAAGAACCCGGTTGCGACCCAATAGGGCCGTAACATGGTTCATCATGAAAAGGTTGAGACTTTGAGTTGAACAGAAATAAAATTTTCGAACTTAGGTTAGGGATTCCCATTGTTCAAAATTGCACCCAACGTGTTCATTTCCAAAGTGAAGACCAGCTGAACAGGAGAACCTAACTTTTGAAAAAAAAATTATACAGTATTCAGTATAAGTATACAGCAAAAAAAATGTTGTATACTCTGAGCATATAAAACGTCGTGAAGTTGTATTATATATATATATATATATATATATATATATATATATATATATATATATATATATATATATATATATATATATATATATATATATGCGAACAAGCCTGAATGGTCCCCAGGACAATATGCAACTGAAAACTCACACCCCAGAAGTGACTCGAACCCATACTCCCAGAAGCAACGCAACTGGTATGTACAAGACGCCTTAATCCGTCGTGATGGTCAAGTGGATTAAGGCGTCTTGTACATACCAGTTGCGTTGCTTCTGGGAGTATGGGTTCGAGTCACTTCTGGGGTGTGAGTTTTCAGTTACATATATATATATATATATATATATATATATATATATATATATATATATATATATATATATATATATATATATATATATATACATACATATATGAATTGTAGCCGGGAGCCGGTGGCTGAGCGGACAGAACACTGGATGCGTGATCCTGTGGTCACAGGTTCGATCCCGGGCGCCGGCGAGAAACAATAGGCAGAGTTTCTTTCACCCTGATGGTCCTGTTACCTAGCAGTAAATAAGTACTTGGGAGTTAGTCAGCTGTCACGGGCTGCTTCCTGGGGGTGGAGGCCTGGTCGAGGACCGGGCCGCGGGGACACTAAAAGCCTCGAAATCATCTCAAGATAACCAGGAGATTATAATTTGCATACTAGCGACGTTGAAGTCTCAAAAGTATTTCGAATACATAATATTTCAGAGGCAGCCACATTACAGAGGACCTTGAAGATATATATATTGGTGCAGTTGAGAGCTCCACAATTTGACTCCATAAGCTCATCAACCTAATCCTGATTAATCTGATTGCTGGAAGTCTTTTTTTTTTACATAAATATCCTTAATCCTCCAGGGGAGGAATTTTGGGGCTTTTGAATGATAATTTCAAGAACGACTTTAAAATCATTGCACAATCACTTCCCCCGATATTTCAATTCATGCTGAATTGAATTTATTTGTTTAATTTATAAATGTTTGTACATTCATAACTGAGTTTATACGAAAATGTTGTATATTATTTATCCAAGTCATAACAGCAGCAGCATAAGCAGTCGACCCCAAAGACGCATTCATCAAATATAACATTTCTGGTCATTCAATATAGGAATTTTCTCAAATACAAATTAATATTGTTATATATTAGCATACTGTGCATAGCATATTTAGGCACTGGTTAGGTTGGGAGCCGGTCGGCCGAGCGGACAGCACGCTGGACTTGTGATCCTGTGCTCCTGGGTTCGATCCCGGGCGCCGGCGAGAAACAATGGGCAGAGTTTTTTTCACCCTATGCCCCTGTTACCTAGCAGTAAAATAGGTACATGTGTGTTAGTCAGCTGTCACGGGCTGCTTCCTGGGGGTGGAGGCCTAGTCGAGGACCGGGCCGCGGAGACACTAAAAGTCCCAAAATCATCTCAAGATAACCTCAAGAAGGTGTTTAGGTTCTGTTGGCGATTATTTGTATTTGTAGTACGTGGGTGAACCATTTACAGCGTTGTGGTTCGAACAAAATTCGTCAGTGAAGCACTTGTTCAGGAAGTGTCCAAACGTCATCAGTTGTGAGTCGTGTGTAAACCGCTTTTCATTCATAAACAGCTGGGGGTTTGGCGGGTGCATGGAATGGTCTTCGACATTTGTTTATAAGGACGGGCTGCACTGTAATACAGTGGTCTACGTTCTTGACTCACAATCGGAGACCCCGGGTTTGATTACCGAGAGGGATAGAAATGGTTGGGCACCTCGTTTTCTTTCATCTGATACATCTGTTCACCTAGCAGTCAACAGGTACCCGCGAGTCAGACAACTATTGTGGGCTGCATCCTAGGAAAGGTCAGTAAATGGCCTTGGTAGAAGGACCTTGGTGCAAACCCACTGCGAGCCAATTTGTTTCCGCCTCCGCCGGGGATCGAACCCGGAACCAAACCTAACCACAGGCTTCCCTTTCACAGACGTCAGACTGAGGGATAAAACGGCATCTCTCTGTGATCCTCCACAGTTGCCTTTCACCGTGTGAAATCACACCTTTGAAGGCTGTTAACAGCAATGGCCAGGAGTAGAAGTCAGTAGCTTGGAAGATAACGATATGGTGATAACTGTTGGAGTGGATATATACTCACAGGATATGGAGTGGATATATACTCACAGGATATGGAGTGGATATATAGCACAAGATATACCACAAGATCTGACACAGCCTTCAGGTGTGTAACACAAGTGAGCCAGAGATAGGTGTGGCCATGGAAACTGGTGTGTGTGTGTGTGTGTGTTTACTAGTTGTGTTTTTACGGGGGTTGAGCTTTGCTCTTTCGGCCCGCCTCTCAACTGTCAATCAACTGTTTACTAACTACTATTTTTTTTTCCACACCACACACACACACCCCAGGAAGCAGCCCGTGACAGCTGACTAACTCCCAGGTACCTATTTACTGCTAGGTAACAGGGGCACTTAGGGTGAAAGAAACTTTGCCCATTTATTTCTGCCTCGTGCGGGAATCGAACCCGCGCCACAGAATTACGAGTCCTGCGCGCTATCTACCAGGCTACCAGGCACTCACACACACCAGGCCACTGTGTGTGTGTGTGTGTGTGTGTGTGTGTGTGTGTGTGTGTGTGTGTGTGTGTGTGTGTGTGTGTGTGTGTGTGTGTGCGCGCGCGCGCTGCACAGCACTGTGAGGGGGTTGAACACCACTGCATCATGCAGAGTGGAGTTCAGTTTCTTTAGCAAGTCCTCGGCTCCTGTTCCTGCCATTTAACATTGTCAATTCGATTGCTTGAGGTAGGGGAATATATATATAGTTTAGCTGTCTCATTAAAGTCGATTCAATAAATGTTTTTAAAAACTTCACTCCATTTTTTTTTGGGGGGGGCGTTAATCATCCCTAATATACTAGTGGGCTGACTGCCAGCAATTTATACAAGTCCCTTGACCTTTTGTATACAAGTCCCTTGACCTTTCGTATACAAGTCCTCTTGACCTTTCGTATACAAGTCCCTTGACCTTTCGTATACAAGTCCTCTTGACCTTTTGTATACAAGTCCCTTGACCTTTCGTATACAAGTCCTCTTGACCTTTCGTATACAAGTCCCCTTGACCTTTTGTATACAAGTCCCCTTGACCTTTTGTATACAAGTCCCTTGACCTTTCGTATACAAGTCCCCTTGACCTTTCGTATACAAGTCCCCTTGACCTTTTGTATACAAGTCCCTTGACCTTTTGTATACAAGTCCCCTTGACCTTTTGTATACAAGTCCCTTGACCTTTTGTATACAAGTCCCCTTGACCTTTCGTATACAAGTCCCCTTGACCTTTCGTATACAAGTCCCCTTGACCTTTTGTATACAAGTCCCCTTGACCTTTTGTATACAAGTCCCATTGACCTTTCGTATACAAGTCCCCTTGACCTTTCGTATACAAGTCCCCTTGACCTTTCGTATACAAGTCCCCTTGACCTTTCGTATACAAGTCCCCTTGACCTTTCGTATACAAGTCCCTTGACCTTTTGTATACAAGTCCCCTTGACCTTTTGTATACAAGTCCCCTTGACCTTTTGTATACAAGTCCCCTTGACCTTTTGTATACAAGTCCCCTTGACCTTTTGTATACAAGTCCCCTTGACCTTTTGTATACAAGTCCCCTTGACCTTTCGTATACAAGTCCCCTTGACCTTTCGTATACAAGTCCCCTTGACCTTTCGTATACAAGTCCTTTGACCTCCTGACTCGTATAACTAATTATCACTTACCCTTCCACTAGTGCGTCAGTGTCAACTAATTATTACTAAACTGTCCAGAGGTAACTATTCCATTAATTATCCCTCCCACTGGGAGTAATTATTCCCTCCCCCCCCCCCCCCCCCAAGGTTGTGTTAATTAAGGGTTTGAGTGTTACTTGAGCTGTAACACCCGCCACTCTCTCAAGTGGTGTGCATGAACAATTTCATGCTAGTATATATTATATATATATGTGGGTGAGAGAAAGAGGGGTGGGGCAGAGTTATATAGAACCTGCCTGGTATACTGTGTATTCACATGGGATATTAAGCTCTATTTTACTATTACCTGGCTCCCGGTTCCCCGAAAATAATGGAAACATGAATGACAACTCAGGGTGGGTGGTGGTGGCAGTGTTGTGTTGTATAAGTGGTGGTTATATATGGGTAATATAAGCTATAGTAGTAATATTTCTCTCTCTCTCTCTCTCTCTCTCTCGTCTCTCTCTCTCTCTCTCTCTCTCTCTCTCTCTCTCTCTCTCTCTCTCTCTCTCTCTCTCTCTCTCTTACTCCCTACCTTCTCTTCTTCCCTCTCTCCCTCCTCTCTCTCTCTCTCTCTCTCTCTCTCTCTCTCTTACTCCCTACCTTCTCTTCTTCCCTCTCTCCCCCCTCTCTCCCTCCTCTCTCTCTCTCTCTCTCTCCCTCCTTCTAAGCTCCGTTCATATGATAGATGACTAAGAAATGTGTTCACATTAATGGCATCAGAACTCACATGTGTAGCAAAAGTTAAAATTCGTAGTTGCTATGCCATAGTGGGGCCTCTTGCACCCCTCAGTCACCCAAAAGAGGCTCTCACACCCCCAGAGGGTCTCTTGCACCCCCCAGTCACCCAAAAGAGCTTCTCACACCCCCATAGAGGGCCTCTTGTACCCCCACAGGGACCATCTCCCACCACCGTGCCACAGAGAGAGAGTCATCACGAGAGCAGAGCTTCACATATTTTCATGTAAGTGGTTTGTAAACCCTCGTATGATGGGTGATTGATGGCTGTAATGGTCTGCTGGTTAGTATTAATGTGACCAGCAGTTCAACAGGATTTAACAATAGACTGAATATATATATATATGGGTGAGAGAAAGAGGGGGGGGACAGATTTATATAGAACCTGCCTGGTATGGGTAAACTCTAAACAGACCTACTGTGGGACTCACTAATGTTTATGTTCTTATTTAGATTGTGTGTGTGTGTGTGTGTGTGTGTGTGTTTACTAGTTGTGTTTTTGCGGGGGTTGAGCTTTGCTCTTTCGGCCCGCCTCTCGACTGTCAATCAACTGTTTACTAACTACTTTTTTTTTTTTTCCCCACACACCACACACACACACACACACACACACCAGGAAGCAGCCCGTGACAGCTGACTAACTCCCAGGTACCTATTTACTGCTAGGTAACAGGGGCACTTAGGGTGAAAGAAACTTTGCCCATTTGTTTCTGCCTCGTGCGGGAATCGAACCCGCGCCACAGAATTACGAATCCTGCGCGCTATCCACGAGGCTACGAGGCCCCTGTGTGTGTGTGTGTATGTATTTGCGTGCGTGCATGCGCCGGACTCTCTTAGTTATAGCATCCTTTATTCGTTATAAAATAATTGATATCACTACCACTATAAAGGATCGGCTTTAGTACACAACATTAGAACATAATTAAAAAAACATTAAAGGATCACATCCAAGAGTAATAGTAGTTAAACGCTGTTAAAATAGAGTTATAATTTCCTCTAATAAACACGAGCGAGTGTTTAATTACTTTACAACTCTCTATTTCAATGCTTCATAAAAAAGGAAAACTGGAAATGTCGTGTCGAATGCCAAAAAAAATATATTTACATTATTAAAGTACATCTAGACTAGTACTTTGATTTTGCTTCAAATTCGTAAAAAAAAAGAATGTTAAATTAATGATGTATTGTAGGTGTCTGAGTTAATACGTACTGTCATTCCCTACTCGCTAATTTAACACAATTACCATAATTAACCTGATAAGTTCTCAAGATAAGGAAAATTATATTTAATGTTTTTTTGTATCTAGTCCTCAATATATACACAAAACACACACAATAACCATTCATCATTTTGTAGAGAACCGCCAAGAGTATTCGATCCAGGAGGAAATATGTACTCCAGTACACATTTCCTAGAAATTTCGAGTATTACATAGAAATATGTCTCACAATCTACTTGAGAATGGTCCAGGACGGACTGAAACGTCGTCGTCCCTTCACCTTCTAGTGTGTGGTATTATCAATTACTCGAATATATATTATATACCATCTATATATATATATATATATATATATATATATATATATATATATATATATATATATATATATATATATATATATATATATATATATCATAAGCATTTAGACTACATAGAAAACGATCTCCTAAGAAAGAGTACAAAGGAATCATACACAGCTTTTTAATGAATAAAGATTTGGATTTCATGAATTTCTCTCTCCCCTCAAAATAAAATTGTGCTTAATCATATGTAAAAGAAAAAAGAAAATTCTAAATAGCTGATGAATACTTTGTATAACGCTAAAAATAGTAAATTATAATACAAATCATACAAGAAATAGTTGCAATTACTAGCAGTGTATACATCCGTTTCCTGGTGCATGTATTCACTACTTGGTGTATACATCCACCATCTTGAGTATTCATCCATCTCCTTGTCTATACATCCACCTCCTGCTGTATATACACCCATTGTATATACATACCGAATACACATACGGTTGTGTTTATACACAGCCGTATAAATAACGTATATTCACTCAGAATAAAACAGTAAATGACAGTTAACATAAAACTAGAAATAATCACAATTCCTAGAAGCGTAAATGGTCAAATGACCCAGCAGGCTGTTGGTGTCCCGTGACTGCACGAACCCTCGTGTTGGATACATTGTGCGAGCAGTGAATTATTACTAGAATGCAAAACTGGATAGATAATACTGGATAGATAGTCCTTGTGGCTGGAAGCTGAGAGGGAGAGGCTTGGGGCTAGTCTCATCAAACCCGTCCTTATACAATGGTCAAAGGATAGTTAACTCAGCTCTCAAACAATGGTCAAAGGATAGTTAACTCAGCTCTCAAACAATGGTCAAAGGATAGTTAACTCAGCTCTCAAACAATGGTCAAAGGATAGTTAACTCAGCTCTCAAACAATGGTCAAAGGATAGTTAACTCAGCTCTCATACAATGGTCAAGGGATAGTTAACTCAGCCCCCAAACAATGGTCAAGGGATAGTTAACTCAGCCCCCAAACAATGGTCAAGGGATAGTTAACTCAGCCCCCAAACAATGGTCAAAGGATAGTTAACTCAACTCTCAAACAATGGTCAAAGGATAGTTAGCTCAGCTCTCAAACAATGGTCAAAGGATAGTTAACTCAGCTCTCAAACAATGGTCAAGGGATAGTGAACCAAGCACCCACTTGAACCCTGAACCAGGCCACCACTTGAACCCTGAACCAGGCCACCACTTGAACCCTGAACCAGGCCACCACTTGAACCCTGAACCAGGCAACCACTTGAACCCTGAACCAGGCCACCACTTGAACCCTGAACCAGGCCACCACTTGAACCCTGAACCAGGCCACCACTTGAACCCTGAACCAGGCCACCACTTGAACCCTGAACCAGGCCCCCACTTGAACCCTGAACCAGGCCCCCACTTGAACCCTGAACCAGGCCACCACTTGAACCCTGAACCAGGCCACCACTTGAACCCTGAACCAGGCCACCACTTGAACCTTGAACCAGGCCACCACTTGAACCCTTGAACCAGGCCACCACTTGAACCAGGCCACCACTTGAACCCTGAACCAGGCCACCACTTGAACCCTGAACCAGGCTACCACTTGAACCCTGAACTAGGCCCCCCACTTGAACCCTGAACCAGGCCCCCACTTGAACCCTGAACCAGGCCACCACTTGAACCCTGAACCAGGCCACCACTTGAACCCTGAACCAGGCCACCACTTGAACCCTGAACAAGGCCACCACTTGAACCCTGAACAAGGCCACCACTTGAACCCTGAACCAGGCCACCACTAGAACCCTGAACCAGGCCACCACTTGAACCCTGAACCAGGCAACCACTTGAACCCTGAACCAGGCAACCACTTGAACCCTGAACCAGGTTACCACTTGAACCCTGAACCAGGCCACCATTTGAACCTTGAACCAGGCCACCACTTGAACCCTGAACCAGGCCACCACTTGAACCTTGAACCAGGCCACCACTTGAACCCTGAACCAGGCCACCACTTGAACCAGGCCACCACTTGAACCTTGAACCAGACCCCCACTTGAACCAGGCCACCACTTGAACCTTGAACCAGGCCACCACTTGAACCTTGAACCAGGCCACCACTTGAACCTTGAACCAGGCCACCACTTGAACCCTTGAACCAGGCCCCCACTTGAACCTTGAACCAGGCCCCCACTTGAACCCTTGAACCAGGCCACCACTTGAACCCTTGAACCAGGCCCCCACTTGAACCTTGAACCAGGCTACCACTTGGTTATAATCAGCTTAAATGCTCCAGAAATAGGATCACCGGATCAAGTGGTTTCCACTTACCCGTAGAGTATCTACAGGTAAGTTCCACTTACCTGTAGACTATTTTACAAAAATGTAAACCAAAAAAAATTGTATATTAAAATCTTGGGCCAAGTTATGCTGAAGTTAAAGCTTGTGGTTCAAATGGGATTTTTTGTTGCATTTTCAGTAGTTGATGAAGCATTCTATGAGGCGCGCTCTGAACACAAGGCGCTAAGCAGGCTTCGTGTTCAAGAAAATGTCGAATGTAATCAGCTGTGAGTCATATGTAAAGAAGTTTTTCATTCATAAACAAGGGATAGGGAGGGTTAAGGGAGGGATAGGAAGGGTTAAGGGGGGATAGGAAGGGTTAAGGGGGATAGAAAGGGTTAAGGGGGATAGGGAGGGTTAAGGGGGCCGGGAGAGATGGGGGCTGAGTGATTGTTGGGGTAGCAGACTGTTGTGGGTAGCAGATTGTTGTAAGCGGGGGACGGTGGATGGTGGTGGTGGGGGGGGGGGGCTTGGATAGGTGTGGGCAAACTATCCTTAGGATATGCTCGTTAAGCCCTAAGGGTTAAGCCCTAAGGGTTAAGCCCTTAAGCCCTAATAACGCAGTCCTCAATTTTAACACCTTTTCTGTAACCTAAAACTATATATTTTCTCAAATACTAATTAATATTCGTTTATATTATCATTTTGTGTATGGATAGGCCTAGTGTAGGTTAGGTGAGGCGTTTCGGCTCTAATGGTAATTAGTTATTTTTTTTTTTTTTTTTTTTTTTTTTTTTGAGATATATACAAGAGTTGTCACATTCTTGTAGAGCCACTAGTACGCGTAGCGTTTCGGGCAGGTCCCTGGAATACGATCCCCGCCGCGAAGAATCGTTGTTACAACCAAGTACACATTTTACTGTTGCGTTAAACAGAGGCTACAGTTAAGGAATTGCGCCCAGTAAATCCTCCCCGGCCAGGATACGAACCCATGACATAGCGCACGCGGAACGCCAGGAGAGTGTCTTACCACTACACCACGGAGACTGCAAGACCACGTAATTACAGTACGTGGATGATGCATTCTGAGAGGTGGGATTCGAACCCGTGAAGAGAGCGAGGCAGTGTTCGAGAAATGTTTGAGCAACGTCAGTGTTAAGAGTCCTGTGTGTAGTGTCTTTCATGCATGTCTTGAGGTTATCTTGAGATGATTTCGGGGCTAAGCGTCCCCGCGGCCCGGTCCTCGATCAGGCCTCCTTTTCGTTACACACCCCCAGGAAGCAGCCCGCAGCAGCTCTCTAACTCCCAGGTACCTATTTACTGCTAGGTAACAGGGGCATCAGAGTGAAAGAAAATCTGTCCATTTGTGTCCGCCTCCACCGGAGATCGAACCTGGAACTTTAAGACAACGAATCCCCAGTGCTGTTTCACTCTACGGAAAACGTATCCAAATTTCAGACTCCATGAAAATCTCAAGGAGTTGCTATACATGTCGATATTTCTTACGAGAGTGGCTCTAGAACCAATCCTGACTGGCCTATGACACTCCCATACCTCCAGGTGTCATGTTGCAAACTTTGGTAAAATTGGCCAGGGCAGTCCGGCCTCTTAATGGGTAGATGGGTTACCCGGCGGTGCCCGGGTCGTCACGGTGCCTCTCTCACTAGCTGACGGTATACCCACCTCCCCCCCTCTCTCACTAGCTGAGGGTATACCTTCCTCCCCCCTCTCACCAGCTGAGGGGTATACCCTCCCTCACCAGCTGAGGGGTATACCCTCCCTCACCAGCTGAGGGGTATACCCTCCCTCACCAGCTGAGGGGTATACCCTCCCTCACCAGCTGAGGGGTATACCCTCCCTCACCAGCTGAGGGGTATACCCTCCCTCACCAGCTGAGGGGTATACCCTCCCTCACCAGCTGAGGGGTATACCCTTTCTCACCAGCTGAGGGGTATACCCTCCCTCACCAGCTGAGGGGTATACCCTCCCTCACCAGCTGAGGGGTATACCCTCCCTCACCAGCTGAGGGGTATACCCTCCCTCACCAGCTGAGGGGTATACCCTCCCTCACCAGCTGAGGGGTATACCCTCCCTCACCAGCTGAGGGGTATACCCTCCCTCACCAGCTGAGGGGTATACCCTCCCTCACCAGCTGAGGGGTATACCCTCCCTCACCAGCTGAGGGGTATGTATACACTCCCTCACCAGCTGAGGGGAATACCCTCCTTCACCAGCTGAGGGGTATACCCTCCCTCACCAGCTGAGGGGTATGTTTACACTCCCTCACCAGCTGAGGGGTATACTCCCCTCACCAGCTGAGGGGTATACTCCCTTCACCAGCTGAGGGGTATACCCTCCCTCACCAGCTGAGGGGTATACCCTCCCTCACCAGCTGAGGGGTATACCCTCCCTCACCAGCTGAGGGGTATACCCTCCCTCACCAGCTGAGGGGTATACCCTCCCTCACCAGCCGAGGGGTATACCCTCCCTCACCAGCCGAGGGGTATACCTCCCTCACCAGCCGAGGGGTATACCCTCCCTCACCAGCCGAGGGGTATACCCTCCCTCACCAGCTGAGGGGTATACCCTCCCTCACCAGCTGAGGGGTATACCCTCCCTCACCAGCTGAGGGGTATACCCTCCCTCACCAGCTGAGGGGTATACCCTCCCTCACCAGCTGAGGGGTATACCCTCCCTCACCAGCTGAGGGGTATACCCTCCGTCACCAGCTGAGGGGTATACCCTCCGTCACCAGCTGAGGGGTATACCCTCCCTCACCAGCTGAGGGGTATACCCTCCCTCACTAGCTGAGGGGTATGTATACACTCCCTCACCAGCTGAGGGGAATACCCTCCTTCACCAGCTGAGGGGTATACCCTCCCTCACCAGCTGAGGGGTATACCCTCCCTCACCAGCTGAGGGGTATACCCTCCCTCACCAGCTGAGGGGTATGTATACACTCCCTCACCAGCTGAGGGGTATACTCCCCTCACCAGCTGAGGGGTATACTCCCTTCACCAGCTGAGGGGTATACTCCCTTCACCAGCTGAGGGGTATACCCTCCCTCACCAGCTGAGGGGTATACCCTCCCTCACCAGCTGAGGGGTATACCCTCCCTCACCAGCTGAGGGGTATACCCTCCCTCACCAGCTGAGGGGTATACCCTCCCTCACCAGCTGAGGGGTATACCCTCCCTCACCAGCTGAGGGGTATACCCTCCCTCACCAGCTGAGGGGTATACCCTCCCTCACCAGCTGAGGGGTATACCCTCCCTCACCAGCTGAGGGGTATACCCTCCCTCACCAGCCGAGGGGTATACCCTCCCTCACCAGCCGAGGGGTATACCCTCCCTCACCAGCTGAGGGGTATACCCTCCCTCACCAGCTGAGGGGTATACCCTCCCTCACCAGCTGAGGGGTATACCCTCCCTCACCAGCTGAGGGGTATACCCTCCCTCACCAGCTGAGGGGTATACCCTCCCTCACCAGCTGAGGGGTATACCCTCCCTCACCAGCTGAGGGGTATACCCTCCCTCACCAGCTGAGGGGTATACTCCCCTCAGTCTACCTGATGTTGTCCACTGAGACTCACTAATGCCCATAACTTATCCAGGTTTTTCTTACCTTCCAAAACTTTAGGAAAATATGCCTTAAAGTTCGAATGTTTGCCTGTCACAAACTTTAGAGGAACTTAGGCATTCTAAGGTGCCGTGCTGATCAAAGGCTAAGTTTAAGACTTTAAGGTATACAGTGATTTTAAGCATCTCCAAATTTTAATTGATCAGCTCTTTTTTTTTTTACGAAGATTTGGAACAATTTTTTGTATTATTTTGTAAGCTGCAAAATTTTCCGGTTTCCTGTCAAGATTTAAGATTTATTTACATTTTTTTACAAGATTTAACATTGGCCATAATTACGAAAATGATACGTGTCAAATTTGCTTATATTCAAAACATAATAATTTACCTCTCGATAAAAAAAATTTTAAAACAAAAGTTCTTTATCTTGTTTTTAGTTAACTCTAGTTTTATTTAAACAAAGCAGCATATTATGCCACCTAGAGAACATTATAACGACAGCATTAAGGCTTATGTGGGGGGCGGCTGTTATCGCCGGTGTCGGAACAGATGCGCTGATTAATTTTAATTAGCGTCATAATTTTAAAGCGAGGCGGGGGGGGGAGGGGGGGAAGAGTACCTGAAATGTTTAGAACTTTTTCATACATGTTTGTCTCTTTAGTCATTTCAGACACACACACACACACACACACACACACACACACACACACACACACACACACACACACACACACACACAGGAGAGGAGAGGGGGAGGGTAGGGTAGTGTAAGCTGGTCTGTGTGAATTTTGTGGCGGGAATGGTAGAGAGGGAGGGAGGTGAGCCACCAGGAACGTTTGTGAACTGCTGGCAACGTTCGTGAACCGCTGGCAACGTTCGTGAACCGCTGGCAACGTTCGTGACCCAACTGGCAACGTTTCTGGCCTATTGGCAACGATTCTGGCCTATTGGCAACGTTTCTGGCCTACTGGCAACGTTTCTGGCCTACTGGAAACGTTTCTGACCCCACTGGCAACGTTTCTGGCCGACTGGCAACGTTCGTGACACAGGCAACGTTTCTGGCCTACTGGCAACGTTCGTGACACAGGCAACGTTCCTGACCCACTGGCAGCGTTCCTGAATCCACTGGCAACGTTCCTGACCCCACTGGCAACGTTCCTGTCCCCACTGGCAACGTTCCTGTCCCCACTGGCAACGTTCCTGACCCCACTGGTAACGTTCCTGACCCCACTGGCAACGTTCCTGACCCCACTGGCAACGTTCTTGATCCCATTGGCAACGTTCCTGACTTCACTGGCAACGTTCCTGACGCCATTGGCAACGTTCCTGACCCCACTGGCAACTTTCCTGACCCCACTGGCAACGTTCCTGACCCCACTTGTAACATTCCTGACCCCACTGGCAACGTTCCTGACCCCACTGGCAACGTTAATGACTTCACTGGCAACGTTCCTGACCCCACTGGCAACTTTCCTGACCCCACTGGCAACTTTCCTGACCCCACTGGCAACGTTCCTGACCCCACTTGTAACATTCCTGACCCCACTGGCAACGTTCCTGACCCCACTGGCAACGTTAATGACTTCACTGGCAACGTTCCTGACCCCACTGGCAACGTTCCTGATCCCACTGGACGCGTTCCTGACCCCACTGGCAACGTTCCTGACCCCACTGGCAACGTTCCTCACCCCAATGGCAACGTTCCTCACCCCAATGGCAACGTTCCTGACCCCAATAGCAACGTTCCTGACCCCACTGGCAACGTTCCTGACCCCACTGGCAACGTTCCTGACCCCACTGGCAACGCTCCTGACCCCACTGGCAACGTTCCTGTCCCACTGGCAACGTTCCTAATTTCACTGGCAACGTTCCTGATCGCACTGGCAACGGTCCAGACCCCTTTGGCAACGTTTCAGACCCCACTGGCAACATTCCTAACCCAACTGGCAACGTTCCTGACACCACTGGCAACGTTCCTGACACCACCGGCAACGTTCCTGACACCACCGGCAACGTTTCTGAACCCACCGGCAACGTTCCTGAACCCACCGGCAACGTTCCTGACCCCACCGGCAACGTTCCTGACCCCACCGACAACGTTCCTGACCCCACCGACAACGTTCCTGACCCCACTGACAACGTTCCTGACCCACTGGCAACGTTCCTGACCCCACTGACAACGTTCCTGAACCCACTGGCAACGTTCCTGACCCACTGGCAACGTTCCTGACCCTACTGACAACGTTCCTGCCCCCACTGGCAACGTTCTTGAACCCACTGGCAACGTTCCTGACCCCACTGGCAACGTTCCTGTCCCCACTGGTAACGTTCCTGACCCCACTGGCAACGTTCCTGACCCCTCTTGGCAACGTTCCTGACCCCACTGGCAACGTTCCTGATCCCACTGGCAACGTTCCTGACTTCACTGACAACGTTCCAGACCCCATTGGCAACGTTCCTAACTTCACTGGCAACGTTCCTGACCCCACTGGCAACTTTCCTGACCCCACTGGCAACTTTCCTGACCCCACTGGCAACTTTCCTGACCCCACTGGCAACGTTCCTGACCCCACTGGCAACGTTCCTGACCCCACTGGCAACGTTCCTGACCCCACTGGCAACGTTCCTGACCCAACTGGCAACGTTCCTGACTTCACTAGCAACGTTCCTGACCCCACTGGCAACGTTCCTGACCCCACTGGCAACTTTCCTGACCCCACTGGCAACGTTCCTGACCCCACTGGCAACGTTCCTGACCCCACTGGCAACGTTAATGACTTCACTGGCAACGTTCCTGACCCCACTGGCAACGTTCCTGACCCCACTGGCAACGTTCCTGGCCCCAATGGCAACGTTCCTGACCCCAATGGCAACGTTCCTGACCCCAATGGCAACGTTCCTGACCCACTGGCAACGTTCCTGACCCCACTGGCAACGTTCCTGACCCCACTGGCAACGTTCCTGACCCCACTGGCAACGTTCCTGACCCCACTAACAACGTTCCTGACCCCACTGGCAACGTTCCTGACCCCACTGGCAACGTTCCTGACCCCACTGGCAACGTTCCTGACTCCACTGGCAACGTTCCTGACCCACTGGCAACGTTCCTAATTTCACTGGCAACGTTCCTGATCGCACTGGCAACGGTCCAGACCCCTTTGGCAACATTTCAGACCCCACTGGCAACATTCCTAACCCAACTGGCAACGTTCCTGACACCACTGGCAACGTTCCTGACACCATCGGCAACGTTCCTGACACCACCGGCAACGTTCCTGACCCCACCGGCAACGTTCCTGACCCACTGGCAACGTTCCTGACCCCACTGACAACGTTCCTGAACCCACTGGCAACGCTCCTGACCCCACCGGCAACGTTCCTGACCCACTGGCAACGTTCCTGACCCTACTGACAACGTTCCTGCCCCCACTGACAACGTTCTTGAACCCACTGGCAACGCTCCTGACCCCACTGGCAACGTTCCTAACCCCACTGGCAACGTTCCTGACCCCATTGGCAACGTTCCAGACCCCACTGGAACGTTCCTGACCCCAAACGTTCCTGACTCCAATGGCAACGTTCCTGGCCCCAATAGCAACGTTCCTGACCCCACCGGCAACGTTCCTGACCCCACCGGCAACGTTCCTGACCCCACCGGCAACGTTCATAACCCCACTGGCAACGTTCCTGACCCCACTGCCAACGTTCCAGACCCCTTTGGCAACGTTCCTGACACCACTGGCAACGTTCCTGACCCCACTGGCAACGTTCCTGTCCCCACTGGTAACGTTCCTGACCCCACTAGCAACGTTCCTGACCCCACTGGCAACGTTTCTGACCCCACTAGCAACGTTCCTGACCCCACTGGCAACGTTTCTGACCCCACTGGCAACGTTCCTGACCCCACTGGCAACGTTCCTGACCCCACTGGCAACGTTCCGGACCCCACTGGCAACGTTCCTGACCCCACTGGCAACGTTCCTGACCCCACTGGCAACGTTCCTGACACCACTGGCAACGTTCCTGACCCCACTGGCAACGTTCCTGTCCCCACTGGTAACGTTCTTGACCCCACTGGAAACATTCCTGACCCCCCTTGGCAACGTTCCTGACCCCACTGGCAACGTTCCTGACCCCACCGGCAACGTTCCTGACCCCACTGGCAACTTTCCTGACCCCACTAGCAACTTTCCTGACCCCACTGGCAACTTTCCTGATCCCACTGGTAACTTTCCTGACCCCACTGGCAACGTTCGTGACTTCACTGGCAACGTTCCTGACCCCACTGGCAACGTTCCTGACCCCACTGGCAACGTTCCAGACCCCACTGGCAACGTTCAAGACCCCAATGGCAACGTTCCTGACCCCAATGGCAACGTTCCTGACCCCTATGGCAACGTTCCTGACCCCACTGGCAACGTTCCTGACCCCACTGACAACGTTCCTGACCCCACTGGCAAAGTTCCTGACCCCACTGGCAAAGTTCCTGACTCCACTGGCAACGTTCCTGACCCACTGGCAACGTTCCTAATTTCACTGGCAACGTTCCTGACCCCACTGGCAACGTTCCAGACCCCTTTGGCAACGCTTCAGACCCCACTGGCAACATTCCTAACCCAATTGGCAACGTTCCTGACACCACTGGCAACGTTCCTAACCCCACTGCGAACGTTTCTGACACCACTGGCAACGTTCTTGACCCCACTGGAAACATTCCTGACCCCCCTTGGCAACGTTCCTGACCCCACTGGCAACGTTCCTGACCCCACCGGCAACGTTCCTGACCCCACTGGCAACTTTCCTGACCCCACTAGCAACTTTCCTGACCCCACTGGCAACTTTCCTGATCCCACTGGTAACTTTCCTGACCCCACTGGCAACGTTCGTGACTTCACTGGCAACGTTCCTGACCCCACTGGCAACGTTCCTGACCCCACTGGCAACGTTCCAGACCCCACTGGCAACGTTCAAGACCCCAATGGCAACGTTCCTGACCCCAATGGCAACGTTCCTGACCCCTATGGCAACGTTCCTGACCCCACTGGCAACGTTCCTGACCCCACCGGCAACGTTCCTGACCCCACCGGCAACGTTCCTGACCCCACCGGCAACGTTCATAACCCCACTGGCAACGTTCCTGACCCCACTGCCAACGTTCCAGACCCCTTTGGCAACGTTCCTGACACCACTGGCAACGTTCCTGACCCCACTGGCAACGTTCCTGTCCCCACTGGTAACGTTCCTGACCCCACTAGCAACGTTCCTGACCCCACTGGCAACGTTTCTGACCCCACTAGCAACGTTCCTGACCCCACTGGCAACGTTTCTGACCCCACTGGCAACGTTCCTGACCCCACTGGCAACGTTCCTGACCCCACTGGCAACGTTCCGGACCCCACTGGCAACGTTCCTGACCCCACTGGCAACGTTCCTGACCCCACTGGCAACGTTCCTGACACCACTGGCAACGTTCCTGACCACACTGGCAACGTTCCTGTCCCCACTGGTAACGTTCTTGACCCCACTGGAAACATTCCTGACCCCCCTTGGCAACGTTCCTGACCCCACTGGCAACGTTCCTGACCCCACCGGCAACGTTCCTGACCCCACTGGCAACTTTCCTGACCCCACTAGCAACTTTCCTGACCCCACTGGCAACTTTCCTGATCCCACTGGTAACTTTCCTGACCCCACTGGCAACGTTCGTGACTTCACTGGCAACGTTCCTGACCCCACTGGCAACGTTCCTGACCCCACTGGCAACGTTCCAGACCCCACTGGCAACGTTCAAGACCCCAATGGCAACGTTCCTGACCCCAATGGCAACGTTCCTGACCCCTATGGCAACGTTCCTGACCCCACTGGCAACGTTCCTGACCCCACTGACAACGTTCCTGACCCCACTGGCAAAGTTCCTGACCCCACTGGCAAAGTTCCTGACCCCACTGGCAAAGTTCCTGACTCCACTGGCAACGTTCCTGACCCACTGGCAACGTTCCTAATTTCACTGGCAACGTTCCTGACCCCACTGGCAACGTTCCAGACCCCTTTGGCAACGCTTCAGACCCCACTGGCAACATTCCTAACCCAATTGGCAACGTTCCTGACACCACTGGCAACGTTCCTAACCCCACTGCCAACGTTTCTGACACCACTGGCAACGTTCCTGACCCACTGGCACCGTTCCTGACACCACTGGCAACGTTCCTGACCCACTGGCAACGTTCCTGACACCACTGGCAACGTTTCTGACCCACTGGCAACATTCCTGACACCACTGGCAACGTTCCTGACACCACTGGCAAAGTTTTTGACACCACTGGCAACGTTCCTGACCCCACTGGCAACGTTCCAGACCCAACTGGCAACGTTCCTGACGCCACTATCAATGTTCCTGACACCACTGGCAACGTTCCTGACACCACTGGCAACGTTCCTGACACCACTGGCAACGTTCCTGACACCACTGGCAACGTTCCTGACACCACTGGCAACGTTCCTGACACCACTGGCAACGTTCCTGGCCACTCTGGCAACGTACCTGACCCCACTGGCAACGTTCCTAACCCAACTGGCAACGTTCCTGACACCATTGACAACGTTCCTGACCCCACTGGCAACGTTCCTGGCCCTACTGGCAACGTTCCTGACCCCACTGGCAACGTTCCTGACCCCACTGGCAACGTTCCTAACGCACTGGTAACGTTCCTGACCCACTGGCAACGTTCCTGCCCCACTGGCAACGTTCCTGCCCCACTGGCAACGTTCCTTACTTCACTGGCAACGTTCCTGACCCCACTGGCAACGTTCCTGACACCCCTGGCAACGTTCCTGACACCCCTGGCAACGTTCCTGACCCACTGGCAACGTTCCTGACTCCACTGACACCGATCCTAACCACACTGGCAACGTTCGTGACCCCACTGGCAACGTTCCTGACACCACTGGCAACGTTTCTAACCCACTGGCAACGTTCCCGACCCCACTGGCAACGTTCCCGACCCCACTGGCAACGATCCTAACCCCACTGGCAACGTTCCTGACCCCACTGGCAACGTTTCTGACTTCACTGGCAACGTTCCAAACCCCACTGGCAACGTTTCTGACCCACTGGCAACGTTCCCGACCCCACTGGCAACGATCCTAACCCCACTGGCAACGTTCCTGACACCACTGGCAACGTTCCCGACCCCACTGGCAACGTTCCCGACCCCACTGGCAACGTTCCAAACCCCACTGGCAACGTTCCTGACCCCACCGGCAACGTTCCTGATCCCACTGGCAACGTTCCTGAACCCACTGGCAAAGTTCCTGACCTCCCTGGCAACGTTCCTGACCCCACAGGCAACGTTCCTGGCCCCATTGGCAACGTTCCTGGCCCCACTGGCAACGTTCCTGGCCCCACTGGCAACGTTCCTGGCCCCACTGGCAACGTGCCTGACCCCACTGGCAACGTGCCTGATCCCTTTTGCAACGCTCCTGACCTCACTGGCAACATTCTTGACCCCACTGGCAACGTTCCAGACCCCACTGGCAACGTTCCAGACCCCACTGGCAACGTTCCAGACCCCACTGGCAACGTTCCAGACCCCACTGGCAACGTTCCTGACCCCAATGGCAACGTTCCTGACCCCAACGGCAACGTTCCTGACCCCACTGGCAACGTTCCTGACCCCACTGGCAACGTTCCTGACCCCACTGGCAACGTTCCTGACTCCACTGGCAACGTTCCTGACCCCACTGGCAACGTTCCTAATTTCACTGGTAACGTTCCTGGCCCCACTGGCAACGTTCCAGACCCCTTTGGCAACGTTTCAGACTCCACTGGCAACGTTCCTGACACCACTGGCAACATTCCTATCCCAACTGGCAACGTTCCTGACACCACTGGCAACGTTCCTGACACCACTGGCAACGTTCCTAACCCCACTGGCAACAATTCTGTCACCACTGGCAACGTTCCTGACACCACTGGCAACGTTCCTGACCCACTGACAACGTTCCTGACACCACTGTCAACGTTTCTGACCCACTGGCAACGTTCCTGACACCACTGGCAACGTTCCTGACACCACTGGCAACGTTCCTAACCCCACTGGCAACGTTCCTGACACCACTGGCAACGTTCCTGACACCACTGGCAACGTTCCTGACACCACTGGCAACGTTCCTGACCCCACTGGCAACGTTCCTGACCCCACTGGCAACGTTCCTGACCCCACTGGCAACGTTCCTGACCCAACTGGCAACGTTCTTAACCGCACTGGCAACGTTCCTGGCCCCTCTGGCAACGTTCCTGACCCCACTGGCAACGTTCCTGACCCCACTGGCAACTTTCCTGACCCCACTAGCAACTTTCCTGACCCCACTGGCAACTTTCCTGATCCCACTGGTAACTTTCCTGACCCCACTGGCAACGTTCGTGACTTCACTGGCAACGTTCCTGACCCCACTGGCAACGTTCCTGACCCCACTGGCAACGTTCCAGACCCCACTGGCAACGTTCAAGACCCCAATGGCAACGTTCCTGACCCCAATGGCAACGTTCCTGACCCCTATGGCAACGTTCCTGACCCCACTGGCAACGTTCCTGACCCCACTGGCAAAGTTCCTGACCCCACTGGCAAAGTTCCTGACTCCACTGGCAACGTTCCTGACCCACTGGCAACGTTCCTAATTTCACTGGCAACGTTCCTGACCCCACTGGCAACGTTCCAGACCCCTTTGGCAACGCTTCAGACCCCACTGGCAACATTCCTAACCCAATTGGCAACGTTCCTGACACCACTGGCAACGTTCCTAACCCCACTGCCAACGTTTCTGACACCACTGGCAACGTTCCTGACCCACTGGCACCGTTCCTGACACCACTGGCAACGTTCCTGACCCACTGGCAACGTTCCTGACACCACTGGCAACGTTTCTGACCCACTGGCAACATTCCTGACACCACTGGCAACGTTCCTGACACCACTGGCAAAGTTTTTGACACCACTGGCAACGTTCCTGACCCCACTGGCAACGTTCCAGACCCAACTGGCAACGTTCCTGACGCCACTATCAATGTTCCTGACACCACTGGCAACGTTCCTGACACCACTGGCAACGTTCCTGACACCACTGGCAACGTTCCTGACACCACTGGCAACGTTCCTGACACCACTGGCAACGTTCCTGACCGCACTGGCAACGTTCCTGACACCACTGGCTGCGTTCCTGACCCACTGGCAACGTTCTTGACACCCCTGACAATGTTCCAGATCCCACTGGCAACGTTCCTGACCCCATTGACAACGTTCCTGACCCCACTGGCAACGTTCCTGGCCCTACTGGCAACGTTCCTGACCCCACTGGCAACGTTCCTGACCCCACTGGCAACGTTCCTAACGCACTGGTAACGTTCCTGACCCACTGGCAACGTTCCTGCCCCACTGGCAACGTTCCTGCCCCACTGGCAACGTTCCTTACTTCACTGGCAACGTTCCTGACCCCACTGGCAACGTTCCTGACACCCCTGGCAACGTTCCTGACACCCCTGGCAACGTTCCTGACCCACTGGCAACGTTCCTGACTCCACTGACACCGATCCTAACCACACTGGCAACGTTCGTGACCCCACTGGCAACGTTCCTGACACCACTGGCAACGTTTCTGACCCACTGGCAACGTTCCCGACCCCACTGGCAACGTTCCCGACCCCACTGGCAACGATCCTAACCCCACTGGCAACGTTCCTGACCCCACTGGCAACGTTTCTGACTTCACTGGCAACGTTCCAAACCCTACTGGCAACGTTTCTGACCCACTGGCAACGTTCCCGACCCCACTGGCAACGATCCTAACCCCACTGGCAACGTTCCTGACACCAATGGCAACGTTCCTGACACCACTGGCAACGTTCCCGACCCCACTGGCAACGTTCCCGACCCCACTGGCAACGTTCCAAACCCCACTGGCAACGTTCCTGACCCCACCGGCAACGTTCCTGATCCCACTGGCAACGTTCCTGAACCCACTGGCAAAGTTCCTGACCTCCCTGGCAACGTTCCTGACCCCACAGGCAACGTTCCTGGCCCCATTGGCAACGTTCCTGGCCCCACTGGCAACGTTCCTGGCCCCACTGGCAACGTTCCTGGCCCCACTGGCAACGTGCCTGACCCCACTGGCAACGTGCCTGATCCCTTTTGCAACGCTCCTGACCTCACTGGCAACATTCTTGACCCCACTGGCAACGTTCCAGACCCCACTGGCAACGTTCCAGACCCCACTGGCAACGTTCCAGACCCCACTGGCAACGTTCCTGACCCCAATGGCAACGTTCCTGACCCCAACGGCAACGTTCCTGACCCCACTGGCAACGTTCCTGACTCCACTGGCAACGTTCCTGACCCCACTGGCAACGTTCCTAATTTCACTGGTAACGTTCCTGGCCCCACTGGCAACGTTCCAGACCCCTTTGGCAACGTTTCAGACTCCACTGGCAACGTTCCTGACACCACTGGCAACATTCCTAACCCAACTGGCAACGTTCCTGACACCACTGGCAACGTTCCTGACACCACTGGCAACGTTCCTAACCCCACTGGCACCGATTCTGTCACCACTGGCAACGTTCCTGACACCACTGGCAACGTTCCTGACCCACTGACAACGTTCCTGATACCACTGTCAACGTTTCTGACCCACTGGCAACGTTCCTGACACCACTGGCAACGTTCCTGACACCACTGGCAACGTTCCTAACCCCACTGGCAACGTTCCTGACACCACTGGCAACGTTCCTGACACCACTGGCAACGTTCCTGACACCACTGGCAACGTTCCTGACACCACTGGCAACGTTCCTGACCCCACTGGCAACGTTCCTGACCCCACTGGCAACGTTCCTGACCCAACTGGCAACGTTCTTAACCGCACTGGCAACGTTCCTGGCCCCTCTGGCAACGTTCCTGACCCCACTGGCAACGTTCCTAACCCAACTGGCAACGTTCCTAACCCCACTGGCAACGTTCCTGACACCACTGGCAACGTTCCTGACACCACTGGCAACGTTCCTGACACCACTGGCAACGTTCCTGACACCACTGGCAACGTTCCTGACCCCACTGGCAACGTTCCTGACCCCACTGGCAACGTTCCTGACCCAACTGGCAACGTTCTTAACCGCACTGGCAACGTTCCTGGCCCCTCTGGCAACGTTCCTGACCCCACTGGCAACGTTCCTAACCCAACTGGCAACGTTCCTGACACCACTGGCAACGTTCCTGACCCACTGGCAACGTTCCTGACCCACTGGCAACGTTCCTGACCCCACTGGCAACGTTTCTGACCCACTGGCAACGTTCCTGACACCACTGGCAACGTTCCTGACACCACTGGCAACGTTCCTGACACCACTGGCAACGTTCCTGACACCACTGGCAACGTTCCTGGCCCTTCTGGCAACGTTTCTGACCCCACTGGCAACGTTCCTGATCCCACTGGCAATGTAGGTCAGAAACCACATTGTAAATAATACCAATTTTTATCCTCGCTAAAATCAGGGAGAGAGCAGGCAGGGCTCACCTGTCAGGGAGAGAGCAGGCAGGGCTCACCTGTCAGGGAGAGAGCAGGCAGGGCTCACCTGTCAGGGAGAGAGCAGGCAGGGCTCACCTGTCAGGGAGAGAGCAGGCAGGGCTCACCTGTCAGGGAGAGAGCAGGCAGGGCTCACCTGTCAGGGAGAGAGCAGGCAGGGCTCACTTGTCAGGGAGAGAGCAGGCAGGGCTCACTTGTCAGGGAGAGAGCAGGCAGGGCTCACTTGTCAGGGAGAGAGCAGGCAGGGCTCACTTGTCAGGGAGAGAGCAGACAGGGGCTCACCTGTCAGGGAGAGAGCAGACAGGGGCTCACCTGTCAGGGAGAGAGCAGACAGGGGCTCACCTGTCAGGGAGAGAGCAGACAGGGGCTCACCTGTCAGGGAGAGAGCAGACAGGGGCTCACCTGTCAGGGAGAGAGCAGACAGGGGCTCACCTGTCAGGGAGAGAGCAGACAGGGGCTCACCTGTCAGGGAGAGAGCAGACAGGGGCTCACCTGTCAGGGAGAGAGCAGACAGGGGCTCACCTGTCAGGGAGAGAGCAGACAGGGGCTCACCTGTCAGGGAGAGAGAGCAGGCAGGGCTCACCTGTCAGGGAGAGAGAGCAGGCAGGGCTCACCTGTCAGGGAGAGAGAGCAGGCAGGGCTCACCTGTCAGGGAGAGAGAGCAGGCAGGGCTCACCTGTCAGGGAGAGAGAGCAGGCAGGGCTCACCTGTCAGGGAGAGAGAGCAGGCAGGGCTCACCTGTCAGGGAGAGAGAGCAGGCAGGGCTCACCTGTCAGGGAGAGAGAGCAGGCAGGGCTCACCTGTCAGGGAGAGAGAGCAGGCAGGGCTCACCTGTCAGGGAGAGAGAGCAGGCAGGGCTCACCTGTCAGGGAGAGAGAGCAGGCAGGGCTCACCTGTCAGGGAGAGAGAGCAGGCAGGGCTCACCTGTCAGGGAGAGAGAGCAGGCAGGGCTCACCTGTCAGGGAGAGAGAGCAGGCAGGGCTCACCTGTCAGGGAGAGAGAGCAGGCAGGGCTCACCTGTCAGGGAGAGAGAGCAGGCAGGGCTCACCTGTCAGGGAGAGAGAGCACGCAGGGCTCACCTGTCAGGGAGAGAGAGCACGCAGGGCTCACCTGTCAGGGAGAGAGAGCACGCAGGGCTCACCTGTCAGGGAGAGAGAGCACGCAGGGCTCACCTGTCAGGGAGAGAGAGCACGCAGGGCTCACCTGTCAGGGAGAGAGAGCACGCAGGGCTCACCTGTCAGGGAGAGAGAGCACGCAGGGCTCACCTGTCAGGGAGAGAGAGCACGCAGGGCTCACCTGTCAGGGAGAGAGAGCACGCAGGGCTCACCTGTCAGGGAGAGAGAGCACGCAGGGCTCACCTGTCAGGGAGAGAGAGCACGCAGGGCTCACCTGTCAGGGAGAGAGAGCACGCAGGGCTCACCTGTCAGGGAGAGAGAGCACGCAGGGCTCACCTGTCAGGGAGAGAGAGCACGCAGGGCTCACCTGTCAGGGAGAGAGAGCACGCAGGGCTCACCTGTCAGGGAGAGAGAGCACGCAGGGCTCACCTGTCAGGGAGAGAGAGCACGCAGGGCTCACCTGTCAGGGAGAGAGAGCACGCAGGGCTCACCTGTCAGGGAGAGAGAGCACGCAGGGCTCACCTGTCAGGGAGAGAGAGCACGCAGGGCTCACCTGTCAGGGAGAGAGAGCACGCAGGGCTCACCTGTCAGGGAGAGAGAGCACGCAGGGCTCACCTGTCAGGGAGAGAGAGCACGCAGGGCTCACCTGTCAGGGAGAGAGAGCACGCAGGGCTCACCTGTCAGGGAGAGAGAGCACGCAGGGCTCACCTGTCAGGGAGAGAGAGCACGCAGGGCTCACCTGTCAGGGAGAGAGAGCACGCAGGGCTCACCTGTCAGGGAGAGAGAGCACGCAGGGCTCACCTGTCAGGGAGAGAGAGCACGCAGGGCTCACCTGTCAGGGAGAGAGAGCACGCAGGGCTCACCTGTCAGGGAGAGAGAGCACGCAGGGCTCACCTGTCAGGGAGAGAGAGCACGCAGGGCTCACCTGTCAGGGAGAGAGAGCACGCAGGGCTCACCTGTCAGGGAGAGAGAGCACGCAGGGCTCACCTGTCAGGGAGAGAGAGCACGCAGGGCTCACCTGTCAGGGAGAGAGAGCACGCAGGGCTCACCTGTCAGGGAGAGAGAGCACGCAGGGCTCACCTGTCAGGGAGAGAGAGCACGCAGGGCTCACCTGTCAGGGAGAGAGAGCACGCAGGGCTCACCTGTCAGGGAGAGAGAGCACGCAGGGCTCACCTGTCAGGGAGAGAGAGCACGCAGGGCTCACCTGTCAGGGAGAGAGAGCACGCAGGGCTCACCTGTCAGGGAGAGAGAGCACGCAGGGCTCACCTGTCAGGGAGAGAGAGCACGCAGGGCTCACCTGTCAGGGAGAGAGAGCACGCAGGGCTCACCTGTCAGGGAGAGAGAGCACGCAGGGCTCACCTGTCAGGGAGAGAGAGCACGCAGGGCTCACCTGTCAGGGAGAGAGAGCACGCAGGGCTCACCTGTCAGGGAGAGAGAGCACGCAGGGCTCACCTGTCAGGGAGAGAGAGCACGCAGGGCTCACCTGTCAGGGAGAGAGCAGGCAGGGCTCACTTGTCAGGGAGAGAGCAGACAGGGCTCACCTGTCAGGGAGAGAGAGCACGCAGGGCTCACCTGTCAGGGAGAGAGCAGGCAGGGCTCACCTGTCAGGGAGAGAGAGCATGCAGGACTCACTTGTCAGGGAGAGAGCAGACAGGGCTCACTTGTCAGGGAGAGAGCAGGCAGGGCTCACTTGTCAGGGAGAGAGCAGACAGGGGCTCACCTGTCAGGGAGAGAGCAGGCATGGGCTCACCTGTCAGGTAGAGAGCAGGCAGGGCTCACCTGTCAGGGAGAGAGCAGACAGGGGCTCACCTGTCAGGGAGAGCAAGAAGAGCTCAACTTGTGGAAAACAATATGGCTGCCCAGCGTCATTCTGCTGTATAAACTCATTGAGTCGACCTCGACCTCCTCCTCGACCTCCTGCCGGCCAAGTAGTCCGCAGAATTGACTTAAATTTATATTTAATTGATTCAATCTCCACGTTAATATTTATGAGGGTATTAAGTATATTTTTTTACGTGAGGTATTAGCGTTGTCTGGCATCCTAAGATGGTGAGAGGTCCTCATAATTCGATGGTTCAGCCGTTCATGTATACCATAGTTTCTATGTAACGAGGTGATTAATGGCGCGTCTCTTACCTCTAGTGGACACGCGAAGAGGACGCGAGACCCGATTTCGAAGTCGCGGAGATCAGAACGGCAGCTGAACCGAGTATTTCCTTCTTTTGTGGACGCGTAAATCGGCTGCATTCAGTAGAGTCGGGCGCCCAATGGCCGCCTGGGCCGTCCTCTTCCCGCCACCGCCAGAGCGCGGGAGAATCTTTCGTATTATTTATTTTATCTAGAGCCTTATGCTCTATCTATTTATGAATTTGTATCTAGAATATTAATTCAATTAGTCCTTTAAGATCTGGTTGATTTCTTTTAAGCGAATACTTTGTAAGATATGATTGCAGGTAAATTCAGTCTCTCAATTGTTTATTTTAGTGTGTGACTTAGGCGCCAGGGCGGAGGGAGGAGGAGCTAGCCAGCCAATGAGGGGGAGGCGTTGGTCTGGGTAACTACGTGCTTAATAACTAACTACATTAACTTAATAACTAATAACTACATTAATACACTACGCACTTAATAACTACTACGCAATTAATACATTGCGTCTTAGTTTGTTTATTTAAACCTGAAAATAGAGCTACGCATATGAAGATATATTTTAATATTTTATAATTAGAAGTTGTTTAACGGTCTTTGAAAATAGTCTTTCCTGCTTCTGCTCTTCACAGACGCCGTCTTGAAGACTCCGGCTCTGATACCCAACCTACCTAAGTTGAACAAGGGCCAGGTGTCCCACAGGCAGCAGTGTTGAACAAGAGCCAGGTGTCCCACAGGCAGCAGTGTTGAACAAGAGCCAGGTGTCCCACAGGCAGCAGTGTTGAACAAGAGCCAGGTGTCCCACAGGCAGCAGTGTTGACCAAGAGCCAGGTGTCCCACAGCTTGTGACGAAACAGCTTGGGCACTCTACAAGCAGCACTTCTTCGTAATACGAGGCATCTGTCTTGGAGACGAATGACCTGTCCTGAAAGGCAGTTAAATTGCAAAACTTGTCTCATGTAAATGCTTGCGTGTGTTTGCGTCCTTGTTTGCTTGCAAACTCCTGAGTGTTCCTTCATGTTTACAGTGTTTTATTTTAACTAATTTACTTATCGACTCCTGTGACGCGTTTTAATTTTTAATTTAAGTTTTAACAGAGGTCCCATTCCACCACCCCCCTTCCATCTCTCCTAATCCCTTCCCCACACCCTCTCCCTCTCTCCTCTCTCCCAATCTCCACAATCTCCCAATCTCCACCCTCTATTTCTCCTCTCCTTTGCCTCTCCTCTTCCTCCTCTCATCCCTCTCCTTATCTCTTTCCCCCCATCACCACCCTTCTCCTCTCTTCTGTTTATATATTCATCCTTAACCTAACCTAACCTAACCTAACCTAACCTAACCTTCTTGGGGTTATCTTGAGATGATTTCGGGGCTTATAGCGTCTCCGCGGCCCGGTCCTCGACCAGGCCTCCTTTTTTGTTACACACACCCCTCCAGGAAGCAGCCCGTAGCAGCTGTCTAACTCCCAGGTACCTATTTACTGCTAGGTAACAAGGAAGCATCAGGGTGAAAGAAACATTTTGCCCATTTGTCTCCGCCTTCACCGGGGATCGAACTCGGAATCTAGGGACTACGAATCCGAAGCGATGTCCACTCAGTTGTCAGGCGCCCACAACCTAACCTAAACTAAACTAACCTAACCTAACCTAACCTAAACTGACCTAACCTAACCTAGCCTTACTTAACCTAACCTAAACTAACCTAACCTAACCTAACCTAACCTAACTTAACCTAACCTAACCTAAACAAATAATAACTGAAGTAAATATCAGTTATATAAATAACTGATCTTATACCTCAATATGAGAGAATGACTCGTTAGAGACTAGGCACTTGGGGCTAACAGGTTTGGGATGGACATAAGCTGAGCAGTGTAGGCAATACATCAAATATTTTAAGAAATATCAGCAATTATAAAATGCTTCTGGCCATTTCCATCGCATCATGTGGGAAATATGTCGTGTGATTTCCGTGGAGTTGTTTCTGAAAAGAAAAGAAAGCAAACGAAGAAAAGGAAGAATATAAAGAAAAGGACAAAGAAAAAGAAAAGCAATCTTAGAGACCAATTTTGTTTCAGTGCTTCTTGAGGAAGGGATCCCAGGGGGGGGAATGGGGGGGGGGGGGGAAAGAGAGAGAGAGAGAGAGAGAGAGAGAGAGAGACAGAGACAGAGACAGAGAGGGAGAGAGAGAGAGACAGACAGACAGACAGACAGACAGACAGACAGACAGACAGACAGACAGACAGACAGACATAGACAGAGACAGCGACAGAGACAAACAGACTGACAGAGATACAGACAGAGACAGAGAGAAAGAGACAGAGAGAGAGCTAGATTAAGATGCAGATAGATAGATATAGATAGTGATAAAGAGGGGGGTGGGGGAGACACAGGCGGACCCAGACACCGCTGGGTCCCCTCGAAGTCTCAATATCCAGCACAGTTCTCCAAGAGCTTGGCTATATGGCTCAATAGACCATATAGACCAATAGGGCCATCTGCAGTTTCCTTAATCCATAGGTCCTCATGATATCCTTCATATATTATGTTAACTTGTGTACACTTCCCCTCCGTCGCTGAGGATGTTGACACGATCAACGAAGCACCTCTCTTAGCGCCAGGCCCTAACTAAACCGAAAAATATACCTTAGAGAGTTGATTTTTCAACAACATTCTCTAAGTGATGAAGAACATATTAAATACAGAGTGTATTTTGACCAGACCAAACACTAGAAGTTGAAGGGACGACGACGTTTCGGTCCGTCCTGGACCATTCTCAAGTCGATTGTCTTGAATACAGAATGATTGTCTTGAATACAGAGTCTTGAATACAGAGTGTATTCGTACTAGAGCCATTGAGCTTAGCCTCTCTTGAGGTTATCTTGAGGTTATCTTGAGGTGATTTCGGGGCTTTTTTTAGTGTCCCCGCGGCCAGGTCCTCGACCAGGCCTCCACCCCCAGGAAGTACCCCCGTGACAGCTGACTAACACCCAGGTACCTATTTTACTGCTAGGTAACAGGGGCATAGGGTGAAAGAAACTCTGCCCATTGTTTCTCGCCGGCGCCTGGGATCGAACCCGGAACCACAGGATCACAAGTCCAGCATGCTGTCCGCTCGGCCAACCGGCTCTCTGTCATAATTTGATAACATATTGTAAGGAAATCGTCTCCAAAATTTGGGAGTTTTGGAAACTCGCCCAACTCTCTATATTTTTATTATTGAACATATATATAACATGAATATTAAGTTTTAAACTCTGGCTCTGCTGTATTTGATGCCAACATTGAAAACTCGAAGCTCTGGCAGAGTAGCAATCAAAACTGTTATTATTTTTGGCGTGCATGCGAGTCAATAAAGTTCAAACAGATTAACTTTGTTGATTAAATGAACTCGTCTGACGTCAACATGTCATCAGCTTGAGAGCTCGGCGTTACTCCAGCGTTTTTATTTTTTCTAAGCTTACAACAATTGCGAAGTTTTATATATATGGAGTTTTGAAAGCTTTCAGTGTTAACAAAGATCTTGGTAACTGTGTGGGTCTTATTTATATGTGGTTTCTTATGATTACGAAGATCTTTGTAACCCACAGGGTGAGGTTAGGTTAGAAAAGGCCGAGCTAGGGTAGACTAGGTCAGATTAAGTAAGGCTAGATTAGGTTAGATCACGTTAGGTGAGGTCTCGTTTGGATGGGTTAGGTTAGCATTAATCTGGATCAGGTTAAGTCAGGTGTTTTTAGGTTAGGTCGGCTTACGTTAGGTCAAGTTGGGTTGGGTTAGGTTAGGTCGGGTTAGGTAAAGTTGGGTTAGGTTAGGTTAGGTTAGGTCGGGTTATGTTAGGTCAAGTTGGGTTAGGTTAGGTTAGGTTATGTCGGGTTATGTTAGGTCAAGTTGGGTTGGGTTAGGTCGGGTTATGTTAGGTCAAGTTGGGTTAGGTTAGGTTAGCTTAGGTCGGGTTATGTTAGGTCAAGTTGGGTTAGGTTAGGTCGGGTTATGTTAGGTCAAGTTGGGTTAGGTTAGGTTAGGTTGGGTTAGGTCGGGTTATGTTAGGTCAAGTTGGGTTAGGTTAGGTTAGCTTAGCTTAGGTCGGGTTATGTTAGGTCAAGTTCGGTTAGGTTAGGTTAAGTTAGGTTAGGTTAAGTTAGGTTAGGTCGGGTTATGTTATCTTGAGATGATTTCGGGGCATTTAGTGTCCCCGCGGCCCGGTCCTAGACCAGGCCTCCACCCCCAGGAAGCAGCCCGTGACAGCTGACTAACACCCAGGTACCTATTTACTGCTAGGTAACAGGGGCATAGGGTGAAAGAAACTCTGCCCATTGTTTCTCTCCGGCGCCTGGGATCGAACCCAGGACCACAGGATCACAAGTCCAGCGTGCTGTCCGCTCGGCCGACCGGCTCCCCTTCATGTCATGTTAGGTCAAGTTGGGTTAGGTTATGTCAGGTTACGTTGGGTCAAGTTGGGTTAGGTTATGTCAGGTTACGTTAGGTCAAGTCGGGTTAGGTTAGGTTAGGGCAGGTTACGTTAGGTCAAGTCGGGTTGGGTTAAATTACGAAACCTTCACAGAGCTCCAATGAATCATAATGAATTTGGCTATCTTGAAGCTTTTAATCATTGCGAACCCCTTTGTGGATGAGAAGTTTCTACTTTCATGAGCGTGTTAATATGACAAACTCATTGCAATTGCAAAGCTTTCAATAACTGTGTTTAAATACATTTTAATGACATAAATGGACAAAGCATTTAACTAACCATTTATTTTCAGTAGTTCACAATGTAGTATCTGTATGAATTTTCTAATTAAAATAAACTAGTTTACATTGAAGAGTGTTTCAAATCTCTTGGAATCATAGGCAGATATGTAGTCATTTTCATTTATTTCTGGTAAAGCTGATATTTAGAAGCTACAGATTTAGAAGCTATAGATATAGAAGTTTCAGTCACGTAATTTTTGTGATAGGGCTCCACTGGACGTTTATTAATTCCAAAATGAAATAGCAATAGAGTGATGGATCTGTGAGACAATCTTGGGAGAGGGGGAGTCGAACTCGGATCTTCGGCCACCATAGACGCGCATTTACTCTCCTATGACCGCTATGAAAAGCATGCAGATGGTGGCGACCATATACGAGGGTTCGATTCCACCGCACTGCTCCGAAGCTTTTCTAATCACAAAGTCCCTCTGTGTTAAATATTATGTCGCTCTACATAGTAATTTCTTGCCAATTTAACTTTAATTGGAATAAATCAACTTCGCCGTGTGAGCAAATTTGATAATAAATTGGATAATATTTTACACAGGTTTCCTTAGGACTGGTAACCTTATTCACTTGTTATTTAATGCAGAGGTTAATATTTTCACGATTTTTTTTAAGAACGGTTATTCAATTTGTCAATTTTAAGTCCTTTCAAATACAACTTTGTGAACAGTGTATTTGTCATATTCAAGCTAGTGTTCTTTTTTAAGCCCAGCATTCATATAGTTTTTTTTTTACTAAGACTAGGGTACATAAGGGCAGTCAAGTGACGTACCTAGTGAAACTGCAAGCAAGAGCTGTTATCCTACTTCAGCTCATTCGTAGCCTGCTCCTAGAAACTCATTTATTTCGTGAGAATGTACTTTGAAGTTATCACATACAGAACAATCATATAAGGAGCCTGGTGAAACTGAATATCTAAGTGCTTAGATATCACGCTCAAAATTCATGATAGCAACCATTATTCAAACTTGCCACCATGCTGCAGATGGTCTACCTCAACAATCTACTACATCTGATCTCTGAAGCTCTTACCTATGCTGATGTCTGCCTTTTTTCATTGTAAAACAGGAGGAAATACCAACTGCTACGAAGGTCATTAATTACCCCTCGAAGCAATATAAAGATAAAGATAAAGATAAAGATAAAGATAAGATAAAGATAAGATAAAGATAAGATAAAGATATCAGGTTTCAGGCGATGATGATAAATTCACGATACTTTGACTTCTAAATGATCAAGTTGATATCTTGAGAATAAAATGGGGCTCAACATAGCTAGGAAGGCAGACAAGAAATTTAAGTCCCTAATTCACATCTATATATATATATATATATATATATATATATATATATATATATATATATATATATATATATATATATATATATACCTATTAATCAGTTTAATAATATATGGTTTGGTTGTGGGAAGAGATTATATGTTCCATTAAGGAACATATAATCTCTTCCCATAACCAAACCATCGCCAGAGAAATCCTAGTAAACAACACAGAAATCATCGATAGATACAGCGATAACAGGCGGCTTGACGTTTGCGAGGCACTACACATCAAGAAGTCAACACCAGCAATCAACAGCCAATTATTGCACAACTATATTCTACCCACCTCAAGACTCCGCTCCAATATAGAAGCATCAAGAAATATGGACCAATAGGCTTTCTACAAACACTTCTATTCAATATCCATTGTTTCGTGTTCTGTCTTGTGTTGATGAAATTAATACCCTATTAATACTCTTGTTCTGTCTTGTGTTGATGAAATTAATACCCTATTAATACCACATCTTGTTCTGTCTTGTGTTAATGCCACATCACCCCTTCCACCTCACTCAAATGTAGATATAAAATCGGAGATACGTAAGTTCTATTCAGTTGTGTATTTGTGAACTAAAGTCTTTGAAAATGTAATAAGTTTTACGAAACGCGCTCGTGTCGCGTCAGACTAGAAATAAAAATGAATTTTGGAGAATTGATTTTTGATTTACCTCCAACAGTGAAACGAAATGTACGAAAGATTGAGAAAATTCGTGTTAGAATTATTAATCTTACTTTTTCGGTCATATTTAATAATATATATATATATATATATATATATATATATATATATATATATATATATATATATATATATATATATATATATATATATATATATATATATATGTCGTACCTAGTAGCCAGAACGCACTTCTCAGCCTACTATGCAAGGCCCGATTTGCCTAATAAGCCAAGTTTTCATGAATTAATATATTTTCTCTAATGTTTTTCTTACGAAATGATAAAGCTACCCATTTCATTATGTATGAGGTCCAGTTTTTTTTATTAGAGTTAAAATTAACGTAGATATATGACCGAACCTAACCAACCCTACCTAACCTAACCTAACCTATCTTTATAGGTTAGGTTAGGTTAGGTAGCCGAAAAAGTTAGGTTAGGTTAGGTTAGGTAGGTTAGGTAGTCGAAAAATAATTAATTCATGAAAACTCGGCTTATTAGGTAAATCGGCCCTTGCATAGGCTGAGAAGTGCGTTCTGGCTACTAGGTACGACATATATATATATATATATATATATATATATATATATATATATATATATATATATATATATATATATATATATATATATATATATATATATATGTCGTACCTAATAGCCAGAACGCACTTCTCAGCCAACTATGCATGGCCCAATTTGCCTAATAAGCCAAGTTTTCATGAATTAATGTTTTTTCGACTACCTAACCTACCTAACCTAACCTAACCTAACTTTTTCTGCTACCTAACCTAACCTAACCGATAGAGATAGGTTAGGTTAGGTTAGGTAGGGTTGGTTAGGTTCGGTCATATATCTACGTTAATTTTAACTTCAATAAAAAAAAATTGACCTCATACATAATGAAATGGGTAGCTTTATCACTTCATAAGGAAAAAATTAGAAAAAATATATTAATTCAGGAAAACTTGGCTTATTAGGCAAATCGGGCCTTGCATAGTAGGCTGAGAAGTGCATTCTGGCTATTAGGTACGACATATATATATATATATATATATATATATATATATATATATATATATATATATATATATATATATATATATATATATATATATATATTCAAAATTCCATAGGTTTGTACTCCGGAACACCCATTTATCTTTAACAAAAATTTATAATATAATTTCCCGAGAACGTTCTTAAAATTGGCTGGCCGGGAGTCTCACACCTTACGACCAACCAGAACCTCTCAATTTCCTCAGCAAAATTATTATAGGCTGATAAGGTCCACAAGGTGCCGTCAGTAGAGACTTTTAGAGGCACTCCTTTAGGTGCCTGGGGGAGGGGGGGGAGGGGAGGGGCCTTGATTTGTGGCCAGTTTTGTGATGCTAATTGAGCATTCATTCTTCTTATTTCGTATGTGAGCGTTCGTATTTGAGCGTTCGTATGTGAGCGTTCGTATGTGAGCGTTTGTAATTTATGGTGTGTGTGTTCGGCAGTTAAATCTTTATCAGTGTGTCTAAGACTATGTTTTACGAGATTTCGGCTACATAAACACACATATACATATATAAATATATATATATATATATATATATATATATATATATATATATATATATATATATATATATATATATATATATGCGAACAAGCCTGAATGGTCCTCAGGACTATATGCGACTGAAAACTCACACCCCAGAAGTGACTCGAACCCATACTCCCAGGAGCAACGCAACTGGTAACTACAGGGCGCCTTAATCCACTTGACCATCACGGCCGGACAAAAGGAAGTGATAGCCAAGGCTATTTGAACCACTTCCCCGCCGGCAACTCGGATGGTAATCTTGGGCATAGCATTTCACCAAATCACCTCATTCTTTGGGGCGCACGTGAGGAACACAAATGCGAACAAGCCTGAATGGTCCCCAGGACTATATGCGACTGAAAACTCACACCCCAGAAGTGACTCGAACCCATACTCCCAGGAGCAACGCAACTGGTAACTACAGGGCGCCTTAATCCACTTGACCATCACGGCCGGACAAAAGGAAGTGATATTCTATGAAGTGAAAATATTTTATCGAGAAGCACCATACTGTCCCCCGAGCTTAAAGCGGCAGCTAAAAGCCTTCGTGAGAACAAGGAGATAGTTGTCAGGAGAGGTGACAAGTCGCCAATATATGTCATTCTTAAAAAAGACGATTATCTGGCGAAAATGAACATCATACTCTATGACCAAACTAAGTTCCAAAGGGTAACGAAGGACACTACAGGCGAATTAAAAGCAAAGGTCAACAAACTGATCGAAACTGTGAACGCCAAGAAATCCGGACTCCACCTGCCAAAGATCATTGGGGAATATAAACCTGGATATGCGTATGGAAATGTCAAGACACACAAGCCTGGAAACCCACTTCGGCCAATCATTAGCCAGATACCCACACCCACGTACAGACTGGCGAAGCGACTCAACGGCCTGCTGACTCCTTATGTTCCTTGCGCCTTCAGCCTGAAGTCTCCAAAGGAATTTGTTGACTTACTGCGGGGCACACGGGCCACAGGGATAAGAGCCTCGTTGGACGTAGAATCGCTGTTTACCAACGTACCTGTGGACGAGACAATCGGAATGATAGCCGACAGAGTGTATCGTGATCCAGCCTGTACTCCTCTTGACATACCAGAAAATATTCTGAGGAAACTACTCCAAGCTTGTACTAAAGAGGCACCCTTCTTGAGCCCGGATAGGCACATGTATAAGCAAGTAGATGGGGTCGCCATGGGTTCTCCCCTAGGTGTCCTGTTTGCAAACTTCTATATGGGTACCATCGAGCAAAAAGTCTTAGTCGACATGAACTTGAAACTGGCCATATACTGCAGGTATGTTGACGACATTTTTACACAGGTACCTGATGTCAGACATCTGCAGGAGCTGAAGGAGGCATTTGAGCAGAGTTCCGTGCTGCGTTTCACTTACGAGATGGAAAAGGATGGGAAGCTGCCCTTTCTAGATGTAACAGTCATGGAAAAGGGCGGAGGTTTCCACACTGCAGTCTACACTAAGGAAACAAACATAGGAATGTGCCTAAATGCCAACAGCGACTGCCCAGACAGGTACAAGAGGAGTGTTGTTAACGCATATGTCGACCGTGCTCTCAGCCACAGCTCAGAATGGAAGCAAGTCGACGAAGAACTCTGTAGGGTAAGGCAGGTCCTAGTCAATAACGGCTTCTCCAATGGTTTCGTCGAAGACATCATAAGAAGGAAAGTGAAAAGCCATGCAACCTCTGAAGAGACAACTAACACAACACCTATACCCCCTATTAGACTATTTTACAGGAACTTCTTTTCCACAGCTCATAAAACGGAGGAAAGGGTCCTGAAAGATAGTGTTAATAGAAACGTTATCCCTACAGACAAAAATCAGAGGATACAACTGACGATTTACTATAAAACCAGAAAAACGGCCAGCCTACTCATGAGAAACTCTCCAGACACAAAACAGAACGCTTTAAAAGAGACTAACGTCGTCTATGCCTTCAAATGCCCTCTTGGGGACTGTAAGCTCCAAAAAACCCAGTATATAGGCAAGACAACAACATCTATTTCTAGGCGTTTAACGATGCATAAGCAACAGGGCTCCATTAAGGAACATATAATCTCTTGCCACAACCAAACCATCGCCAGAGAGACCCTAGTAAACAACACAGAAATCATCGATAGATACAGCGATAGCAGGCGGCTTGACGTTTGCAAGGCACTACACATCAAGAAGTCAACACCAGCAATCAACAGCCAATTATTGCACAACTATATTCTACCCACCTCAAGACTCCGCTCCAATATAGAAGCATCAAGAAATATGGACCAATAGGCTTTCTACAAACACTTCTATTCAATATCCATTGTTTCGTGTTCTGTCTTGTGTTGATGAAATTAATACCCTATTAATACTCTTGTTCTGTCTTGTGTTGATGAAATTAATACCCTATTAATACCACATCTTGTTCTGTCTTGTGTTAATGCCACATCACCCCTTCCACCTCACTCAAATGTAGATATAAAATCGGAGAAGCGTAAGTTCTATTCAGTTGTGTATTTGTGAACTAAAGTCTTTGAAAATGTAATAAGTTTTACGAAACGCGCTCGTGTCGCGTCAGACTAGAAATAAAAATGAATTTTGGAGAATTGATTTTTGATTTACCTCCAACAGTGAAACGAAATGTACGAAAGATTGAGAAAATTCGTGTTAGAATTATTAATCTTACTTTTTCGGTCATATTTAATAATATATATATATATATATATATATATATATATATATATATATATATATATATATATATATATATATATATATATATATATATATATATATGTATTATATATATAATATATATGTATTATATATATAATATATATGTATATATATTATTTAACTTATGTCTCTTTTAATATTGCGTATGTCTTGCTAAATAAAATAGTTAAGCATTCTTACACGGTGGCTCAGTAAGTTAAATATGCTCTCGTGATTGCTTTATTTATGCGCTGTTGACATTCTTAAATATGCAGGAGAATAAAATTGTATTATCATATGTGGCCGCTGCCTATGTGGCTCCCAACATGAGGATAGGGGAGTGGTGTCCTCAGCTCCCAACATGAGGATAGGTGAGTGGTGTCCTCAGCTCCCAACATGAGGATAGGGAGTGGTGTCCTCAGCTCCCAACATGAGGATAGGTGAGGGTGTCCTCAGCTCCCAACATGAGGATAGGGAGGGGTGTCCTCAGCTCCCAACATGACGATAGGGGAGTGGTGTCCTCAGCTCCCAACATGAGGATAGGGAAGTGGTGTCCTTAGCTCCCAACATGAGGATAGGTGAGTGGTGTCCTCAGCTCCCAACATGAGGATAGATGAGCAGAGAATCCGTACATATAAAAAAAAATCAGCATCCTTCTCCAGAGAAAAACACATGAAATATAAATTAGATTCGACACAAGATTCTTTGACCTCTGTCTGTCAAATCCAATAACATCCTGAATGTAATAATGTATAAACTAACTGATAATGAATACACACAGCCCATTCACGAAGCCATTTGCTTCCATAAATTCAAGATTCTCTCAACATATCAGGATAAAGGCAATTCGAGTTTGTAATGAACAGTTTGGGCTTTTTTGATTTGCCTTTTTTCTTGTTAATACACAAGGCTTCGCTAGTTACCCTGGTAACTAATTCAGGATCTCAGGAGTAGTAGTTGTAGACAAGTTTACCTTGTACTCACCATTGTACGGTTGTGTAAACCTCGGATTTGAGGCGTTCACGTTGTGGGGGTCGTGTGATGAAGCAGAGTATACCTTCAAGAATAGGGTAGATATTATTGGTTAGTAGGAGGTTAGGTGGGATAGTTGCTGTGCAGGAGCGTAAGGTGGGATAGTTACTGTGCAGGAGATTAGGTGGGATAGTTACTGTGCAGGAGATTAGGTGGGATAGTTGCTGTGCAAGAGGGTAAGGTGGCATAGTTGCTGTGCAAGAGGGTAAGGTGGGATAGTTGCTGTGCAAGAGGGTAAGGTGGGGTAGTTACTGTGCAGGAGGTTAGGTGGGATAGTTACTGTGCAGGAGGGTAAGGTGGGATAGTTACTGTGCAGGAGGTAAGGTGGGATAGTTACTGTGCAGGAGGTAAGGTGGGATAGTTACTGTGCAGGAGGTAAGGTGGGATAGTTACTGTGCAGGAGGGTAAGGTGGGATAGTTACTGTGCAGGAGGTTAGGTGGGATAGTTACTGTGCAGGAGGTTAGGTGGGATAGTTACTGTGCAGGAGGGTAGGGTGGGATAGTTACTGTGCAGGAGGTAAGGTGGGATAGTTGCTGTGTAGGAGGGTAAGGTGGGATAGTTACTGTGTAGGAGGTAAGGTGGGATAGTTACTGTGCAGGAGGGTAAGGTGGGATAGTTACTGTGTAGGAGGTAAGGTGGGATAGTTACTGTGTAGGAGGGTAAGGTGGGATAGTTACTGTGTAGGAGGTAAGGTGGGATAGTTACTGTGTAGGAGGGTAAGGTGGGATAGTTACTGTGTAGGAGGTAAGGTGGGATAGTTACTGTGCAGGAGGGTAAGGTGGGATAGTTACTGTGCAGGAGGTTAGGTGGGATAGTTACTGTGTAGGAGGTTAGGTGGGATAGTTACTGTGCAGGAGGGTAAGGTGGGATAGTTACTGTGTAGGAGGTAAGGTGGGATAGTTACTGTGTAGGAGGGTAAGGTGGGATAGTTACTGTGCAGGAGGTAAGGTGGGATAGTTACTGTGCAGGAGGTAAGGTGGGATAGTTACTGTGCAGGAGGTAAGGTGGGATAGTTACTGTGCAGGAGGTTAGGTGGGATAGTTACTGTGTAGGAGGTTAGGTGGGATAGTTACTGTGCAGGAGGGTAAGGTGGGATAGTTACTGTGTAGGAGGTAAGGTGGGATAGTTACTGTGTAGGAGGGTAAGGTGGGATAGTTACTGTGTAGGAGGTAAGGTGGGATAGTTACTGTGCAGGAGGGTAAGGTGGGATAGTTACTGTGCAGGAGGTTAGGTGGGATAGTTACTGTGTAGGAGGTTAGGTGGGATAGTTACTGTGCAGGAGGGTAAGGTGGGATAGTTACTGTGTAGGAGGTAAGGTGGGATAGTTACTGTGTAGGAGGGTAAGGTGGGATAGTTACTGTGTAGGAGGTAAGGTGGGATAGTTACTGTGCAGGAGGTTAGGTGGGATAGTTACTGTGTAGGAGGTTAGGTGGGATAGTTACTGTGCAGGAGGGTAAGGTGGGATAGTTACTGTGTAGGAGGTAAGGTGGGATAGTTACTGTGTAGGAGGGTAAGGTGGGATAGTTACTGTGCAGGAGGTAAGGTGGGATAGTTACTGTGCAGGAGGTAAGGTGGGATAGTTACTGTGCAGGAGGTAAGGTGGGATAGTTACTGTGCAGGAGGTTAGGTGGGATAGTTACTGTGTAGGAGGTTAGGTGGGATAGTTACTGTGCAGGAGGGTAAGGTGGGATAGTTACTGTGTAGGAGGTAAGGTGGGATAGTTACTGTGTAGGAGGGTAAGGTGGGATAGTTACTGTGCAGGAGGTAAGGTGGGATAGTTACTGTGCAGGAGGGTAAGGTGGGATAGTTACTGTGCAGGAGGTTAGGTGGGATAGTTACTGTGCAGGAGGTTAGGTGGGATAGTTACTGTGCAGGAGGGTAAGGTGGGATAGTTACTGTGCAGGAGGTAAGGTGGGATAGTTGCTGTGTAGGAGGGTAAGGTGGGATAGTTACTGTGTAGGAGGTAAGGTGGGATAGTTACTGTGCAGGAGGGTAAGGTGGGATAGTTACTGTGTAGGAGGTAAGGTGGGATAGTTACTGTGTAGGAGGGTAAGGTGGGATAGTTACTGTGCAGGAGGTAAGGTGGGATAGTTACTGTGTAGGAGGGTAAGGTGGGATAGTTACTGTGTAGGAGGTAAGGTGGGATAGTTACTGTGCAGGAGGGTAAGGTGGGATAGTTACTGTGCAGGAGGTTAGGTGGGATAGTTACTGTGTAGGTTAGGTGGGATAGTTACTGTGCAGGAGGGTAAGGTGGGATAGTTACTGTGTAGGAGGTAAGGTGGGATAGTTACTGTGTAGGAGGGTAAGGTGGGATAGTTACTGTGCAGGAGGTAAGGTGGGATAGTTACTGTGCAGGAGGTAAGGTGGGATAGTTACTGTGCAGGAGGTAAGGTGGGATAGTTACTGTGCAGGAGGTTAGGTGGGATAGTTACTGTGTAGGAGGTTAGGTGGGATAGTTACTGTGCAGGAGGGTAAGGTGGGATAGTTACTGTGTAGGAGGTAAGGTGGGATAGTTACTGTGTAGGAGGGTAAGGTGGGATAGTTACTGTGCAGGAGGTAAGGTGGGATAGTTACTGTGCAGGAGGGTAAGGTGGGATAGTTACTGTGCAGGAGGTTAGGTGGGATAGTTACTGTGCAGGAGGTTAGGTGGGATAGTTACTGTGCAGGAGGGTAAGGTGGGATAGTTACTGTGCAGGAGGTAAGGTGGGATAGTTGCTGTGTAGGAGGGTAAGGTGGGATAGTTACTGTGTAGGAGGTAAGGTGGGATAGTTACTGTGCAGGAGGGTAAGGTGGGATAGTTACTGTGTAGGAGGTAAGGTGGGATAGTTACTGTGCAGGAGGGTAAGGTGGGATAGTTACTGTGCAGGAGGTTAGGTGGGATAGTTACTGTGTAGGAGGTTAGGTGGGATAGTTACTGTGCAGGAGGGTAAGGTGGGATAGTTACTGTGTAGGAGGTAAGGTGGGATAGTTACTGTGTAGGAGGGTAAGGTGGGATAGTTACTGTGCAGGAGGTAAGGTGGGATAGTTACTGTGCAGGAGGTAAGGTGGGATAGTTACTGTGCAGGAGGTAAGGTGGGATAGTTACTGTGCAGGAGGTTAGGTGGGATAGTTACTGTGTAGGAGGTTAGGTGGGATAGTTACTGTGCAGGAGGGTAAGGTGGGATAGTTACTGTGTAGGAGGTAAGGTGGGATAGTTACTGTGTAGGAGGGTAAGGTGGGATAGTTACTGTGCAGGAGGTAAGGTGGGATAGTTACTGTGCAGGAGGTAAGGTGGGATAGTTACTGTGCAGGAGGTAAGGTGGGATAGTTACTGTGCAGGAGGTTAGGTGGGATAGTTACTGTGTAGGAGGTAAGGTGGGATAGTTACTGTGCAGGAGATTAGGTGGGATAGTTGCTGTGCAAGAGGGTAAGGTGGGATAGTTACTGTGCAGGAGATTAGGTGGGATAGTTGCTGTGCAAGAGGGTAAGGTGGGATAGTTACTGTGCAGGAGGGTAAGGTGGGATAGTTACTGTGCAGGAGGTAAGGTGAGATAGTTACTGTGCAGGAGGTAAGGTGAGATAGTTACTGTGCAGGAGGTTAGGTGGGATAGTTACTGTGCAGGAGGTTAGGTGGGATAGTTACTGTGTAGGAGGTAAGGTGGGATAGTTACTGTGTAGGAGGTAAGGTGGGATAGTTACTGTGCAGGAGGTAAGGTGGGATAGTTACTGTGCAGGAGGGTAAGGTGGGATAGTTACTGTACAAGACGTTAGATGGATAGGAAAGTTAAGTATATTCACTTTCGTCCTGCATGAAAGAGCTTCATGAGACACCTTAACAACCTCAGACCAGCACTTCTCAGAAGGGAACAAGACTCTTCACAACGTTACGTTGTAAACGCCAAGACGTGCGCCCGGAGGCTGGAGATCGACGCGTGGGCAACCCTCCAATATTACTCCTCATTTGGGTTTACAATTGAGTATCTCTACAATTGGGTTAGTTTATAATTTGGGTCATTTACAACTAGGTTACTTAACAATTGAGTTAATTTACAACTGGGTTAGTTAACAATTGGGTTAATTTACAACTTGGCTAGTTTGCAAATTTGTTAGTTTACACCTGGGTTAGTTTACACCTGGGTTAGTTTACACCTGGGTTTGTTTACAACTGGGTTAGTTTACAATTTGGGTCGTTTACAATTGGGTTAGTTTACAGAATTGTGTCGTTTACAACTGGGTTAATTTACAATTGGGTTAGTTTACAACTGGGTTAGTTTACCATTGGATTAGTTTACAGTTGGGTTAGTTTACAATTGGGTTAGTTTATAACTGGGTTAGTTTATAACTGGGTTAGTTTACAATTGGGTTACTTTACAGCTGGGTTAGTTTACAATTGGGTTAGTTTACAATTGGGTTAGTTTACAGCTGGGTTAGTTTACAATTGGGTTAGTTTACAGCTGGGTTAGTTTACAATTGGGTTAGTTTACAGCTGGGTTAGTTTACAGTTGGGTTAGTTTACAGTTGGGTTAGTTTACAGTTGGGTTAGTTTACAATTGGGTAAGTTTACAATTGGTTAGTTTACCATTGGGGTTGTTTACAATTGGGGTAGTTTAAAATTGGGTTTTTTCACAATTGGGTTAGCTTACAATTGGGAACTTTTTCAATTTGGTTAGTTTATAGTTGGGTTAGTTTTCAGTTGAGTTAGTATACAATTGGGTTAGTTTACAATTGAGTTAGTTTACAACTGAGTTTGTTTACAGCAATTACAGGTCATTTTCCTCTATATATACTAAATATTTACCCGAGAGAAAGCTATAATATAACCATCTTCTTGAGGTTATCTTGAGATGATTTCGGGGCTTTAGTGTCCCCGCGGCCCGGTCCTCGACCAGGCCTCCACCCCCAGGAAGCAGCCCGTGACAGCTGACTAACACCCAGGTGCCAATTTTTACTGCTAGGTAACAGGGGCATAGGGTGAAAGAAACTCTGCCCATGGTTTCTCGCCGGCGCCTGGGATCGAACCCAGGACCACAGGATCACAAGTCCAGTGTGCTGTCCGCTCGGCCGACCGGCTCCCATAACCATTATATCCCAGTATACCATAACCTATAATATTTTATACTATCTGTACCCGGTCACGCGTTGCTGTGGCTCAGCAATGCATGCGTATTGCTGAGCAACAGCAACCCTCCACCTGTCCCCCCCCCCGTCCTCCCAATCATTCCCCACTCCCTCGTCCGATGCGTTCCCAAATGATCTGATGTTCCCATCAGAAAATTGGGAACATCAAATGATCTGATGTTCCCATCACTGAAAAATAATAAGAAAAGTTAAAAAAAAAAGTGAAACGAAAACCTATGAAAAAATATAAAATAAAATATAATCACGAAGTGAGCGGTATGGTAAACAACACAGCTCAATTCCAACGCAATGTCACACAAAATAATTAAATCAAAATGAAAATAATTCTAAATCTATGAAAATTCAATTTATCAATGCAATCAGAAACATTGAAATGGAATCGTAACATATTTAGTATAGTGTGTGTTTCTTTTACTTGCAACAGAAGGTGTTGTTTTCCCAAAGAAGCATGTTTTTACCTGTCACAAGTGTGGCATGTATATAGTAAGTATATAAAAACACGCACATATTCGAATGGAACATTGTGTCAAAATTTCCAAAGCAATCGGTGAAGAACTTTCGGAGATTAACGATTTTGAACAAACGAACATTTACATTTTTATTTCTATAAATTGTCATTTATGAATATAGTTTTTAAATTTAAATTCGAATAATTTAGTATATTCATTTTAATATATATATATATATATATATATATATATATATATATATATATATATATATATATATATATATATATATATATATATATATTAATTCAGTTGCATATAGTCCTGGGGACCATTCAGGCTTGTTCGTATATTATATATATATATATATTATATATAATATATATATAATTATATATATATATATATATATATATATATATATATATATATATATATATATATATATATATATATATATATTTGTTTTGCATACAAAAATCAAAACAAAATCTATAGAAGTTATATGTCCTATGATGAAAACAGGTCCTATGCGAGAAAATCTATTCCACTAAAAAAAAAAATACAAAAATACAATTGACTATTTTCTCTCAATAAAGCTTAGCGTTGTTAAAAAGAGATAAGCTTACTTTTTGTAAACCCATCGGAGAAAAACGGGCAGCTTCTTGGAAAGGAACCGCTTAAGCTTGAAAGATTACATACCATCGTATTTTCCAACTGTGACATTCACATGGCGCTGCTCTATAGTGTTATGTAAAGTGAAATAGAAAAGATGATAACAAAAGTGACCCCTGACCTGGACGGTCAAGGGGTCAAGGGGTCACCTCCCCCACTGGCTATATACCCAGTCCTACAGCCCGTCCTCTAAACGAAGACCCAAAAGTGATTCCATCCACCCGCCAAACCCCCCTGTTTTATGACTGAAAAACGGTTTATACACACGACTCACAAATGATGACGTTCGAACACTTCCGGAACAAGTGCTTCCCTGACGACCTTTGTTCGAACCACAACGCTGTAAATGCTTCACCCACGTACTACAAATACAAATAATCGCCAACAGAACCTAAACACCTAACCTAACCTAACCTAACCTAACCTAACCTAACCTAACCTAACCTAACCTATGCCTATATGCACAATATACTAATATATTATAATATTAATTTTTATTTGTGAAAATTCCCGTTTTGAATGAACAGGATGAATAAATTTATGAATGCGTCAGTGGGGAGGGGGGCGTCGACCGCTATCTTCCTTCTTGAGGTTATCTTGAGATGATTTCGGAGCTTAGCGTCCCCGCGGCCCGGTCCTCGACCAGGCCTCCTTTTTGTTACACAACCCCCCCCCTCTTCCCAGCGGCCGTCCTTCCCCCCCCTCCCCCCCTTCCCCCCCCCCCCCAGACGCATTCATCAATTTTAACATACTGTTTATTACAAATTGGTTTGTTCTAATATTTAAATAAATAATATTATACATAAAAATTCGATGTATAGTTAGGCGTAGGTTAGATGAGATGTTTAGGTTCTGTTGGCGATTATTTGTATGTGAAGTACGTGCACGTGGGTGAAGCATTTACAGCGTTGTGGTTCGAACAGAGAACGTTAGCAAAGCACTTGTTCCGGAAGTGTTCGGACGTCATCTGTTGTGAGTCGTGTGTAAACAGCTTTTCATTCATAAACAAGGGGATTTGGCGGCTGGATTAACGAGCTAGGATCCTTATATGCGAGAACGGGTTGTGGACTCGAGTCGAGGACGGGTTGTGGACTCGAGTCGAGGACGGGTTGTGGACTCGAGTCGAGGATGGGTTGTGGACTCGAGTCGAGGACGGGTTGTGGACTCGAGTCGAGGACGGGTTGTGGACTCGAGTCGAGGACGGGTTGTGGACTCGAGTCGAGGACGGGTTGTGGACTCGAGTCGAGGATGGGTTGTGGACTCGAGTCGAGGACGGGTTGTGGACTCGAGTCGAGGACGGGTTGTGGACTCGAGTCGAGGACGGGTTGTGGACTCGAGTCGAGGACGGGTTGTGGACTCGAGTCGAGGACGGGTTGTGGACTCGAGTCGAGGACGGGTTGTGGACTCGAGTCGAGGACGGGTTGTGGACTCGAGTCGAGGACGGGTTGTGAACTCGAGTCGAGGACGGGTTGTGGACTCGAGTCGAGGACGGGTTGTGGACTAGAGTCGAGGACGGGTTGTGGACTAGAGTCGAGGACGGGTTCCATACGGCCACCGACTTTGTCTCGAAACGCGCTTCGCTCATCTGAATGAATCTTCACCTCCAGAAAATAAATACCCGGCCACCATTTTGTTCCCCGGCGCCCTGTTCAAGTTCAAGTATGTTTATTGAGATAAGCAATAAATACATCTCAAAGGGATAGAGTAGCTTAGGCTATTTCTACCCCCCCTGGCGCCCTGTTGCGCGGGAACCAGCTCGTGTCACCGACGACATAATAGTGTCATTAATGTCCTCGTACGTCTGTAGAAAATGGCTTCAAAGTGCGCGCTGATCCTCCTTACAATCGTACTTTAGTGGTGGATAAGTAATGAATTAGTGTTTTGTGGTGAAGAGCAGAGGTGACCGAGGAGTTCCTCCCTCCACCGACCTGTGAAGCAGCGGGTGACCATTGTCACGGTGGTGTGTTCGTCCCGGTGGACCCAGGAAACAGGGTTCGACTCCCCCGTCCTCATGTGAGTATTATGAGGCCCGTTTATGAGTAACTCTCAGAGCACATCTTGACAGGAATGTGTTGGCGGATGTGGTAAATACCACACCCAACACTGGGTACCAATAATGTGAAGTACCACACGCAACACTGGGTACCTATAATGTGTAGTACCACACCCAACACCGGGTACCTATAATGTGTAGTACCACACCCAACACCGGGTACCTATAATGTGTAGTACCACACCCAACACCGGGTACCTATAATGTGTAGTACCACACCCAACACCGGGTACCTATAATGTGTAGTACCACACCCAACACTGGGTACCTATAATGTGTAGTACCACACCCAATACTGAGGTACCTATAATGTGTAGTACCACACCCAACACTGGGTACCTATAATGTGTAGTACCTCACCCAACACTGGGTACCTATAATGTGTAGTACCTCACCCAACACTGAGGTACCTATAATGTGTAGTACCACACCCAACACTGGGTACCTATAATGTGTCAGCCCGTCAAAGCATACAAAGATCCAAGCTCGTTAATCCAGCCGCCAAACCCCCTGTTTATAAATAAAAAGCGGTTTACACACGACTCACCTGCTGCCAAATTCCAGTTTGGCAGCAGGCTGCTGCTTCTGGAAACTTTCCTTATTAAGACTACTCAATAGCTCGGTCGACAGAGCCTCGTCCTCACACACCTGAGGTCCAGGGTTCGAGTCTGCTACAGCCCTGGTGAATAGAAAGTTTATATGTAGTGTGGATGTTATGTGTAGATGTTGTTTACCAATATATTAACTTAAAGAGACGTTACTAGACGCCTCGACGGCGTCTTAACTGAGGGTTCAGTCTATCTGGGTGGCCGCCACACTTGGGCTCTTTTCTCTCTCTTTTCTGTAGCTTTAAAAGCGACGGGATGAATGCTGTGCTTAGACGTCCCTGGGATAGTGTTACGGTGGAGGGTTTTGTTTGATATACGCGTCACCTAAAGTCTGCAGATGCTATTGATACAACCTCTAGGAGGGCGCCGTCTGCGGCCTCAAGGAACGCTCCGTTTGACAATCTATTTGAATTGAGGAATCAATATTTGTGCTAAGAAATGACCTGTAATCCAAGGGGTCAAAGATGCATGAAACATCAGTCAACTAAACAGGTGTACTTGGGGGGGGGGTGGAGGGGGGGGGGGGGTGGAGGGGGGTTAAGGAACAGGTGTAGAGAAGAAAGAATGAATTAGCAAACCGTTTTTATTTAAGGTTCCAGCAACGGTAATTGTTGTTCCAGGGTACAGACCGTCCAGCAAGAGGCCCCACAACACCTGGTATTCACGCTCTTCACTCTGACATCGAAAATGAATCGGAATGAATCACTGCGTCTTAAAGGAATGTGTTTATATATTAATGCTAAAGGAGGGGGCTATACTCATTCTCTACCTCCACCATTCTAATCCTCTTCTAATTTGGGATGGGACGGGGAGGAAGGAAGTGGTTGGGGCACCATTCCTTCCTCCCCGTCCCATCCCAAATCCTTATCCCGCTTCCTTCCCAGTGCTATATAGTCGTAATGGCTTGGCGCTTTGCCCCGACAATTGCCTCTTCTCCCCCTCCCCCCTTCTCCTTTATCCGCGCTATATCCCCTCATATTCTACCTCCTCTTCCATCTCCCCCTCTTCCCAAATCTCCGACCGTTGAAGTGGTTGGGCAGCATTTCCTTCCCCCCCCCCCAACATCCCATCCTAAATCCCTAACCTCATCCGCCTTTTACTGTCAAGGGGGGGGGGTGATAGTTGAAATGACTTAGTGGTTTCTCATGGTAATTACCTTACCTTACGTCAGCGGTCGTCAAGAGTTCACCTTGACAGCTGTCAAGGAGTTACATAGTCGTCATGGCGTGGCACTTCACCCTGATAATTCCCTCCCTCCCTTCCATTACCTCCTGGGTTATTATGCCTGTCGCTTCATGCAGGTCGGCGTTCAATCCCCGACCGTCCATATAAGTGGTTGGGCACCATTCCTTGCCCCCCCCCTAATGGCTTTGCGCTTTCCCCTGATAGTTCCCTTCCTTCCCCCCCCCCCATCCCCCACCATCCCCATCCCTCACCATCCCCATCCCTCATCCAGTGGACTTAAGGGTTGAACAGACACACAAACTTTCCAAGCAGAGGGACGACTCAGCCCGCGGGCTCAGGTGGACGCCTGAGAACCCCTGGAGAAAAGATTAACAATAGTGATAGTGTGTGTGAGAGTGGAGTCGCGCCCCTGTTCACCCAGCAACAACTGGGGACCTGGTTGTAAGCCGGTTGTACGGGTCTCGGGGAATTGGGGAGCAAATTTAGTGAACCTGGCACATCTAAAAAGGGCGGGGGGGGGGGCCTACTGTCTCTCGATATGAGATTAAAACTGCCCCCCCCCTCCCCGATTATTTTATCGACCGTTAATTACTTATATTCCCCTAGAGTTCCTGCTGTAAGCCTTCCGTCTATCCCCTCGCAACTGTTGATGATTGATCACCACAGGTACCCCCCCCCCTGTGGTGCCGACATCGAGATGCCCATGTTCGGTACCTACCCCATTGCAATCATTGTGCAAATTTCGGTGAGTCTAGCCCAAAGCCTCTGTCGCACATACTCGGTCAGACAGACAGAAAACATCTGATATAGCTTACCTTCAGGAACCTGTACAGGGATTGTTTTTCAAACCATTTTTGCAGCGGTTTCTCCAAACCATTTCTAGATCATCCAGTGCCAGAATGGTTCCCATTTAGAGTATGCAGCACTGGCGTGGATCCCACTTTCTATACTGTAAATGACAAAATGTAAAAATGTTCAGAGGTCCACAACAAGGAGGATGAACACAAGGAGGTAATAATGTTGAACACGTCAAATGAACGTAATTTTCAATTCATTTAAAACCAACCTCGCTACCTCGACTGGTCGGTACAGTGACGACTTTTGTTTCCTTGCATGATCGGAGTTCGATCCCTGACTGTCCAAGTGGTTATGCACCATTCCTTCATCCCTTTCTGAAATTCCAGCTCCTTGTACTGATATCCCACTAACCTAATAAAACTGATACAGTGAGCAGACTGTTTAATTCAGCTGTAATCAAGATTACAGGAAATACAAAAATACAACGTTGTAGTATTCAAAAATACAACGTTGTTCTGTTCTTCTGTCATGGTGTTCACTCTTGGGATGTTCTGTTCTTCTGTCATGGTGTTCACTCTTGGGATGTTCTGTTCTCTTGTCATGGTGTTCACTCTTGGGATGTTCTGTTCTTCTGTCATGGTGTTCACTCTTGGGATGTTCTGTTCTTCTGGCATGGTGTTCACTCTTGGGATGTTCTGTTCTTCTGTCATGGTGTTCACTCTTGGGATGTTCTGTTCTTCTGTCATGGTGTTCACTCTTGGGATGTTCTGTTCTTCTGTCATGGTGTTCACTCTTGGGATGTTCTGTTCTCTTCTCATGGTGTTCACTCTTGGGATGTTCTGTTCTCTTGTCATGGTGTTCACTCTTGGGATGTTCTGTTCTCTTGTCATGGTGAAGTCAGAAAGATAAAGAGGTTTGGGTTGTGGAGCACTCGCCCCCCCCCCACACACACACAGGGGCCTGGTGGCTGAGTTGACAGCGCTCGGTATCCGTAATCCTAGGGGTCCGGAAATCGATCCCCGGCGATGGCGGAAACAAATGTCTTTCACCCTGATATTCCTGTTCGCTTAGCAGTAAATAGGTACCTGGGAGTTATACAGCTTCTACGGGCTGCTTCCTGGGATGTGTGTGTGTGTGTGTTTGAAAAATAGGTAGTAAGCATAATATAGAAAAAATAGACTGGTTAGAAAGGCGGGGTCCAAGAGCTAATAGCTCGATTCCGCAGGAACAAACAGTAAACACAAACAAATAGTAAACACAACCACACACAAAAGCAGCCCCCGCCCCCCCTCAAAAAACATTAATTAGCAAGTCGTTTGGTTTTGTATTTGCATCTGATTATGTCTGAACACAACAGCAGATCACCTCGGGGAGATCGCTGAGAGAAGCACACCTAACGAAGGAGTTCCGTGCTGTTGCGAGGGAGAGGGGGAGGGGGGGGGGAGGGGGGGGCGTGCCACAGCGAGGTATTTATTCCCCCCCCCCCCCCACACACACACTCCTCTACCACACACACCCTCACACCCCTCTACCACACACACACCCTCACACAACCCTACCCCACACACAACCCTCACACCCCTCTACCACACACACACCCTCACACCCCTACCACACACACACCCTCACACCCCTACCACACACACACCCTCACACCCCTACCACACACACACCCTCACACCCCTTCCACACACACACCCTCATACACCCCTACCCCACACACACCCTCACACACACACCCTCACACACACACCCTCACACCCCTCTACCACACACACACCCTCACACCCCTCTACCACACACACACACCCTCACACCCCTACCCCACACACACCCTCACACACACACCCTCACACACCTACCCCACACACACCCTCACACCCCTACCACACACACACCCTCATACACCCCTACCACACACACACCCTCACACCCCTACCCCACACACACCCTCACACCCCTACCACCCCCCACCCCCCGTTAACCCGAGGCAGACACAACCCACTAGCCCAAATAATAGTTTTGAAGAGCCTCTACTGGCGAAGTCCTCCTGTTGAATACAGTGAGGAAGCTTCAACACCCGGCACTGCTCAAGCTGTATATCACAGCTTAGCTGTATCGGTCTGGCTAGACGCAAAAAAAAATAATAAAGTCTCCTCTAACTAAAATAATAATAATAGTGATCTTGCATTAGAAAATTAGCAAATATTGTTTATAATGAGTCAAGAAACAAATTAAAATATTTCTAATATATAGCGTGGACGCTTAGCTATTTTTTACATTTTTTTTTAAGATGTACAATAAAAAAAATTATTAACGCATTCATTGCAGTTACTGAAATTATAAACAAAAAATAAATTCGCGAGAGAATTATATATAATAGATTTTTTTTTATATTATATTATTTTCTCCCCCCCCCCCCAAAGTGACTATCGCTATGCGAGGGTTTCACAAAGCAACAACTCCAGGACGGGGGGGGGGGGGGGGGGGAGGGGGGGGAGGGGGGTGGCAGAGACCGCCATGAATGTTGCACAGAGCGGCACTTGCAACGGAGTTTGCAAGACGCTCCAGGAGCCGTTTGCTGGGGCCACCGGCTGCAGTTACTGGGTCCTCTCTTATCAACTTTTCAGCGACATTTGCACTGCTGCAGGTGGTGGGTGTGTGTGTGTGTGTGTGTGTGTACTCACCTATTTGTGCTTGCGGGAGTTGAGCTTTGGCTCTTTGGTCCCGCCTCTCAACTGTCAATCAACTGGTGTACAGATTCCTGAGCCTACTGGGCTCTATCATATCTACATTTAAAACTGTGTATGGAGTCAGCCTCCACCACATCATGCACTGCCTAATGCATTCCATCCGTTAACTACTCTGACACTGAAAAAGTTCACACACACACTGTTCACTGTTCACACAAAAGTTCACACACACACACACACACACACACACACACACACACACACACACACACACACACACACACACACACACACACACACACACACACACACACACACTGTGTGTGTGTTTACTAGTTGTGTTTACTAGTTGTGTTTTTGCGGGGGTTGAGCTTTGCTCTTTCGGCCCGCCTCTCAACTGTCAATCAACTGTTTACTAACTTTTTTTCCCCACACCACACACACACACCCCCCAGGAAGCAGCCCGTGACAACTGACTAACTCCCAGGTACCTATTTACTGCTAGGTAACAGGGGCACTTAGGGTGAAAGAAACTTTGCCCATTTGTTTCTGCCTCGTGCGGGAATCGAACCCGCGCCACAGAATTACGAGTCCTGCGCGCTATCCACCAGGCTACGAGGCCCTCTGTGTGTGTGTGTGTGTGTGTGTGTGTGTGTGTGTGTGTGTGTGTGTGTTTGTCCTTGGTGATAGATGCCCTTTTTCGTCAACACCCTCTTTTCCCACCCTCCCCTTTCCCTCCACCCCCCCTTCCCCCTCCACCCCCCCTTCCCCTCCACCCCCCCCTTCCCCCTCCACCCCCCCTTTCCCCTCCACCCCCCCTTCCCCCTCCCCCCAACACCCCTCCCCCAACACCCCTCCCCCCCCCCCCCCCCCGTTATTTTTCATTTGGGACGAGACTACTGTTTCAACTCCCATACTCGTGTATGCTCACAAGGTCGAGTTCCAGCTCCTAATCCCCGAATTTTTATCAAACTATTCCTAGTTTAATTCCAGTGACACTTCTTAAATTTTCTTGTTATTCTACCCATATATACTGAAAACCTGTTTATGAGCGAAGGTATATCAGATCATTCTAAATGGCCTGGCCTTTTAGGTCAAGTAAGTGCACTGGCCTTTAGCCTGTGTGACCTCACTGGTGTGGGCAGTAGATGTATGATGTAGCTACGTAAATACATCTTGTATTAGATTGGTGTGTATTTAGCATGGTGAGATTTTTCTCCATGTGTCTCCACTCACCTCCACCAGTCCTGCTGTCTCCATCTCCGGGTGTATTATGTACTTTGGGATTTGTATGATCTACGTATTTTTTCGTGTTATTTTTTGCATTTTTTTCTTGAATTGTGGAAGATACGAATCATATTTCATGTATATATATTTGTCTATTATGAAAGTATTTATTGATCGTTTTTGTTCTCAGATTTCTGCTTTCAATGTTGTTCACTCTTGGGATGTTCTGTTCTTCTGTCATGGTGTTCACTCTTGAGATGTTCTGTTCTTCTGTCATGGTGTTCACTCTTGGGATGTTCTGTTCTCTTGTCATGGTGTTCACTCTTGGGATGTTCAGTTCTTCTGTCATGGTGTTCACTCTTGGTATGTTCTGTTCTTCTGTCATGGTGTTCACTCTTGGTATGTTCTGTTCTTCTGCCATCGGGGGGAAGGGATGCAACAGTCGATATTTTGTCTTGTCCTTCATATTTAGCTACAGGAACTAGAGTTTTCGGTATACAGAGTGGTACAAAAACTTAAACACATTGCTCATGAACACTCATGAGATTTTGTTCCTCGATACTCTTGATGTTCATATTTGGCTGAAGGAGGTTCTTCTTCCTTCCTTCATTCTGCTTGTACCAGTTCTGGTCTTTGGAAACTTTTTCCACCTCTCAGGGCCATTATTTTCCAGGTAAGTTCGGTCTGGAATGATTTGTCCTCCTTTAGTTGTAGCAAGACCCGGTCTGTAGAAGTTCTGTGATACTTATGAAGATGCTTAGGCATGATCTTGTTGCGTGTTCTTGTCATTGATATCACTGGTTACCTGGATAGTGGTTGTATTATGGGGCCTCCAACACTTTCTTCCAATAAAATGATTTCTTCAAAGTACTCCGTAATGCGATTTGTCATCTTAAGTGTAGATTTTTTCAAAACTGTTACTAGTTTTTAAGAGTTGTGCCCCAACACTGTTTTAGTTTTCTTCTTGCGACCTGATAATCTTTGAGGAAATATCGCATCGGCGATCATTTCAGTTAGTTTCGTTTCTACTACTGCTATTGCATCAGAGTTTATCCTCCGTCCTATCCTTAAATTCATCTGCTTTGATGTTCCATCAGCATTTGTGTTCCATGTTTTTAAAACTGATAGTTATTTTGTCCTCTCCTAGGGCAAGTTTCTGCCTTTTGGAGGGAGAGTTCATCGAACTTTATTTGCTTAACCTGCATCCCCAGAAATAAATCAACATTAGTAGGTTGAACTGGGCTGCAGTTGCTTTGATTACACCGTTATTCTACCTATCTAGGCTTTCTCTGTCTGGCCTCCATCTCCCAGGGCTCCCACCTCTCTACCTCCCCCCTCTCCCTCTCTCTTCCATCTCCATTGGCCTTTAAGTGCTTAAGTTTCCATCAGTATGACTCTAAGGGGGAGGGACTAGTCCAAGCTAAAGCTTTATATGCTGGTGATAAAGCTTTCTCATTTTCATTGGAAATTGCTCCTGCTTTGTTTCTTGGCATTCGAAGGTATTAGGCACAAACAAATCCATTTTAATACTGCCTTTCACTTTGACTATATGCAAAAGGACACTGAAAATGTTCCATTCGGATTTTCACATAAAAATATGAAAGTACAAAAGGTTTACCGTGAGCTCCAAAAATTATTTATTGTGTTTTAGTAAAATCTTTTGTCAAACTGAGGTTTCAAATTCTGATTTCTTTCTCTCGCGATGTTGTGTTCTGTCGTTTGTGTGTTGTTGCTGGTGTTGGGTCTGTAGGTGTTGGGTCTGTAGGTGTTGGGTCTGTAGGTGTTGGGTCTGTAGGTGTTGGGTCTGTAGGTGTTGGGTCTGTCGGTGTTGGGTCTGTCGGTGTTGGGTCTGTCGGTGTTGGGTCTGTCGGTGTTGGGTCTGTCGGTGTTGGGTCTGTAGGTGTTGGGTCTGTCGGTGTTGGGTCTGTCGGTGTTGGGTCTGTCGGTGTTGGGTCTGTCGGTGTTGGGTCTGTCGGTGTTGAGTCTGTCGGTGTTGGGTCTGTAGGTGTTGGGTCTGTAGGTGTTGGGTCTGTCGGTGTTGGGTCTGTCGGTGTTGGGTCTGTAGGTGTTGGGTCTGTAGGTGTTGGGTCTGTAGTTGTTGGGTCTGTAGGTGTTGGGTCTGTTGGTGTTGGGTCTGTAGGTGTTGGGTCTGTAGGTGTTGGGTCTGTAGGTGTTGGGTCTGTCGGTGTTGGGTCTGTAGGTGTTGGGTCTGTAGGTGTTGGGTCTGTCGGTGTTGGGTCTGTCGGTGTTGGGTCTGTAGGTGTTGGGTCTGTAGGTGTTGGGTCTGTAGGTGTTGGGTCTGTAGGTGTTGGGTCCGTAGGTGTTGGGTCCGTAGGTGTTGGGTCTGTCGGTGTTGGGTCTGTCGGTGTTGGGTCTGTAGGTGTTGGGTCTGTAGGTGTTGGGTCTGTCGGTGTTGGGTCTGTAGGTGTTGGGTCTGTCGGTGTTGGGTCTGTCGGTGTTGGGTCAGTCGGTGTTGGGTCTGTCGGTGTTGGGTCTGTAGGTGTTGGGTCTGTCGGTGTTGGGTCTGTCGGTGTTGGGTCTGTCGGTGTTGGGTCTGTCGGTGTTGGGTCTGTCGGTGTTGGGTCTGTCGGTGTTGGGTCTGTAGGTGTTGGGTCTGTCGGTGTTGGGTCTGTCGGTGTTGGGTCTGTCGGTGTTGGGTCTGTAGGTGTTGGGTCTGTAGGTGTTGGGTCTGTAGGTGTTGGGTCTGTAGGTGTTGGGTCTGTAGGTGTTGGGTCTGTCGGTGTTGGGTCTGTAGGTGTTGGGTCTGTCGGTGTTGGGTCTGTCGGTGGTGGGTCTGTAGGTGTTGGGTCTGTAGGTGTTGGGTCCGTAGGTGTTGGGTCCGTAGGTGTTGGGTCTGTAGGTGTTGGGTCTGTCGGTGTTGGGTCTGTCGGTGTTGGGTCTGTAGGTGTTGGGTCTGTCGGTGTTGGGTCTGTCGGTGTTGGGTCTGTAGGTGTTGGGTCTGTAGGTGTTGGGTCTGTAGGTGTTGGGTCTGTAGGTGTTGGGTCTGTAGGTGTTGGGTCTGTAGGTGTTGGGTCTGTAGGTGTTGGGTCTGTCGGTGTTGGGTCTGTCGGTGTTGGGTCTGTCGGTGTTGGGTCTGTCGGTGTTGGGTCTGTAGGTGTTGGGTCTGTGGGTGTTGGGTCTGTGGGTGTTGGGTCTGTAGGTGTTGGGTCTGTAAATGTTGGGTCTGTAGGTGTTGGGTCTGTTGGTGTTGGGTCTGTAGGTGTTGTGTCTGTTGGTGTTGTGTCTGTTGGTGTTGGGTCTGTAGGTGTTGGGTCTGTAGGTGTTGGGTCTGTAGGTGTTGGGTCTGTAGGTGTTGGGTCTGTAGGTGTTGGGTCTGTCGGTGTTGGGTCTGTCGGTGTTGGGTCTGTCGGTGTTGGGTCTGTAGATGTTGTGTCTGTTGATGCTGGGAGAGGGGCCAGGTCTTTATGGCCGTCAGTATTGGCTATATTTTTTGCAGCATCGAGCTGTAAGCTCCTGGACCCCGCCTTCCCAGCAAGGCCCAAACAGAGTCACTGTGAGAGGGTGAGGTCTCAGAGTGGCGGGCGCCACCTGTGGAGTCCCACAGGGCTAAGTGCTTGAACCCATCTTCTTTCTCGTAGATGTAAATGATCTTCCATAGGAAATAGACTTATACCTCTCAATGTTTACTAGTGCAAAAGTGGTGATGAGGATTAAGACCGATGAAGACAATAGACTACAAGATGACCTTCAAAACTGAAAGGCTATAGTCTAACGAATTACTACTAGAGTTTAATACAAATAAATGTATCGAAAATGGGTGCAGGGAACAGACGGCTTGACACAAGGTACCAAGTGGGATTTGATATTTAATAAGAATCAGATAGATGTGGTTAAGTTAACAAGTTAACTTGTAAGTTAACACGTTAACTTCTAAGTTAACATCCCACTCGAACCTGTCTCTTAGAGGCCACATCAAAGCGACATATGTTGGCCAAGAAAAGAACTGCCTTTAGGATCTTGGGTAACGAGTCATTCAGAATCTGTTTATAGAGTTTAGGGGGGAACGTTCAGTGGCATGCCACCGGACAGGTTCGGGAACTGAGAGGCATGAGTCACGAGGAAAGGATACAGACATTAAACCTCACATCAGTGGAGGACAGAATAGTTACGAGACACATGATCACCGCCTACAAAATTATCATGGGGGAATTGATAGCGTAGATAAGGACAGCCTAGTATGGGTGGTACAAGAACAGGTGAACACAAGTAGAAACATTGTACCCAACTTAACCACGGAAACATTAGAAAGATTTGTTTTTATTTAGTGTTAGAGTAGTTAAAAATGGAATCTCTTCTCTCTCTCTCTCTCTCTCTCTCTCTCTCTCTCTCTCTCTCTCTCTCTCTCTCTCTGTCTCTCTGTCTCTCTGTCTCTCTGTCTCTCTGTCTCTCTGTCTCTCTCTCTCTCTCTCTCTGTCTCTCTCTCTCTCTCTCTCTGTCTCTCTCTCTGTCTCTCTCTCTCTCTCTCTCTCTCTCTCTCTCTCTCTCTCTCTCTCTCTCTCTCTCTCTCTCTCTCTCTCTCTCTCTCTCTGTCTCTCTGTCTCTCTCTCTCTCTCTCTGTCTCTCTCTCTGTCTCTCTCTCTGTTTCTCTCTCTCTGTTTCTCTCTCTCTGTCTCTCTCTCTGTCTCTCTCTCTGTCTCTCTCTCTGTCTCTCTCTCTGTCTCTCTCTCTGTCTCTCTCTCTGTCTCTCTCTCTGTCTCTCTCTCTGTCTCTCTCTCTCTCTGTCTCTCTCTCTGTCTCTCTCTCTCTCTCTCTCTCTCTCTCTCTCTCTCTCTCTCTCTCTCTCTCTCTCTCTCTCTCTCTCTCTCTCTCTCTCTCTCTCTCTGTCTCTCTCTGTCTCTCTGTCTCTCTCTCTGTCTCTCTCTCTCTCTCTCTCTCTCTCTCTCTCTCTCTCTCTCTCTCTCTCTCTCTCTCTCTCTCTCTCTCTCTCTCTCTCTCTCTCTTCACTTCTCTCACTACTGATGGCTCTGAGATTAATGATGTGAACCGCTGCAACATGCCAGACATTTAGTCAACAGAGTCTGGTGGATTTACTGTGTATTGAGACCGGCTCTGACTGCCGGGTTCCAGGGGTTCCAGTTCTCATTTTGCAGTCAGGCGTTCCCGGGGGCGTGGTATGAGTGGCTATTGAGGAGTGGCTATTGGTTCCCGGGGCGTGATGAGTGGCTATTGTACTCTTGTGAGTCCTCCCTCCTCCCCCCCCCCCCCCCGTCACTCTCCTCGGAGCAAGAGCGAGTGCTTTAATACACTTATCGTAAGTACGTGAATGATGGCCGCTCTTCACTTTAGACTGTATTTTGACAACTGTTTATCGACCTTACAATGTTAAAATTTGAAGCCTCACCAATATGTGCACTTTTCAGCTATTTTACTTCTGTTTATCAACTTTTACAACTTGAATTGACTTCCAAGCAAGTTGAAAGTCAATTCAACTCACTCGGGGTAACTGATGGAAAATGGAATTCCACCTACATTTACTGGTGTTCTTAAAGGTTTGAAGAAATTGAATCAGGTACGAGGCAGCGCCTATTTATATCCACTCAAACGGGTTCTATTGACCACTGGAATAGGTGACGGGTGTTTTAAGCACACGACGCAGCAGCAGGTGTTGAATGTCAGGTGTTGTTGTTATCAACATCTGCCTAACTACATTACCATTATCAATTTATAACGAAAGCGATTACAGTGTGAATAACGAGATTTAGTTAATCAGTGCTTGCAGTTATAATGAATTGGGGAAAACAAATGAAAACACGTGTATAAACACACGTATAAACACACGTATAAACACACGTATAAACACGTGTATAAACACACGTATAAACACACGTATAAACACACGTATAAACACACGTATAAACACGTGCATTAACTGCTTGTACGTAGGTGTGTACGAAGCCACGACTCGGTGTTCCACTTTCACAGGGTGACGATTGGTATAGTGAAATATGGTGCTAGAAAATAAATAATAAATGAAATTCCTACATTTAATAAATCTTTTACAGTACTGTGTACATAGCAACGGGGGGGGGGGGGTAAATAAACACTGCAACAGTCGAGCAGTAATCTTCAACAGCCGCCCACTGCTGAGTAAGGCCGCCCACTTGGGCTGTATTGTCTCGCTTCATGCAGGTCGGCGTTCAATCCCCGACCGTCCATAAGTGGTTGAGCACCATTCCTTCCTCCTCCCCCCGTCTCATCCTAAATCCTTATCTTGACCCCTTCCCAGTGCTATACAGTCGTTAAGGCTTGGCGCTTTCTCCTGATAGTGATGCTTATTTAGGTCAATAATGTTACGTTTGAGATAAGTTTGTTGTTCTTTTGTCCTTTGGAATTACAATAGTGCAAAACTGGGATATTTATAGAATGCACAAACACACACACACACACACACACACACACACACACACACACACACACACACACACACACACACACACACACACACACACACACACACACTCACACAGAGGATGACAGTATGAGGCTACAAGATGACCTAGACGGACTGAATGAATGGTCCAACAAATGGCTACTAAAGTTCAACCCGAGTAAATGCAAAGTAATGAAACTAGGTGGTGGAAACAGGAGGCCAGACACAGGTTACAGAATAGGAGAAGAAGTACTTAATGAAACGGAAAAAGAGAAAGATCTCGGAGTTGATATCACACCAAACCTGTCTCCTGAAGCCCACATAAAAAGAATAACATCTGCGGCATATACGAGGCTGGCTAACATCAGAACAAGCGTTCAGGAACCTGTGTAAGGAATCATTCAGAACCTTGTACACCACATACGTAAGACCAATCCTAGAGTATGCGGCCCCAGCATGGAGCCCGTACCTTGTCAAGCACAAGACGAAGCTGGAAAAAGTTCAGAGGTATGCCACTAGACTAGTCCCAGAACTAAGTGGCATGAGTTACGAGGAAAGGCTGCGTGAGATGCACTTTACGACACTGGAAGACAGAAGAGTAAGGGGAAGACATGATCACTACCTAAAAAAATCTCAGAGGAATTGACAGGGTAGATAAGGATAAACTGTTTAACACGAGTAGTACACGAACAAGGGGACACAGGTGGAGACTGAGTACCCACATGAGCCACAGGGACGTTAGAAAGAACTTTTTCAGTGTCTGAGTAGTTAACAGATGGAATGCATTAGGCAGTGATGTGGTGGAGGCTGACTCCGTATACAGTTTCAAGTGTAGATATGATAGAGCCCAATAGGCTCAGGAATCTGTACACAAGTTGATTGACGGTTGAGAGGCGGCACCAAAGAGCCAGAGCTCAACCCCCGCAAGCACAACTAGGTGAGTACAGTAACTTTGACTACTGACTTTGGGTCATCACTAAATAACAAGCAAAGTTGTCTTAATAAACAAGGGAGTTGATTTACGGAACAAATTTCCCGATAACACACACATGGGATCACTGTATTGTTTCCAGCGTAGGTTAGACATACATATACATATATAAATGAATTTGGAGATATATTAAAAGGAACTACCTCGTATGGGCCAATAGACCTCCTGTAGTTTAGTATGTTCTTATAAACCACTTGGCATCTGGCAATGTAGTTGTGTGTAAAATAGTGAACACTGAACACGTTTGCAACATGCACAACTCAGCGTCTCCAGGTAGTTTAATGCTGACAGGTATTGACATCAATACCATGCCACTCGCAGCATATTTTTATAATCTTCAGTATTACTAACTTTGAGCATGCGACCAGTCGAGACGTCTGCTGTTATATTAGCTCTTGCAAGCTCAATTATCTGCCATTGACAGTTTTAAATATGTGGGACTTTTCCTGTGCAAGAAATATATTTTAGAGCAGCTTATGCAAACATTCTTCAGATGTTATGAAAGAATGTTTGCCAGACATTTCTCCGAAGCTTTTAGGTGCATTGTACTCTATAAACTGGTAAGATAGTCTTGTCCAGAAAACTTATCAGAACGGGAGCTAACTTTAAGATGCATATTTATATCTTTTTCTTGACCACCGAAAGATTGCTCGTCTCGTATACAAATTTTAGGCCTAAAAAAATGCAACAGAGGTGTTGAGGTTCGTCGGGCAGTGAAAATATGAGCACACACTAGGTCACTGTGCTTATATTGTGTACTGGTTGTGTACGGGTTGAGCTCTGGCTCTTTGGTCCCGCCTCTCAACCGTCAATCAACTGGTGTACAGATTCCTGAGTCCTATTGGGCTCTATCATATCTACATTTGAAACTGTGTATGGAGTCAGCCTCCACCACATCACTGCCTAATGCATTCCACCTGTTAACTACTCTGACACTGAAAAAGTTCCTTCTAACGTCCCTGTGGCTCATGTGGGTACTCAGTCTCCACCTGTGTTCCCCTTGTTCGTGTACCACTAGTGTTAAAACAGTTTATCCTTTTCAACCCTGTCAATTCCTCTAAGAATTTTGTAGGTGGTTATCATGTCTCCCCTTACTCTTCTGTTTTCCAGGGATGTGAGGTTCAGCTCCCTTAGCCTTTCCTCGTAGCTCATACTTCTCAAGAAGCTTCGTTTTCTTTAAAGAATATTCAAGTGAAAAATCAACATGCGTAAAATTATTAAAAATATCATTGGCATCAAAACAATTTTGTTTTGAGGAAAATTCCAATTGCATTCTCTATTACGATAATTTTTGTGTAATTTCGGCTTGCCACCCGCCAGAGTATGTGGTGAATGAGCCCTGTGTATAACGTCATACTTGTAACACACACAGTGTGTATAGCGTATATGGCAAGCGTCATATCCTCTAGTATATGGAGGATATATCCTCTTGTATATGGGGGATACACAGCCTCCTGTGTATGGAGGCTGACTCAGGAATCTGTACATCAGTTGATTGACGGTTGAGAGGCGGGACCAAAGAGCTTTGAGAAGTCCTTGAGTGTGTCGGTTTGAGTTAAGAACTCCCTTAACCTTTTTTTTAATGGTGATGGCTCACGAATTTAGCTGGAAATGTTAATTACTTGCATGTGTGACTTTTGTGTTGATGTCACGTATTGAGTGCAAGTTGCAAGCTGTTCTGGATAGTGAAGTTTGCGTATCTTGCAATATTGCTCTTGCGTATACGTAACTTTCGGCTTGGGTTTGGTGTTGGGGTTTGGTTATATCAACCTCTAAAGGGTTTTTAAGGCCACCTCAATTGTTTATTGATTAGGCGGTAAGTATACTTTCCACCACCACTTGCAATAGCAGCACCAGCACCACCACCAGTAGCACCACCACCACCAGTAGCACCACTACCACCAGTAGCACCACCACCACCAGTAGCACCACCACCACCAGTAGCACCACTACCACCAAAACCACCACACACCACCACCGCACACCACCACCGCACACCACCACTACCCCCACCACTACCCCCACCACCACCCCCACCACCACCACCCCCACCACCACCACCACCACCAGTACTACCCACCACCACCACCACCACCACCACCACGTACCACCACCAGTACCACCACCACCACCACACACTACCACCACACAACACCACCACACAATACCACCACACAACACCACCACACACGACCACCACACACCACCACCACGACACACCACCACCACCACCACCACGACCACCACCACCACCACCACCACCACACACACCACCACACCACCACCACCACACACGACCACCACACACCACCACGACCACGACCACCACCACCACCACCACCACCACCACCACACACTACCCCCACCACCACCACCACCAGTACCACCCACCGCCACCACCACTACCCCACCACCACCACCCCACCACCACCACCACCACCAGTACTACCCACCACCACCACCACCACCAGTACCACCACCACCACCACACACTACCACCACACAACACCACCACACAACACCACCACACACTACCACCACACAACACCACCACACACTACCACCACACAACACCACCACACACTACCACCACACACTACCACCACACACTACCACCACACACCACCACCACACACTACCACCACACACTACCACCACACACTACCACCACACACTACCACCACACACTACCACCACACAACACCACCACACAACACCACCACACACTACCACCACACAACACCACCACACAACACCACCACACACTACCACCACACAACTACCACCACACAACTACCACCACACAACACCACCACACACTACCACCACACAACACCACCACACACTACCACCACACAACACCACCACACAACACCACCACACAACACCACCACACAACACCACCACACACTACCACCACACACTACCACCACACAACACCACCACACAACACCACCACCACCACCACCACACACTACCACCACACAACACCACCACACACTACCACCACACAACACCACCACACACTACCACCACACAACACCACCACACAACACCACCACACAACACCACCACACACTACCACCACACAACACCACCACACAACACCACCACACAACACCACCACACACTACCACCACACACTACCACCACACACTACCACCACACACTACCACCACACAACACCACCACACAACACCACCACACAACACCACCACACACTACCACCACACACTACCACCACACACTACCACCACACAACACCACCACACACTACCACCACACAACACCACCACACACTACCACCACACAACACCACCACACACTACCACCACACAACACCACCACACACTACCACCACACACTACCACCACACAACACCACCACACAACACCACCACACAACACCACCACACACTACCACCACACAACACCACCACACAACACCACCACACAACACCACCACACAACACCACCACACAACACCACCACACAACACCACCACACACTACCACCACACAACACCACCACACAACACCACCACACAACACCACCACACACTACCACCACACAACACCACCACACACTACCACCACACAACACCACCACACAACACCACCACACAACACCACCACACACTACCACCACACAACACCACCACACAACACCACCACACAACACCACCACACACTACCACCACACAACACCACCACACACTACCACCACACAACACCACCACACAACACCACCACACAACACCACCACACACTACCACCACACAACACCACCACACACTACCACCACACAACACCACCACACAACACCACCACACAACACCACCACACAACACCACCACACACTACCACCACACAACACCACCACACACTACCACCACACAACACCACCACACAACACCACCACACACTACCACCACACAACACCACCACACAACACCACCACACAACACCACCACACACTACCACCACACAACACCACCACACAACACCACCACACAACACCACCACACAACACCACCACACACTACCACCACACACTACCACCACACAACACCACCACACAACACCACCACACACTACCACCACACAACACCACCACACACTACCACCACACAACACCACCACACACTACCACCACACAACACCACCACACAACACCACCACACAACACCACCACACACTACCACCACACAACACCACCACACAACACCACCACACAACACCACCACACACTACCACCACACAACACCACCACACAACACCACCACACAACACCACCACACAACACCACCACACACTACCACCACACACTACCACCACACAACACCACCACACAACACCACCACACAACACCACCACACAACACCACCACACAACACCACCACACACTACCACCACACACTACCACCACACACTACCACCACACACTACCACCACACAACACCACCACACACTACCACCACACAACACCACCACACACTACCACCACACAACACCACCACACACTACCACCACACAACACCACCACACAACACCACCACACAACACCACCACACACTACCACCACACAACACCACCACACAACACCACCACACAACACCACCACACAACACCACCACACAACACCACCACACACTACCACCACACAACACCACCACACAACACCACCACACAACACCACCACACAACACCACCACACAACACCACCACACAACACCACCACACACTACCACCACACACTACCACCACACAACACCACCACACACTACCACCACACAACACCACCACACAACACCACCACACACTACCACCACACACTACCACCACCACCCACCACCACCACCACCAGTACCACCCACCACCACCAGTACCACCCACCACCACCACCCCCACCACCACCACCACCAGTACCACCCACCACCACCAGTACCACCCACCACCACCAGTACCACCCACCACCACCACCACCAGTACCACCCACCACCACCAGTACCACCCACCACCACCACCACCAGTACCACCCACCACCACCACCCCCACCACCACCACCACCAGTACCACCCACCACCACCACCACCAGTACCACCCACCACCCCCACCACCACCACCTGTGGGAACCGACCTGTGAGATTTATATTTATTTAATTTATATACTTCGATAGCAATTTGTATGATGATAAGTGGACTGTATTTCTGCAATAATCTCATAATCTCACAAATCGATCCTCTACACATTAGGGGGGGTTTATATTAAATTTATATATATGCAGCCAATCAAACTACAGTATTAACTACACATATTGAAGAGGTTCCTTATCTTATTTGTACCGCAGGCCTTAGTCCACCAGGTATAACCAGGATGTAGACACCACATTTTCCTCGTGTGAGGTAGCTTCCATCACCCTGGTAACTGATGCACAAAGCATGCTTCCTCGTCTTGACCTGTCAAAAGGGCGCTAGCTGTAAAGCCAGAATCCTTTTATATGACAGCTATATCAGAGAAAACACTGTACAAGGAACCATGAAGACCTGGCTTAATTACCTTGTTTGATTCGATCATTTGTGATCTAACCGGCCCACCCTATATCTACTTACATTAATGGCCATAAATGAAAGATAAATGGGTTTCGGAAAGACACTTCCCTTGAGATTGATGACAGCGTGTTGATGATGGCAGATCACTACTCTGATCTTCCATAACACTTCGTCCAAGAGAATTTATAGGAGCCGAATTTGCTCCACAACTCTGGTCTAAGTACAATAACAATGGTGACACTCCATACTACTGACGCTACTGGCCGACATTGTCCAGATATGATAGGAGCCGAATTTGCTCCACGCGGAACAAATCGGAGCAAATTCGGAGCAATGTTGTCATCGGAGGTGACAACAACAATGGCTGACCACTCCCTCACTCTGACGCCTGGCTTACATTGTCCAGATTTCAGAAAGTTATAGAAGGGTCACATTTACTCTACTTTAATAGTGATAATTAAGTTAATTTATATGAGATGTTTTTATGATGGTAAAGTCCAAAGACTAATGTATTTAAGAATAATTCCCACCATAATAGGTGGTGAATTTATAATAGTATGTGGTAATGATATCCCGTTTTCTATAGACGGAAATTCCACTACAATTTAAATTTTCTATGGGTTAACTTGTGTATACAACACAGCAATATTATCTGTCTGTATGATATTATTAAATGGTGTCGGATTTTCCGACACCACCACCACCACCCACCACCACCCCCCCCCACCACCACCAGTACCACCCACCACCACCACCCCCACCACCACCAGTACCACCCACCACCACCCCCCCCCACCACCACCAGTACCACCCACCACCCACACCACCACCACCACCACCACCAGTACCACCACCACCCACACCACCACCACCACCACCAGTACCACCAGCACCACCACCACCCACCACCCACCACCCACACCACCACCACCACCACCACCACCACCAGTACCACCACCACCCACACCACCACCACCACCACCACCACCACCACCAGTACAACCACCACCCACACCACCACCACCACCACCACCACCACCCACACCACCACCACCACCACCACCACCACCACCACCACCACCACCCACACCACCACCACCACCACCACCACCACCACCAGTACAACCACCACCACACACCACCACCACCACCACCACCCACACCACCACCACCACCACCAGTACCACCAGTACCACCAACACCACCACCCACCACCCACCACCCACACCACCACCACCACCACCCACCACCCACCACCCACACCACCACCACCACCACCACCACCACCCACACCACCACCACCACCACCACCACCACCACCAGTACCACCACCACCACCCACCACCCACCACCCACACCACCACCACCACCACCACCACCACCAGTACCACCACCACCCACACCACCACCACCACCACCACCACCAGTACCACCACCACCCACACCACCACCACCACCACCACCACCACCACCAGTACCACCAGCACCGAGCGCCTCCCCTTAGGCTCAACACCCATGAGAGACGCCACCAGTTTCTCCCATTCTCTCGAAGCAGCACTTTGCAAAATGATTTCTCACCCAGCCTTCATAAATATCTCCTTCGTAAACACTGCCGACGGTTCCCACGAAATATATTTGGACGAGTGTCTAGCATTTCGATTGAAAATTCATATAGGCTTCAAATTTTTTTCTCCAATAGGTAGTTTCCTTTTGGCTACATGTAGTTCTTAACTTGAAGCAAATTTATTGGTATGGAAAGTTTGACTTCTTATAGTGGAGTATATATACACACACACACATATATATATATATATATTTGTGTGTATATATATACACACACAAATCACGAAACCGTGTTCAGTCTTATGAGAAAATACCAAGACAATATAATGGGCTCGAACCTGCGTCCCTGACGTGTTCAGGGGCATGAATTCGATCTCATTCCCGGGGTTTCAGTGTTTCTCATTTCCCGTATGTGGTCTGTGTATGCTGTGATGAGAAGCATGGGCGCTGTTGTTAACTATGGATGGCAGCATCATAGTTGGGGCTAAAAGCATTGAGTGTTAACACACGAGACTACAGCAGGAGCAAGAACACGAGGCTACAGCAGGAGCAAGAACACGAGGCTATAGCAGGAGCAAGAACACGAGGCTACAACAGCAGGAGCAAGAACACGAGGCTACAGCAGGAGCAAGAACACGAGGCTACAGCAGGAGCAAGAACACGAGGCTACAGCAGGAGCAAGAACACGAGGCTACAACAGCAGGAGCAAGAACACGAGGCTACAACAGGAGCAAGAACACGAGGCTACAACAGCAACAAGAACACGAGGCTACAGCAGGAGCAAGAACACGAGGCTACAACAGGAGCAAGAACACGAGGCTACAACGGCAACAAGAACACGAGGCTACAGCAGGAGCAAGAACACGAGGCTACAACAGGAGCAAGAACACGAGGCTACAACAGCAACAAGAACACGAGGCTACAACAGGAGCAAGAACACGAGGCTACAGCAGGAGCAAGAACACGAGGCTACAACAGGAGCAAGAACACGAGGCTACAGCAGGAGCAAGAACACGAGGCTACAGCAGGAGCAAGAACACGAGGCTACAACAGGAGCAAGAACACGAGGCTACAGCAGGAGCAAGAACACGAGGCTACAACAGCAACAAGAACACGAGGCTACAACAGGAGCAAGAACACGAGGCTACAACAGCAACAAGAACACGAGGCTACAGCAGGAGCAAGAACACGAGGGCTACAACAGCAACAAGAACACGAGGCTACAACAGCAACAAGAACACGAGGCTACAACAGCAACAAGAACACGAGGCTACAGCAGCAACAAGAACACGAGGCTACAGCAGGAGCAAGAACACGAGGCTACAACAGCAGGAGCAAGAACACGAGGCTACAACAGCAGGAGCAAGAACACGAGGCTACAGCAGGAGCAAGAACACGAGGCTACAACAGGAGCAAGAACACGAGGCTACAGCAGGAGCAAGAACACGAGGCTACAACAGCAGTAGCAAGAACACGAGGCTACAGCAGGAGCAAGAACACGAGGCTACAGCAGCAACAAGAACACGAGGCTACAGCAGCAACAAGAACACGAGGCTACAACAGCAACAAGAACACGAGGCTACAGCAGGAGCAAGAACACGAGGCTACAGCAGCAACAAGAACACGAGGCTACAGCAGCAACAAGAACACGAGGCTACAACAGCAACAAGAACACGAGGCTACAGCAGCAACAAGAACACGAGGCTACAGCAGGAGCAAGAACACGAGGCTACAACAGCAGGAGCAAGAACACGAGGCTACAACAGCAGGAGCAAGAACACGAGGCTACAACAGGAGCAAGAACACGAGGCTACAGCAGCAACAAGAACACGAGGCTACAACAGCAGGAGCAAGAACACGAGGCTACAGCAGGAGCAAGAACACGAGGCTACAGCAGCAACAAGAACACGAGGCTACAGCAGCAACAAGAACACGAGGCTACAGCAGCAACAAGAACACGAGGCTACAACAACAACAAGAACACGAGGCTACAGCAGGAGCAAGAACACGAGGCTACAGCAGGAGCAAGAACACGAGGCTACAACAGCAACAAGAACACGAGGCTACAGCAGGAGCAAGAACACGAGGCTACAACAGCAACAAGAACACGAGGCTACAGCAGCAACAAGAACACGAGGCTACAACAGGAGCAAGAACACGAGGCTACAACAGGAGCAAGAACACGAGGCTACAACAGGAGCAAGAACACGAGGCTACAACAACAACAAGAACACGAGGCTACAACAGCAACAAGAACACGAGGCTACAGCAGCAACAAGAACACGAGGCTACAGCAGCAACAAGAACACGAGGCTACAACAGCAACATGAACACGAGGCTACAGCAGCAACAAGAACACGAGGCTACAACAGCAACAAGAACACGAGGCTACAGCAGGAGCAAGAACACGAGGCTACAACAGCAACAAGAACACGAGGCTACAGCAGCAACAAGAACACGAGGCTACAACAGGAGCAAGAACACGAGGCTACAACAGGAGCAAGAACACGAGGCTACAACAACAACAAGAACACGAGGCTACAACAGCAACAAGAACACGAGGCTACAGCAGCAACAAGAACACGAGGCTACAGCAGCAACAAGAACACGAGGCTACAACAGCAACATGAACACGAGGCTACAGCAGCAACAAGAACACGAGGCTACAACAGCAACAAGAACACGAGGCTACAGCAGGAGCAAGAACACGAGGCTACAACAGCAACAAGAACACGAGGCTACAGCAGCAACAAGAACACGAGGCTACAACAGGAGCAAGAACACGAGGCTACAACAGGAGCAAGAACACGAGGCTACAACAGGAGCAAGAACACGAGGCTACAACAACAACAAGAACACGAGGCTACAACAGCAACAAGAACACGAGGCTACAGCAGCAACAAGAACACGAGGCTACAGCAGCAACAAGAACACGAGGCTACAACAGCAACATGAACACGAGGCTACAGCAGCAACAAGAACACGAGGCTACAGCAGCAACAAGAACACGAGGCTACAACAGGAGCAAGAACACGAGGCTACAACAGCAACAAGAACACGAGGCTACAACAGCAACATGAACACGAGGCTACAGCAGCAACAAGAACACGAGGCTACAACAGCAACAAGAACACGAGGCTACAACAACAACAACAAGAACAAGGCAATATACGCATCAAAACATCACTGGCTGAACAAAGAACAATTAGCTTGAAAGTACCAAGCCCGTAGTGGAGATATTTAGTATTGCTAATATTAGAAGGGGACTCCATACAACCTCCACGATAAATATAGTTTGTTTAAAAAGCTCGGAAAATTGTTTGTTTTTTGTTCTGTATAACTGGTACACACAGCACCATGCTTGTTTGCAACGTGTTTCATTTATATATATATATATATATATATATATATATATATATATATATATATATATATATATATATATATATATATATGTCGTACCTAATAGCCAGAACGCACTTCTCAGCCTACTATTCAAGGCCCGATTTGCCTAATAAGCCAAGTTTTCATGAATTAATGTTTTTTCGTCTACCTAACCTACCTAACCTAACCTAACCTAGCTTTTTTTGGCTACCTAACCTAACCTTACCTATAAATATAGGTTAGGTTAGGTTAGGTAGGGTTGGTTAGGTTCGGTCATATATCTACGTTAATTTTAACTCCAATAAAAAAAAATTGACCTCATACATAGAGAAAAGGGTTGCTTTATCATTTCATAAGAAAAAAATTATAGTAAATATATTAATTCAGGAAAACTTGGCTTATTAGGCAAATCGGGCCTTGAATAGTAGGCTGAGAAGTGAGTTCTGGCTACTAGGTACGACATATATATATATATATATATATATATATATATATGTCGTACCTAGTAGCCAGAATGCACTTCTCAGCCTACTATGCAAGGCTCGATTTGCCTAATAAGCCAAGTTTTCCTGAATTAATATGTTTTCTCTATTTTTTTTCTTATGAAATGATAAAGCTACTCATTTCATTATGTATGAAGTCAATTTTTTTTTATTGGAGTTAAAATTAACGTAGATATATGACCGAACCTAACCAACCCTACCTAACCTAACCTAACCTATCTTTATAGGTTAGATTAGGTTAGGTAGCCGAAAAAGTTAGGTTAGGTCAGGTTAGGTAGTCGAAAAACAATTAATTCATGAAAACTCGGCTTATTAGGCAACTCGGACCTTGCATAGTAGGCTGAGAAGTGCGTTCTGGCTACTAGGTACGACATATATATATATATATATATATATATATATATATATATATATATATATATATATATATATATATATATATATATATATATATATATAATAGTAATATATCACTGAAACGAGTACTGTTTTAAAGGGAGGCAGGGCCCCAATGTCTCACCCTCACGAAGTCTCTATTGTCAAATGTTCGGCCCAGATTCCATAGATTATAGCATTACTTTAAATAATTTAATTGAGATAAAGATGTTCAGAACACATGTTCATATGGCAGATCAGCACTCTGGACAGCACCTTTTGCTTACAGTGATGGAGTGTGTGTGTGATAGGGAAGACAGTGAGGATGGAGGCGAGCCGGGCATGTGTCTAAGACATGGGGGAGAGTGTATGTCTTCTGGGAGGATACGGGAGGCCGTGCATGGGCACAAAATAAGAGTGGAGACAGGGAGAGTAAGTGAGAAGTGAGAGGAGACAGAGAAGGTTGGCAGGAGCTGGGGAAGGTTTGTGGGGAGGGCTGAGCATCCAGAGTGTATGTGGGGGGATGAGGAGGGAGTGGGTGGGAGATGAGGAGGAGGAGGGTGGGTGAGGGAGAAGAGGAAGGGTGTATGTGGGTGATCTGAGTACGTCGTGGGTGTCGGGGTCAACCTCTTGTTCCTCTGAAGAAGTCTGTGCTCCTTTGCCCTTCAAGTTTTTGGATGTGAAATGTTCTGCTCTAAACCCGTAGACTTTAGAGATTTTCTTAAATATTGATGTACTGTTGACCAGACCACTCACTAGAAGTTGAAGGGACGACGACGTTTCGGTCCGTCCTGGACCATTCTCTATCGACTTGAGAATGGTCCAGGACGGACCGAAACGTCGTCGTCCTTTCAACTTCTAGTGTGTGGTCTCGCCAACATACTTCAGCCACGTTATTGTGACTCCTCGCCTGCATATTGCTGTACTGTATTTAGATGCCGATATGTAACACGTAGGTTCTGTTCGATTTGCATCCTGGGTACAAACATTTGGCCACAGTGGTCGACATTTTGTGTGTGGGAAAATGGCTCCAGTGATGGCAGGAGACAAGGAGGGTGTCTGCTAGGGAAGAGAGGACAAGGAAGTGTGGGGGATATATTAGGATAAGATGTGCAGGGTAGGTAGATGGAGCACCTGGTCCACCTGAGATAAGAGATTAGACGTTGCTGAAGCATTTCTCATTAAAAACAAAAACACTTATGATATCAACCACCCACTTAGAACTAGGTAACTCTTGCCACTCCTCCACATTCAGAATTGCTGACCAATCAGAATGCAGAACCAGATTACACGTTTCCCCAGACAGGGTAATTACGTCATTTCACGTACTCGTGTCCTAGTTCCTTGTTCCCGTATCCCCTTTTTCAAGTGGTGTATAGTCATACTGGGTTTGTGTATTGCTAATAGTGGGTGTATGGCTAATAGCTACCGAGAATGCTGACTTGTACCTCGTCAAACTTATCTCCTTTTGAAGATTAAATTGAACGTTTAAGGTGTTAATTTTTTGCGACCATTACCAAAAATAACATTCTCTATGAAACAGTGTGTTTGTGCACCCCATCCCCACCTCGGCCCCCTTATCTCTCTCCCTCTCCCCCCCCCCCCTCCCTCCCCCCACCTCCTTTCGTGTCCACCTTGTACCCATCTCGGGCCGCCAACGACGGTCTTCACCAGAACATAATGTCCCTATCGCAGTATAACCAACGCTGGAGCGCCAGTAATCTCCCGGGTCCTCTCCCACCTCTTAATGTTCTCCCACTGGCACGGGTCTTCCAGACTGTTATGGTCTGGTTTGAGGGTCCCTAGCGGGGGAGGTGTTGGCACCCCCTGATATAGTGGCACCCTCTGGTGTGAAGGTCATCTTGAGGTCATCTTGGGGTCAGATGGTAATCTTTTTGGTCATCTTGGGGTCAGATGGTAATCTTTTTGGTCATCTTAGGGTCAGATGGTAATCTTTTTGGTCATCTTGGGGTCAGATGGTAATCATCTTGGTCATCTTGGGGTCAGATGGTAATCTTTTGGTCATCTTGGGGTCAGATGGTAATCTTTTTGGTCATCTTGGGGTCAGATGGTAATCATCTTGGTCATCTTGGGGTCAGATGGTAATCTTTTGGTCATCTTGGGGTCAGATGGTAATCTTTTGGTCATCTTGGGGTCAGATGGTAATCTTTTTGGTCATCTTGGGGTCAGATGGTAATCTTTTGGTCATCTTGGGGTCAGATGGTAATCTTTTTGGTCATCTTGGGGTCAGATGGTAATCTTTTGGTCATCTTGGGGTCAGATGGTAATCATCTTGGTCATCTTGGGGTCAGATGGTAATCTTTTGGTCATCTTGGGGTCAGATGGTAATCTTTTTGGTCATCTTGGGGTCAGATGGTAATCTTTTTGGTCATCTTGGGGTCAGATGGTAATCATCTTGGTCATCTTGGGGTCAGATGGTAATCTTTTTGGTCATCTTGGGGTCAGATGGTAATCTTTTGGTCATCTTGGGGTCAGATGGTAATCTTTTTGGTCATCTTGGGGTCAGATGGTAATCTTTTTGGTCATCTTGGGGTCAGATGGTAATCATCTTGGTCATCTTGGGGTCAGATGGTAATCTTTTTGGTCATCTTGGGGTCAGATGGTAATCTTTTTGGTCATCTTGGGGTCACTCAATGACTCGTGTCAATGACACTACGCCTGATTAATCGTTGTATGTGTTTCGTACTCTATTTACGCCTTTTTCTTCACACTTTACGCTTTACTCTTCTCTCCTTTATGCCTTATTCTTGAGCCATTTGTATAGACCTTTAAACCAATTGTTCGATCCATTTGTTTACACCTGACCCCTGAATAGTATAAATCCAATATGTCCTGTACTGTCCCATCACTTGAGAATGAACCATGTAGGTTCGAAACGTTGTGTAATTTGATAATAAGTATAATACACTCTACAGTTATTTATTTTTCTTCATCTCGAACGAAGATGACTTTTGGAGAACTCCTCTTCCAATTAAACCAAAATGCAAGAGCACTAGTCAGAGGGATAGAAGCCCTAAACAAGAAAATAATTAATACAGAATATGCTGTCATATTCAATGAAACGTGTATAAATATATATATATATATATATATATATATATATATATATATATATATATATATATATATATATATATATATATATATATATATATATGTAGGAGAACATATATATATGTTCTCCTACTCTCCTACTGTTCTCCTACATATATATATATGTAGGAGAAGATAATATTGGTGTTCAGTGAGAAACCACAAGGTCTCCTCTGAATACTTTTTATTTTCTTCTCCGAGGCTATGGGTCCCCACATTGGCACCAGAGGTGGTACCCTCACAAACTTTAAAAAAAAAAAAAAATATATATATATATATATATATATATATATATAACTTTAGAACACTTTCCCACCAGGAGACTCGAACCCTAGCCAGCACAGAAGCCTTCCAGCAACTGGCATAACAGGTACGCCTTAACCCGCTCCACCACCCGCTCAGACCCTTAAAAGAGATGGTAATTTCGGAGTATTTAAATACCCCAAAGATCAACACCTCCCAAGAGCACCAGAGCAAGTGAGGGGTCATTTATACGTTAATTTCATCAAGTCCCTGTTAATATGGGAAGACACAGTGTCTCTGCTTAAGGCACAACTCTCCTAAACACGAGAGTTAAGTATACAACTTTAGAACACTTTCCCACCAGGAGACTCGAACCCTAGCCAGCACAGAAGCCTTCCAGCAACTGGCATAACAGGTACGCCTGACCCATATATATATATATATATATATATATATATATATATATATATATATATATATATATATATATATATATATATATATATATATATATATATATATAACCTTTCCACCTTGTGTAACCTACCAAACTTTATTGATGTTAGTTGCTCTACTGTGCAACACTTCTCTGTGCAATGATGCACATGAGCGAGTGTGCACTCTCGTAGAAGTTCCCTAACGTGGTGTGTCTTTTGTATCTATCGAGCTGTCTATTTTGTTTTGTTTTTTATCTATTAGGTCTGCCCTTTTGTTTCTATAGATCTGTCATTTTGTAACGATCAGAATTTTTGTTTTTTAGTGTATTTTTCAATCTTTTTTTGTCACTATTGATCTATTTGTGTCACTGATGATTCCTTTGTGTAACTGGTGAGTCATTTGTGTAACTGGTGAGTCATTTGTGTAACTGGTGAGTCATTTGTGTAACTGGTGAGTCATTTGTGTAACTGATGAGTCATTTGTGTAACTGATGATTCCTTTGTGTAACTGGTGAGTCATTTGTGTAACTGGTGAGTCATTTGTGTAACTGGTGAGTCATTTGTGTAACTGATGATTCCTTTGTGTAACTGGTGAGTCATTTGTGTAACTGGTGAGTCATTTGTGTAACTGGTGAGTCATTTGTGTAACTGGTGAGTCATTTGTGTAACTGATGATTCCTTTGTGTAACTGGTGAGTCATTTGTGTAACTGGTGAGTCATTTGTGTAACTGGTGAGTCATTTGTGTAACTGATGATTCCTTTGTGTAACTGGTGAGTCATTTGTGTAACTGGTGAGTCATTTGTGTAACTGGTGAGTCATTTGTGTAACTGATGATTCCTTTGTGTAACTGGTGAGTCATTTCGTGATATGTAAGTCTGGATACATATAGCCTATTTATGTGAGAGACGGCTAGTGTGTTGTGTAACTCACACTGTGAGGCGAGGTTTCTCATAATCATCCTGGGATTGGGAACTCACAATATTACAGTGGCCACAACTGATCCTAATCATACATAAGATGGGGAGGATTGAGAATATTTTTTATTTTTTTTTTCATATATTTGAAACCTTTATAATTAAAATCGTATCTACTAATAGAAGACTGTTGAGGCTGTAACTGCATTGTATAACGATGAACAATGTATAATATATTGTTCAGAGACTTGACTAGACTTTTTTTAACGAGTTGGCGTCAATGTATAACACATTGGAGTCAAGGCGTTTAGGCCTCCTGGACGCAGGTTCGAATCCTCGTCACGGCCCTTGTGGATTTGTTCTTTAGGCCTTCAGGTTACGATGTAATTTTTTTACGTTAGATGTAATTCATAATAATTCATTGTGTAGGGGACAGGTAGACTGTGTTCATATACATGTTGAATTGTTCGAGGTCTTCCTAAGGTGGAACTACTGATCCTAAGGAGGCAACCCCACAGCAAGCTGACTATACCTCCTGGGACACTTATTGACTGCTAGGTGAACAGAGGACTTAGGTGATAGGAAAAAGTGCCCAATCATTTCACTCCCGCCCGAGATTCGAACCCGGAATTCCCGATTGAGAGTCGAGGGAGAGATGGTGCGAAAGGCTGTTGTAGTGCCAAAAACTGTTGCCCGATTTGATCCCAAATATTTCCCCGTTATTAGGAATGAAATATGGATCCAATGGAACATCAAATACACTTTTCCATTGACAATGACAATGGTGGGGGAGGCGGTCGGCCGAGCGGACAGCACGCTGGACTTGTGATCTCGTGGTCCTGGGTTCGATCCCAGGCGCCAGCGAGAAACAATGGGCAGAGTATCTTTCACCCTATGCCCCTGTTACCTAGCAGTAAAATAGGTACCTGGGTGTTAGTCAGCTGTCGCGGGCTGCTTCCTGTGGGTGGAGTCCTGGTCGAGGACCGGGCCGCGGGGACACTAAAGCCCCGAAATCATCTCAAGATAACCATACTCGATTCGACTTTTGGATCAATGGTTCAACTTGTGGTTCAACGGCTCGACTCAATGGTTCGACTTGTGGTTCAACGGTTCGACTTCTGAGTTAACAAGAGAAGCTGATCTTCAAGACGAAGTAGAGAGGGCTCAGTGATCGTCGATATATGTTTGAGAGATGAATGGATTCATGTCGTGTATATTATGCCTGACGCAATTATAGGTGAGCGTGTTGATATTTGTACGAGGCGTATTATATTAATTTATATATACAAATGCCTAACTCAAACGGCGAGGTAATTTTATGCATCGTGGATTGCTAAAGAGGAACAAGCAGCGGATCTTATGGAAGTGTGATGCTATTTTGTAGCACCATTACTTGCTAATATTATATTATTTATATAATTTATATTTTCTTATTGTCTGCAATAACCGTTTGTCTGTTCAATAACTGTGTTTACCCTTGTGAGGGTTTCTGAGAGGAGAGAGAAATAATTGCTGGCTCGGACGACGGGAATATGAAAATAAAAAATGGGAACTAGAAAGAGGTCAGACTAAGACAAGAAGTATGAGGGGGTAAGTCTTTGTTGCTCAGGGGTGTGAACACATGAAGACGGGCCAGTTCTGGGTAAATGGGTCAAAAGATGGGTAAAAAGTATGTTTTTTTTTTAATTTATCTGTGGCTCCCTAATGGGTGTGAAAGCTCGTGATAAATGGGTGACTCTGAAACATAACATTTAACGAAATGGGTCTTAAAGACTCCTTAAGGAGTGCCGAGTTGCATCACTTTACTTCACCCATTGTTGCAACTGCCCATTAGTGCAACTACCCATTGTTGCAACTACCCATTGTTGCAACTACCCATTGGTGCAACTGCTCATTGTTGCAACTACCCATTGTTGCAACTACCCATTGTTGCAACTGCCCATTGTTGCAACTACCCATTGTTGCAACTGCTCATTGTTGCAACTGCCCATTGTTGCAACTGTCCATTAGTGCAACTGCCCATTAGTGCAACTACCCATTGTTGCAACTACCCATTGTTGCAACTGCCCATTGTTGCAACTGCTCATTGTTGCAACTACCCATTGTTGCAACTACCCATTGTTGCAACTACCCATTGTTGCAACTGCCCATTGTTGCAACTACCCATTGTTGCAACTACCCATTGTTGCAACTGCCCATTGTTGCACCTGCCCATTGTTGCAACTGCCCATTGTTGCACCTGTCCATTGTTGCAACTGCCCATTGTTGCAACTGCCCATTGGTGCAACTGCCCATTGTTGCAACTGCCCATTGGTGCAACTGCCCATTGGTGCAACTGCCCATTGGTGCAACTGCCCATTGGTGCAACTGCCCATTGTTGCAACTGCCCATTGTTGCAACTGCCCATTGTTGCAACTGCCCATTGTTGCAACTGCCCATTGTTGCAACTGCCCATCTATATCAAGTATAGATAAATCATTCTAAAATAGTTCATGTTAGGAGTATCAAAGGCCTTTTTTCCCCGATTAATGACTGTCGCATGTTTGCGCCCAACGGGGTAGAGGGGCACAATGGCCAAGGGCGGCGTTGATTTGACGTGGAATCGACGTTATCAACATTAACTCATCGTTGTTTACGTTGATGATTGGCGTTACTCTTGAAAACTGTGAAAAATGGCCAGTGAAAAAAAAAATTGGTGCATTTATGTACACTAGTTACTGCGTGTACAACTGTTCATATCTGTTCCACACACCGGGGAGTGATTACTGCATATTGTTGAATGCCATATGCGATAATGCACTAAGCGGTGTGTTCAGTTGATTATTAGTGATGGAATAATAAGCTGGTATTGGTACAGTGTGTCCGTAAGTGCGAGACCTCAGTGATGCAATTCACACTTACACACTTAAGAACATGTGAATGAAAGTGAACTGTAGAAGGCATATTGGGGTGAACAAATACACAAGGGCCGTGACGAGGGTTCGAACCTGCGTCCGAGAGCATCCCAGACGCTGCCTTAATCGACTGAGCTACGACATGGTCAAAGAGAGTTGAAACCAGAAGTTCTATTGAACTTACTGGATCCTGCAGCCTCTCCGAGACACAAACCAGGGTTTTTACACAACTCCCCCCTGCACTCGAGCTATGTCAATAGGCCGTTCTCCCTCTTCGCCCTTACTTCATTACACACAGAAATCACACTAACGTGATGTATCAAATGAAATGACCCAATTGCTTATTGGGTCATTCAACGCAGCTCCTGTCTACAGCCACTCAGGCTTATAAATTAAAATTCCTGTTGTTAGGGGGGGGGGGGACAGGAAGCCTGTGTTTATATAAACATAGGCTTATATCGAGGTCTCCCCACCCCCCCCCCCCTACCCAAGATGCAACACCTACGCAACAGTTGGCTAACTGGCCAAAAATATACGCCTGGCGCTTCCTCCTGATAGTTCTCTTCCCGGGTACATATTTCACAGCTCGGTGAACAGATGCATCAGGCGTAAGGAAGCATGCCCCACTATTTTAATCCTGCTCCGGGAATCGAACCCGGGATCCCCCATCCACCCCCACCCTCCGGTGTCTAACCTACGCTTGAAACAATGCAGACGTGCACAATCTGTTCCGCAGCGCAAGAACACATACATCAGGAGCAACTAGCACATCATCACGCTCATTGTATTTGGCATGTCACTTTCATCATATTTAATTTCATATTCACGAGAGCGTTTGTTATCCTGGATTTTACGCGCCAATTTTCGGTAATTCAGGCTTGGTAACACTGCAGCCGGAGACCTAAATACATTTAGTAATTAACACGTTGGCTTTGTGCACAGGTTCTGGAGGAGAATATCGCTAATTTTGTTGATTTCTTAACAAAAAATACTCGTTGTCTCTATCTCTGTGTCTCTCTCTCGCTGTGTGTGTCTCTCTCTCTCTCTCTCTCGCTGTGTGTGTCTCTCTCTCTCTCTCTCTCTCTCGCTGTGTGTGTCTCTCTCTCGCTGTGTCTCTCTCTCTCTCTCTCTCTCTCTCTCTCTCTCTCTCTCTCTCTCTCTCTCTCTCTCTCTCTCTCTCTCTGTCTCTCTCTGTCTCTCGCTCTGTCTGTCTCTCTCAGAGAGAGACAACAACCGGGATTTCAGACAATTCCCACCATGCATTCGGGCTGTCAACCAATGCATGTGGGGGGGGGGAGAATTGTGTGAAACCCCGGTTGTGCTTGGGAGAAGCTACGGGATCCAAGTGAGAATGGAAGGAATTATCAGGGGAAAGCGCCAAGCCATTACGACTATATAGCACTGGGAAGGAGTCAGGATAAGGATTTGGGATGGGACGGTGGGAAAGAAATGGTGCCCAGCCACTTGGACGGTCGGGGATTGAGCGCCGACCTGCTTGAAACGAGACCGTCGCTCTACCGTCCAGCCCAAGTGGTTGGACAGATCCTAGTGAGAGCACTCCACTAGTGCCTCAGGTTGTAGCAGTAGCACTCCAGGTTGCAATTCTTTTTACCATGTGGTGGTACAGTTGACTAAGGCGTGTCTGAGAACATCCCGTGTGTAGGTTCGAACCCTTGTGGATTTGTTCATTTGATATATATCACGCTATTGTGATTTCTGTGTGTACATTAAACAGTGTCTTTATTCACTGCAAACTTAGCAAAGACACCAACTTTATTATGTTTGTTGTTGTTGTTGTTGTTTAAGATTCGTTACCTGGAACAAAAAGTTCCAAGTAGCACGGGCTATGGTGAGCCCGTATTTTTTTTATGTTGTTGTCCAGTCCAGTGTGAGAAGGACTCTACAACTTTTTTGTTTTGGTCCCTTGTTAAGTAAGCATATATGAGTGTCTGCAACCCGTTCTCGCACTTTCGTATAGTCAATATTGACTTATTAAATACGTGCATATGTGACATATTAAACAAACTAGTTTACCTTGAAAAGCTTCATAGAAAACACCGACCTTACCTAACCACCTTAGTATGTTAAGATAAGCATCTTATTGCTTCGTAATTACAATTATTACTTAACCTATACCTATAATAGGTTAAGTAATAATTGTAATTACGAAGCAATAAGATGCTTATCTTAACATACTAAGAAGGTTAGGTAAGGTCGGTGTTTTCTATGAAGCTTTTCAAGGTAAACTAGTATGTTTAATATGTCACATATGCACGTATTTAATAAGTCAATATTGACTGTAAGAAAGTGCGAGAAAGGGTTGGTATCTGGCTTCGGAGACAAGAACGTTATTATTTGATTGTGAGCTATTTAATACTGGTAGTGAGGGCGGGGAGTCTAAACTAATTAAGCTACCTGCTACAGCGTTCTCAATCATTTTGAGTGCTACCGGTATAGCTATCAGTTCAACTTGCAAGGTGAAAGCCCAAGTTACTACGTTAAAAGCTTTTCAATTGTGCTTTCATCGGCCTGATGAACAGCACTGCCTCCCTCCTCCTCCTCCCTGTAGCTGAAGTGAACAATACTTCGGTGTAAATGGGTCTGTGTGATGTGTTCTAGTTTAGAGTTTATGTGTTCTGGGAATCAAAGGTACTTATTTTCGCAGCAAGCTGAGCAAGAGGGTTGTTTGTGATTAGTTTCTTGGTGGGTCAGGAGGAGGTCAAAGGGTGCTACTATCAGCCAGGAGTGGAAGGAAGTGGTGTAGGCATCCATCTTGACATGCACCATGCAGGCCCATCTATTTTAAGACGTGTGGCTGTTCTTTAAAGAATCCATATGGACTCGCGAGTCCCACTGCGTTTTCTAGCAGATCAGCTGGTACTGTGTTATTTTCATTACTACGGTAAAGCTTCAGTCCCATTATGAGATTGATTTCAAAATATTCCCTCTTGAATGCTGGGAATATTTCATTCTTTCCGCATACTGAGAACTTTGATGGTTATCAGACAGCCAAGGATATTGTTGACCAGACCAAACACTAGAGGATGAAGGGATGACGACGTTTCGGTCCGTCCGGGACCCTTCTCAAGTTGATTGTGGATAATTCAAAGACAGCCAAGGATAGTTTTGAATGGGGAGGAGAAGAGGGGCTTCATTTTGTATTTTTTTTCCCAGTCTATCGATACTTTTGCCATGATGCAGGACCTAAGGCTGGTGCATGATAGTCTATCAGAGATCTTGTACATGCCAAGTACATAATTTTCCCTCTTCTAATATTAACACCGTAATTAGGGCTGTAACCCTACTACAGTTCTGAGAGCCTTGAGTCTGTCTCTACGTTGTTGATGTAACTTTTTGACTACAGTTTAGGTACAAGGGACTGAGACACCGAGGTGTCTTAAAGAGGAGACTTTAAAGAGGAGATCTTGAGTTTTTACAGCGTTAATTACAAGATCAAGGCTCACACAAGCTGTGTGTATGCAGTTTATAATTGTTTTTATTTCCTGGTGGGTTTTTGTAGGAATTATAGGATATCACGTGCTGATACCACGTGATATCAGATTACACTCCTCCTAATAGTGATGTTTTTGAGGCGATTTGTTGGGACTGAATTTAGTAAAGCATTGATTAGTACATTGAACATGGTGGAGGCTAAATTGTTCCTCCTACTTGGTCAGGACGTTAGAGCAACGGTCTCGCTTCATGCAGGTCGGCGTTCAATACCCGACCGTCCATAAGTAGTGGTTGGGCACCATTCCTGTTCCCCCGTGCCAAATCCTTATTCTGATCCCTTCCCAGTGCTATATAGTCGTAATGGCTTGGCGCTTTCTCCAGATAATTCCTTACTCTTCCCTTAATGCTGCTTCTTGTGGGGTGCCCAAGTTGAATGAATTTAGTTACACTTGTCTAGCCTTGGAGCAGAGCAGAGGACTTCCGGTTAGTAAGGGAAGGGAATTATCAGGGAAAATCGCTGAGCCATTACGACTATATAGCACTGGGAAGGGGTCAGGACAAGGATTTGGGATGGGACGGGGGAAAGGAATGGTGCCCAACCACTTGGACGATCGGGGATTGAACGCCGACCTGCATGAAGCGAGACCGTCGCTTTACGGGCCAGCCCAAGTGGTTGGGTACTTTCCGCTTGGTAAGATAACCTCGCATACATTGTAGCAATTGACCACCTATAATCTAGTCTTGCTAATTTATACAAGATCACTTTCTTGTTAGCAATATTAAAGGCATTTAAGGTCAAGAGCTGTTGTGTACCTGTGCTTCTATATCCTTGAAGAGTGAGAAAAAGATTGTGATACAGTGAACAAATCCACAAGGGCCGTGACGAGGATTCGATCCTGCGTCCGGGAGCATCCCAGACACTGCCTTAATCGACTGAGCTACGACAGGGTTAAAAAGAGTTGAAACCAGAAGTTCTACTGAACTTACTGGATCCTGCAGCCTCTCCGAGACACAAACCAGGGTTTTGCACAACTCCCCCCTGTACCCGAGCTATGTCAATAGGCCGTTCTCCCTCTTCGCCCTTACATCACACACACAGAGATCACACTAACGTGATGCTTTTAACCCTGTCGTAGCTCAGTCGATTAAGGCAGTGTCTGGGGTGCTCCCGGACGCTAGGTTCGAATCCTCGTCACGGCCCTTGTGGATTTGTTCATTTGATGCATCACGTTAGTGTATTCTTTGTATGTGATTGTGATACAGTTGTATACACTTTTTTTTTACAATGTGTGAAATCACATACACTATTTCTTTGGAATAATCTGTTGGTACCATTCTGCCCAAGGTTTGACACATGCAACTGGTAAGTGAGATGGAGCGAAAAAACAGGACCCAGATTCACGAAGCAGTTACGCAAGCACTTACGAACGTGTACATCTTTCTCCAATCTTCGACGGCTTTGGTTACATTTATTAAACAGTTTACAAGCATGAAAACTTCCCAATCAACTGTTGTTATTGTTATAAACAGCCTCCTGGTGCTTCGAAACTCATTAACTGTTTAATAATCGTAAACAAAGGCCGCCAAAGATTGAAAAAAGATGTACAGATTCATAAGTACTTGCGTAACTGCTTCGTGAATCTGGACCCAGGTTGGTTAAGTTTTGATACAAATATCGCGAGACTGCTGACCCGTCCTCCTTAAGGTTCCCCAACGTCCAGAAACCATCGTATTACAGTGACCTTATACTAACCTACCAGAGGTCCCAAAACAGAAAACGGGACAGTTAGGTCAATTTCACCAGCCGCCACCATTTTCTAGTACGACAATGTTTACCCTTGGGTGGAGTATACGTCAAAAATGCGACGTTTTATTAGGACAGATTACATGCGGGCCGCTGCCTGGTGACATAGCTCGTTTTATACAACTTAAATTTATACAAATGTATAAAAGTGTTATCTTGAGGTTATCTTGAGATGATTTCGGGGCTTTAGTGTCCCCGCGGCCCGGTCCTCGACCAGGCCTCCACCCCCCAGGAAGCAGCCCGTGACAGCTGACTAACTCCCAGGTACCTATTTACTGCTAGGTAACAGGGGCATTCAGGGTGAAAGAAACTTTGCCCATATTTGTTTCTGCCTCGTGCGGGAATCGAACCCGCGCCACAGAATTACGAGTCCTGCGCGCTATCCACCAGGCTACGAGGCCCCTCAGTGTATGTTACGAGTGTATGTTGGGAAGTTATACAAGTCCCCAACGACAATGGCTCCCAACTGGACATTTTCAGGCCGTCCTCTTGCACTGCCACAGCGTTCAAAATACAGCTTGCCTAACAGCAAAATGTTCAAACCCAAGTAACCCACCTGACCTTACCTTACCCATGCATATAGAAAACGTGGAGATTTGTGATCGGCCACTTTTCATAGCACTTTGTAAAGTGTACGTTGGTGACAAGAGCGTAGCACACAAGAGGCACGAGTCAAGAGGCTTGGTGGAGTGGTAGCAATCGCTTCAGATTTGTGCGATAGACATTTAAACTCCCTCAATTAGATCGGCAGATCTGATATTAACTGGGAAGGACTGTATATATGGAGGTGCTCGCTATAGGGGTGGTGGTCGCTATAGAAGAGGAGGAGCTCAGATATACACCCCCGGATAACGTCCTATTTACATCCATCCTTCAAACATTTTAGAACTTACAGCACCCCCCTGTTACCTAGCATTAAATAGGTACCTGGGAATTAGTCAGCTGTCACGGGCTGCTACCTGGGGGTGGAGGCCTGGTCGAGGACCGGGCCGCGGGGATACTAAAGCCCCGAAATCATCTCAAGATAATCTCAAGATAATCAAGATACCTACTGGTGGAACGTGCGAAAAATGGACGGTTTAACCAGTTATTATTATTTTTAGAATACATAAAATTGAAAGCGCAAATCGGGAACAGTAACTATACAATTAACCGGTCCTAGGCCTAAATAAGTGATCCTAAGCGAGCCTAATGTACTGCATCTTAGTCGGCCAAACCACACACTAGAAAGTGAAGGAATGACGACGTTTCGGTCCGTCCTGGACCATTCTCAAGTCGATTGAGAATGGTCCAAGACAGACCGAAACATCGTCGTCCCTTCACCTTCTAGTGTGTGGTCTGGTCAACATATTTCAGCCACGTTATTGTGACTCCTCGTCTGCTACTGCATCTTAGGTCTAATTTAATAGCGTAAATGTATACAAATTGATGCGCTATACAAAGCCGTGAAAAGTTGAGGCCTTGTTGTTGACTGCCACCTCGTGTAACATTGAGTATACACGACGTTCTGTAATGTTTATATTATCATTGGAACGTGTATATGGTGGCCCTCAAGGCTCCCAGCACCCAGAAGATGGTGGCCCTCAGGGCTCCCAGCCCCCAGGAGATGGTGGCCCTCAGGGCTCCCAGCCCCCAGGAGATGGTGGCCCTCAGGGCTCCCAGCCCCCAGGAGATGGTGGCCCTCAGGGCTCCCAGCCCCCAGGAGATGGTGGCCCTCAGGGCTTCCATCATTAAATACATAATTCTAGTGCTCAGAACACCTAGAACATCCGTGAGTGGGAGATAAAGTGAGGCAGCATCTTAAGTCTTCGTAGACGAGAGTAAGATGCTGTCTCCCGCCAAGGTCTCTCTCTCTCTCTCTCTCCCTCTCTCCCTCTCTCCCTCTCTCTCTCTCTCTCTCTCTCTCTCTCTCTCTCTCTCTCTCTCTCTCTCTCTCTCTCTCTCTCTCTCTCTGTGAAGCTGAGCTATAACTAGGCATTAGTCTTACCTAAACTTGGAGCAAGGGCTTAGCTAAGTATAGTCTTGTGGAGGACCAGCATAAGCTTGGATCTGGTAAGCTTAATGCTTGTCGGGGGCTTATCACTGACAAACTCCCCCTCCCCCCCCCCTTGCTTACTCTGGCCAAGTCGACCCCCCCCTTGCTTACTCTGGCCAAGTCGACCCCCCCCCTTGCTTACTCTGGCCAAGTCGACCCCCCCCCCTTGCTTACTCTGGCCAAGTCGACCCCCCCCCTTGCTTACTCTGGCCAAGTTGACCCCCCTCCCTTGCTTACTCTGGCCAAGTCGACCCCCCCCCTTGCTTACTCTGGCCAAGTTGACCCCCCTCCCTTGCTTACTCTGGCCAAGTCGACCCCCCCCCTTGCTTACTCTGGCCAAGTCGACCCCCCCCCCTTGCTTACTCTGGCCAAGTCGACCCCCCCCCTTGCTTACTCTGGCCAAGTCGACCCCCCCCCCTTGCTTACTCTGGCCAAGTCGACCCCCCCCCTTGCTTACTCTGGCCAAGTCGACCCCCCACCCTTGCTTACTCTGGCCAAGTCGACCCCCCCCCTTGCTTACTCTGGCCAAGTTGACCCCCCCCCCTTGCTTACTCTGGCCAAGTTGACCCCCCCCCTTGCTTACTCTGGCCAAGTTGACCCCCCCCCCTTGCTTACTCTGGCCAAGTCGACCCCCCCCCTTGCTTACTCTGGCCAAGTTGACCCCCCCCCTTGCTTACTCTGGCCAAGTTGACCCCCCCCCTTGCTTACTCTGGCCAAGTCGACCCCCCCCCTTGCTTACTCTGGCCAAGTTGACCCCCCCCTTGCTTACTCTGGCCAAGTTGACCCCCCCCCTTGCTTACTCTGGCCAAGTCGACCCCCCCCCCTTGCTTACTCTGGCCAAGTTGACCCCCCCCTTGCTTACTCTGGCCAAGTTGACCCCCCCTTGCTTACTCTGGCCAAGTTGACCCCCCCCCTTGCTTACTCTGGCCAAGTTGACCCCCCCCCTTGCATACTCTGGCCAAGTTGACCCCCCCCCCTTGCTTACTCTGGCCAAGTCGACCCCCCCCCCTTGCATACTCTGGCCAAGTTGACCCCCCCCCTTGCTTACTCTGGCCAAGTCGACCCCCCCCCTTGCTTACTCTGGCCAAGTCGACCCCCCCCCTTGCTTACTCTGGCCAAGTCGACCCCCCCCCCTATCTTACTCTGGCCAAGTTGACCCCCCCCTTGCTTACTCTGGCCAAGTCGACCCCCCCCCCTTGCTTACTCTGGCCAAGTCGACCCCCCCCCTATCTTACTCTGGCCAAGTTGACCCCCCCCCCTTGCTTACTCTGGCCAAGTTGACCCCCCCCTTGCTTACTCTGGCCAAGTCGACCCCCCCCCCCTTGCTTACTCTGGCCAAGTCGACCCCCCCCCTATCTTACTCTGGCCAAGTTGACCCCCCCCCCTTGCTTACTCTGGCCAAGTCGACCCCCCCCCTTGCTTACTCTGGCCAAGTCGACCCCCCCCCTTGCTTACTCTGGCCAAGTTGACCCCCCCCCCCTTGCTTACTCTGGCCAAGTTGACCCCCCCCCCTTGCTTACTCTGGCCAAGTCGACCCCCCCCCCTTGCTTACTCTGGCCAAGTCGACCCCCCCCCTATCTTACTCTGGCCAAGTTGACTCCCCCCCTTGCTTACTCTGGCCAAGTCGACCCCCCCCCTTGCTTACTCTGGCCAAGTTGACCCCCCCCCTTGCTTACTCTGGCCAAGTTGACCCCCCCCCCTTGCTTACTCTGGCCAAGTTGACCCCCCCCCCTATCTTACTCTGGCCAAGTTGACCCCCCCCTTGCTTACTCTGGCCAAGTTGACCCCCCCCCTTGCTTACTCTGGCCAAGTCGACCCCCCCCCCTATCTTACTCTGGCCAAGTTGACCCCCCCCTTGCTTACTCTGGCCAAGTTGACCCCCCCCTTGCTTACTCTGGCCAAGTCGACCCCCCCCCTATCTTACTCTGGCCAAGTTGACCCCCCCCTTGCTTACTCTGGCCAAGTTGACCCCCCCCCCCTTGCTTACTCTGGCCAAGTCGACCCCCCCCTATCTTACTCTGGCCAAGTCGACCCCCCCCCTATCTTACTCTGGCCAAGTTGACCCCCCCCCCTATCTTACTCTGGCCAAGTTGACCCCCCCCTTGCTTACTCTGGCCAAGTCGACCCCCCCCCCTATCTTACTCTGGCCAAGTTGACCCCCCCCCCCTTGCTTACTCTGGCCAAGTCGACCCCCCCCCTTGCTTACTCTGGCCAAGTCGACCCCCCCCCCCTATCTTACTCTGGCCAAGTTGACCCCCCCCCTATCTTACTCTGGCCAAGTCGACCCCCCCCCTATCTTACTCTGGCCAAGTTGACCCCCCCCTTGCTTACTCTGGCCAAGTTGACCCCCCCCCCTTGCTTACTCTGGCCAAGTCGACCCCCCCCCTTGCTTACTCTGGCCAAGTTGACCCCCCCCTTGCTTACTCTGGCCAAGTTGACCCCCCCCTTGCTTACTCTGGCCAAGTTGACCCCCCCCCCTTGCTTACTCTGGCCAAGTCGACCCCCCCCCCCTATCTTACTCTGGCCAAGTTGACCCCCCCCCCTTGCTTACTCTGGCCAAGTTGACCCCCCCCTTGCTTACTCTGGCCAAGTCGACCCCCCCCTTGCTTACTCTGGCCAAGTTGACCCCCCCCTTGCTTACTCTGGCCAAGTTGACCCCCCCCTTGCTTACTCTGGCCAAGTTGACCCCCCCCTTGCTTACTCTGGCCAAGTCGACCCCCCCCTTGCTTACTCTGGCCAAGTTGACCCCCCCCCTTGCTTACTCTGGCCAAGTTGACCCCCCCCTTGCTTACTCTGGCCAAGTCGACCCCCCCCTTGCTTACTCTGGCCAAGTTGACCCCCCCCTTGCTTACTCTGGCCAAGTTGACCCCCCCCTTGCTTACTCTGGCCAAGTTGACCCCCCCCTTGCTTACTCTGGCCAAGTCGACCCCCCCCTTGCTTACTCTGGCCAAGTCGACCCCCCCCCTTGCTTACTCTGGCCAAGTTGACCCCCCCCTTGCTTACTCTGGCCAAGTTGACCCCCCCCCTTGCTTACTCTGGCCAAGTCGACCCCCCCCCCCTTATCTTACTCTGGCCAAGTTGACCCCCCCCTTGCTTACTCTGGCCAAGTTGACCCCCCCCCCTTGCTTACTCTGGCCAAGTCGACCCCCCCCTTGCTTATTCTGGCCAAGTCGACCCCCCCCCTATCTTACTCTGGCCAAGTTGACCCCCCCCTTGCTTACTCTGGCCAAGTTGACCCCCCCCCCTATCTTACTCTGGCCAAGTTGACCCCCCCCTTGCTTACTCTGGCCAAGTTGACCCCCCCCCCCTTGCTTATTCTGGCCAAGTCGACCCCCCCCCTATCTTACTCTGGCCAAGTTGACCCCCCCCTTGCTTACTCTGGCCAAGTTGACCCCCCCCCTTGCTTACTCTGGCCAAGTTGACCCCCCCCCTTGCTTACTCTGGCCAAGTCGACCCCCCCCCCCTATCTTACTCTGGCCAAGTTGACCCCCCCCTTGCTTACTCTGGCCAAGTTGACCCCCCCCTTGCTTACTCTGGCCAAGTTGACCCCCCCCCCTTGCTTACTCTGGCCAAGTTGACCCCCCCCCTTGCTTACTCTGGCCAAGTTGACCCCCCCCCTTGCTTACTCTGGCCAAGTTGACCCCCCCTTGCTTACTCTGGCCAAGTTGACCCCCCCCCTTGCTTACTCTGGCCAAGTCGACCCCCCCCTTGCTTACTCTGGCCAAGTTGACCCCCCCCCTTGCTTACTCTGGCCAAGTCGACCCCCCCCCTTGCTTACTCTGGCCAAGTTGACCCCCCCCCCTTGCTTACTCTGGCCAAGTTGACCCCCCCCTTGCTTACTCTGGCCAAGTCGACCCCCCCCCCTTGCTTACTCTGGCCAAGTTGACCCCCCCCCCCTTGCTTACTCTGGCCAAGTTGACCCCCCCCCTTGCTTACTCTGGCCAAGTCGACCCCCCCCCCCTATCTTACTCTGGCCAAGTCGACCCCCCCCCCCTTGCTTACTCTGGCCAAGTCGACCCTCCCCCTTGCTTACTCTGGTCAAGTCGCCCCCCCCCCTTGCTTACTCTGGCCAAGTCGACCCTCCCCCTTGCTTACTCTGGTCAAGTCGCCCCCCCCCCTTGCTTACTCTGGCCAAGTTGACCCCCCCCCCCTATCTTACTCTGGCCAAGTCGACCCCCCCCCCTATCTTACTCTGGCCAAGTCGACCCCCCCCCCTTGCTTACTCTGGCCAAGTCGACCCTCCCCCTTGCTTACTCTGGTCAAGTCGCCCCCCCCCTTGCTTACTCTGGCCAAGTCGCCCCCCCCCCTTGCTTACTCTGGCCAAGTCGACCCTCCCCCTTGCTTACTCTGGCCAAGTCGACCCCCCCCCCTTGCTTACTCTGGCCAAGTTGACCCCCCCCCCCCTTGCTTACTCTGGCCAAGTCGCCCCCCCCCCCTTGCTTACTCTGGCCAAGTTGACCCCCCCCCCTTGCTTACTCTGGCCAAGTCGCCCCCCCCCCCTTGCTTACTCTGGCCAAGTCGCCCCCCCCCCCCTTGCTTACTCTGGCCAAGTCGACCCCCCCCCCCCTTGCTTACTCTGGCCAAGACAGGAAGTTCGTAATCCACTCAACGACCCACTCCGACATCGCAGCCTTAACAATGGCAGCTTCCGCGTACCAGCTGCTGGGCGTTAGTGATTAGCTGCTGGGCGTTAGTGATTAGCTGCTGCGTTGTTAGCTAGGTGTGTTGCCTCTATTGGTAACTAGGGGTGTGTTGCCTCTGTTGGTAGCTGGGGGGGGGTTGCCTCTATTGGTAGCTGGGGTGTGTTGCCTCTGTTGGTAGCTGGGGGGGGTTGCCTCTATTGGTAGCTGGGGGTGTGTTGCCTCTGTTGGTAGCTAGGGGGTGTTGCCTCTATTGGTAGCTGGGGGTGTGTTGCCTCTGTTGGTAGCTAGGGGGTGTTGCCTCTATTGGTAGCTGGGGGTGTTGCCTCTATTGGTAGCTGGGGTGTGTTGCCTCTATTGGTAGCTGGGGGGTGTTGCCTCTATTGGTAGCTAGGGGGTGTTGCCTCTATTGGTAGCTGGGGGGTGTTGCCTCTGTTGGTAGCTGGGGGGGTTGCCTCTATTGGTAGCTGGGGGGTGTTGCCTCTATTGGTAGCTGGGGGTGTTGCCTCTGTTGGTAGCTGGGGGGTGTTGCCTCTATTGGTAGCTAGGGGTGTGTTGCCTCTATTGGTAGCTGGGGGGTGATGCCTCTATTGGTAGCTGGGGGGTGATGCCTCTGTTGGTAGCTAGGGGGTGTTGCCTCTGTTGGTAACTAGGGGTGTGTTGCCTCTGTTGGTAGCTGGGGGGTGTTGCCTCTATTGGTAGCTGGGGGTGTTGCCTCTATTGGTAGCTAGGGGGGGTGTTGCCTCTATTGGTAGCTAGGGGTGTTGCCTCTATTGGTAGCTGGGGGGTGTTGCCTCTATTGGTAGCTAGGGGTGTGTTGCCTCTATTGGTAGCTGGGGTGTGTTGCCTCTATTGGTAGCTGGGGGGTGTGTTGCCTCTGTTGGTAGCTGGGGGGTGTTGCCTCTGTTGGTAGCTAGGGGTGTGTTGCCTCTGTTGGTAGCTGGGGGGTGTTGCCTCTGTTGGTAGCTGGGGGGTGATGCCTCTATTGGTAGCTGGGGGGTGATGCCTCTGTTGGTAGCTGGGGGGTGTTGCCTCTATTGGTAGCTGGGGGGGAGTTGCCTCTATTGGTAGCTGGGGGTGTTGCCTCTATTGGTAGCTGGGGGTGTTGCCTCTATTGGTAGCTAGGGGTGAGTTGCCTCTATTGGTAACTAGGGGGGTGTTGCCTCTATTGGTAGCTAGGGGGTGTTGCCTCTATTGGTAGCTGGGGGGTGTTGCCTCTATTGGTAGCTAGGGGGGTGTTGCCTCTATTGGTAGCTAGGGTGTGTTGCCTCTATTGGTAGCTAGAGGGTGTTGCCTCTATTGGTAGCTAGGGGGTGTTGCCTCTATTGGTAGCTAGAGGGTGTTGCCTCTATTGGTAGCTAGGGTGTGTTGCCTCTATTGGTAGCTAGGGTGTGTTGCCTCTATTGGTAGCTAGGGTGTGTGGCCTCTATTGGTAGCTAGGGGTGTGTTGCCTCTATTGGTAGCTTTGGGTGAGGCCTCTATTGGTAGCTAGGGTGGTGTTGCCTCTATTGGTAGCTAGGGTGTGTTGCCTCTATTGGTAGCTAGGGTGTGTTGCCTCTATTGGCAGCTAGGGTGTGTGGCCTCTATTGGTAGCTAGGGGGTGTTGCCTCTATTGGTAGCTAGGGGGGTGTTGCCTCTATTGGTAGCTAGGGGTTGTTGCCTCTATTGGTAGCTAGGGGGTGTTGCCTCTATTGGTAGCTAGGGGTGTTGCCTCTATTGGTAGCTAGGGGGTGTTGCCTCTATTGGTAGCTAGGGGGTGTTGCCTCTATTGGTAGCTAGGGGGTGTTGCCTCTATTGGTAGCTAGGGGGTGTTGCCTCTATTGATAGCTAAGGGGTGTTGCCTCTATTGTTAGCTGGGGGTGATGCCTCTATTGGTAGCTAGGGGGTGTTGCCTCTATTGGTAGCTAGGGGGTGTTGCCTCTATTGGTAGCTAGGGGGTGTTGCCTCTATTGGTAGCTAGGGGGTATTGCCTCTATTGATAGCTACGGGGTGATGCCTCTATTGGTAGCTAGGGGGTGTGTTGCCTCTATTGTTAGCTGGGGGTGATGCCTCTATTGGTAGCTAGGGGGGTGTTGCCTCTCTTGGTAGCTAGGGGTGTGTTGCCTCTATTGGTAGCTAGGGGGTGATGCCTCTATTGGTAGCTGGGGGTGAGGCCTCTATTGGTAGCTACGGGTGTTGCCTCTATTGGTAGCTGGGGGTGAGGCCTCTATTGGTAGCTAGGGTGGTGTTGCCTCTATTGGTAGCTAGGGTGTGTTGCCTCTATTGGTAGCTAGGGTGTGTTGCCTCTATTGGTAGCTAGGGGTGTGTTGCCTCTATTGGTAGCTAGGGTGTGTGGCCTCTATTGGTAGCTAGGGTGTGTGGCCTCTATTGATAGCTAGGGGGTGTTGCCTCTATTGTTAGCTGGGGGTGATGCCTCTATTGGTAGCTAGGGGGGTGTTGCCTCTCTTGGTAGCTAGGGGTGTGTTGCCTCTATTGGTAGCTAGGGGTGTGTTGCCTCTATTGGTAGCTAGGGTGTGTTGCCTCTATTGGTAGCTAGGGTGTGTTGCCTCTATTGGTAGCTAGGGGTGTTGCCTCTAATGGTAGCTAGGGTGTGTGGCCTCTATTGGTAGCTAGGGTGTGTTGCCTCTATTGGTAGCTAGGGTGTGTTGCCTCTATTGTTAGCTGGGCGTGATGCCTCTATTGGTAGCTAGGGGGGTGTTGCCTCTCTTGGTAGCTAGGGGTGTGTTGCCTCTATTGGTAGCTAGGGGGGTGTTGCCTCTCTTGGTAGCTAGGGGTGTGTTGCCTCTATTGGTAGCTAGGGGGGTGTTGCCTCTCTTGGTAGCTAGGGGTGTGTTGCCTCTATTGGTAGCTAGGGGGGGTGATGCCTCTATTGGTAGCTGGGGGTGTTGCCTCTATTGGTAGCTAGGGTGTGTTGCCTCTATTGGTAGCTAGGGGGTGATGCCTCTATTGGTAGCTAGGGTGTGTTGCCTCTATTGGTAGCTAGGTGTGTTGCCTCTATTGGTAGCTAGGGGGGTGATGCCTCTATTGGTAGCTGGGGGTGTTGCCTCTATTGGTAGCTAGGGTGTGTTGCCTCTATTGGTAGCTAGGGGGTGATGCCTCTATTGGTAGCTAGGGTGTGTTGCCTCTATTGGTAGCTAGGGTGTGTTGCCTCTATTGGTAGCTAGGGGGTGTTGCCTCTATTGGTAGCTAGGGGGTGTTGCCTCTATTGGTAGCTAGGGGGTGTTGCCTCTATTGGTAGCTAGGGGGGTGTGTTGCCTCTGTTGGTAGCTCACGCTATCTTGCTCTCTCAATCTCTCATTCTTTCGATCTCTCTCTCTCTTTCTCTCTCTCTCTCCCCCTCTCTCTCTCTTTCTCTCTCTCTCTCCCCCCTCTCTCTCTCTCTTTCTCTCTCTCTCTCTCTCTCCCTCCCCCTCCCTCCCCCCCCCCTCCCTCATACATATTCAAAATACTCTTTAAAAATGCAAAAGCAAATTTCCTAACTTTAAAATATCGATTTCCGAAGTTTTTTTCTTTTGCGCGACACATGGAGAACGTGTGTGTCATATTGTGTTTATTAAAGTGTTGAGTGTGTGTTGTGGAGGAGGGAAGGGGAGAGGAAATTGTCAGGGGTGAAGCGCCAAGCCATTACGACTATATAGCACTGGGAAGGGGTCAGGATAAGGATTTGGGATGGGGGGGGAAGGAATGGTGCCCAACCACTTATGGACGGTCGGGGATTGAACGCCGACCTGCATGAAGCGACTACAGTAACGCTCGTAGCTCCCTAACTCCAGTTTAGGACCTGTTCAAGAGTATCAGGGATTTGTTTGTAAGTCCTTAACACCCTAATCTAACACCCCCCTAACACCCTAACTGGCTGTTGTACAGGTTAAACAGGAGGGGGGTCTGGGTCTGTGTCTTGTGTGGGCCCGGGTCTGTGTCTTATGGAGGGCCCGGTTCCTCTAATGCCACCGATTGCTGAGCAAAGTAGAGAATCCAGCACGTCAACTCACCCCCTTGAGCTTGGGGTCATCATGGATAGATCGATCAACTCTGCGAGGACAACAGCCCGAGAGAGAGAGAGAGAGAGAGAGAGAGAGAGAGAGAGAGAGAGAGAGAGAGAGAGAGAGAGAGAGAGAGAGAGAGAGAGAGAGAGAGATCGGTGGCTGTGTTGTTATGTATATGTTATCCAACTTACCACCCGGCCCAACGGCATAACCAACCATGACACAGGACGCTATGCCATTGGAGTTACGCCATGCTGAAGTGTTCATCTGATGAGTTCCCGCAGGAGAGGGACGGGAGGGGGGGGGGTCCCCAGCTAGTCAGTCTGTGGGAGAATGTGCGAAGCTGCGGACCGCTTCAAGCAACAGCCTGTTGGACCAAGTTGTCACAAGTTAAGCTAGGCCCCCATGCCAGGGCTTGGGTGATGCAAGAACTCTCGGAATTCATTCCGGAAAAACTCCAGATATAGTTTTACCTCCACAGATGGTTGCTGATTCCATTTCAAATCTACAGCTTTACCTGTAAGAAGTTTCAGGAACGGGGGTTTCAGGATCGGGGGGTTTCAGGATCGGGGGGTTTCAGGATCGGGGGGTTTCAGGATCGGGGGGTTTCAGGATCGGGGGGTTTCAGGATCGGGGGTTTCAGGATCGGGGGGTTTAAGGATCGGGGGGTTTCAGGATCGGGGGTTTCAGGATCGGGGGGTTTCAGGATCGGGAGGTTTCAGGAACGGGGGTTTCAGGATCGGGGGGTTTCAGGATCGGGGGGTTTCAGGAACGGGGGGTTTCAGGATCGGGGGGTTTCAGGAACGGGGGTTTCAGGATCGGGGGGTTTCAGGATCGGGGGTTTCAGGATCGGGGGGTTTCAGGATCGGGGGTTTCAGGAACGGGGGTTTCAGGATCGGGGGGTTTCAGGATCGGGGGGTTTCAGGATCGGGGGTTTCAGGAACGGGGGTTTCAGGATCGGGGGGTTTCAGGATCGGGGGGTTTCAGGATCGGGGGGTTTCAGGATCGGGGGGTTTCAGGAACGGGGGTTTCAGGATCGGGGGTTTCAGGATCGGGGGGTTTCAGGATCGGGGGGTTTCAGGAACGGGGGTTTCAGGATCGGGGGGTTTCAGGATCGGGGGGTTTCAGGATCGGGGGTTTCAGGATCGGGGGGTTTCAGGATCGGGGGGTTACAGGAACGGGGGTTTCAGGATCGGGGGGTTTCAGGATCGGGGGGTTTCAGGATCGGGGGGTTTCAGGAACGGGGGTTTCAGGATCGGGGGGTTTCAGGATCGGGGGTTTCAGGATCGGGGGGTTTCAGGAACGGGGGTTTCAGGAACGGGGGTTTCAGGAACGGGGGTTTCAGGATCGGGGGGTTTCAGAATCGGGGGGTTTCAGGAACGGGGGTTTCAGGAACGGGGGTTTCAGGATCGGGGGGTTTCAGGAACGGGGGTTTCAGGAACGGGGGTTTCAGGAACGGGGGTTTCAGGAACGGGGGTTTCAGGATCGGGGGGTTTCAGAATCGGGGGGTTTCAGGAACGGGGGTTTCAGGATCGGGGGGTTTCAGGATCGGTGGTTTCAGGATCGGGGGTTTCAGGATCGGGGGTTTCAGGATCGGGGGTTTCAGGAACGGGGGTTTCAGGAACGTGGTTTCAGGAACGTGGTTTCAGGGACGTGGTTTCAGGGATGGGGGTTTCAGGGACGGGGGTTTCAGGGACGGGAGTTTCAGGAACGTGGTTTCAGGAACGGGGGTTTCAGAAACGGGGGTTTCAGAAACGGGGGTTTCAGGAACGGGGGTTTCAGAAACGGGGGTTTCAGGAACGGGGGTTTCAGGAACGGGGGTTTCAGGAACGGGGGTTTCAGGAACGGGGGTTTCAGGAACGGGGGTTTCAAGAACGGGGTTTCTGGAACAGGGTTTCAGGGACGTGGTCTCAGAAAAGCAGCATGCCATATAAACTGAATATATCGAATAATACTGACCCGAAATGGATAACAAAGGATCTGAAGAGAACCTTATAGGTAGAAAGAGAGCTTGGTACAAAAGGATTAATAATAGGGAAGTCAGTTTAGAAAAAGAATTCGTCCAAGTGCTTAGTAATGTTAAACAAAAAAGATACAAGGAAAGCAAAAAGAAACTATGACGTTCGCATAGCAGGACAAGCAAAGACAAAAAATCCTAAACGCATTATTTTTAAAATATATTTAAAATTTAAAACCCTTTAAAATTATTTTTAAAGCCCATTAAAATCTGAAAAAGCTCAGATAATTGACAATGACGAAGAGATGAATAGTATTTGAAATAAATATTTTATCTCTGTATTTACTAAAGATCAACTTAACATTATGCCTTCAGCCGAACAAGTCAATGTGGGTGGGGACGAGGACAGGTTGACTAGTTTAGCAGTTACCAGGGATGATGTTATTGAACAAATAGTGAAACTCAAACCAAACAAATCCCCAGGGCCGGATGAAGTGTTTGCCAGGGTGCTTAAAGAATGCAAAGAGGAGCTATGCGAACCATTGTCTACCATATTTAATAAATCATTAGAGTCAGGCAGAGTGCCAGAGTCGTGGAAGGCTGCTAATGTTGTACCAATTTTCAAGAAGATAGATCACTTGCGTCAAATTATCGACCAATTAGCCTAACGTCTATTGTAGGAAAGTTGCTTGAATCGATAACTGCAAATACCATTCGTCTTCATCCTGAAAACATAATAAATGATTCACAACATGATTTTACTAACGGCCGTTCATGTTTAACAAATTTGCTATCGTTTTATTCCAGCATAGTTGAGGCAGTTGATATTGGTAAGGTTTGTGATGTTGTGTACCTTGACTTTAGCAAAGCTTTTGATACAGTGCCACATGAAAGACTGATTAGTCAGGCGCAGGCACTCACAGTGTGTGTGTTACCTACTTTTATTGATGAAGATTAAGCCACCCAAGAGGTGGCACGGGCATGAATATCCCGTAATGTTACCTGGAGCTCCGATTGTGCTATCACAGTAAAAATAGATGGTGTAGTGAGGAAACTGATGGATCTATGTGGAGCTGAGGACAGCGTTGGATTCGCTGCGGGAGGCGTTAAGACAGATGAAACAACGTGTTTACCCTCAAGAGGAAGCCAAGGAGGAGAGCAGCATTAGGAAGTCTTCGACTTGGAGTGTGGCAAAGGACAGGGGAGCTTAAGAAGACTTTGACAAGGCCGCCTGCAGCTGTCCTGAAGACCTCAAACTTATTCGCCGTGCTGGAAGACCAGAGCTGTTGGGAGACTCCAGTTCACCGGAGAGAACAAAGGGACAGTCGGTAAAGGAAGTACCTAAACGAATTTTAGTTGTTGGTGACTGCCAGGTGACGTTTTTGGAGAGAGCTTCTTGTGCCAGAGATAGGGGGGGGGGGGGGGAACAGGGTTAAGGGTTTGCTATCCTGGAGCAGGAATTGAGGATATTGCAAAACATGAATGATATTATGGCTGGATATGGAAACAAAGCATTATTTGTATCAGTGCAGGTGGAAATGACGTTGGACTAGTTAGGAGTGAGGCACTGATAAAGAGGTTTAAGACAGCCATAGAATTAGTTAGCAGCAAGGGAGGAATCCCCCATCATATGAGGCATTCGTCCAAGAAAGGGAGTTGGAAATGACTGGTTGTCGAGAGCACTTGGTGTCAATTGCTGACTGGACAAATATTGCAAATCAAATGCAATTTTAACTTTATCCATTGATAACTGGGACCAATTTTATGGAAGACGGGACATTGATGATCGAGATGGGGTTAATTTATCTAGGGCTGAGAGTTGTTCCTGTTGCCAACTAGTTGGAATCTGTGGTTGGAGGGGATTGTTTGGGTTTAAACTGTTAGTTGGTAGTGGCATGGGGAAAAGATTTAGCGAAAGGACGCATTAAAAGTCTGAGTTGGTGGGGGAAAAATTGTAAAATGAACAGGGAAGGAGAAGAAGAAGGAGGAGGAGGAGGAGGAGGAGAAGGGCCACAAAATAGCAATACACTCAAAGTATATTACACGAACTGTAGGAGCCTAAGAAACAAAATAAACGAATTAAATGCTCTTGCCTGCACAGAAACAATAAATATTATTGCACTTAAAGAAACATGGATAAATACAGAAAACAGAGAACTATTAGCTGAATATCAAATAAACGGATTTAAACTATTTCACAGGCAAATATATTAGACGAGGAGAAGGGGGGGGGAGTAGCCATATATGTTAGGAAAAATTTGAAATGTAATCTCAAAGAGGAAATCAAAACTGAGCCAAGCACAGAAACTATTTGGCTAGAATTAAACAAAAAACCTAAAAAAAACTTATAATAGGATTCATATACAGGCTACCAAACCTAGAATGGAAGCAAATCATCTATGGGATGAAATATCTAGAGAATCTAGGTCAAACAGTATGTGTGTCATGGGGGACTTTAATTTTAGTGGAATAAACAGCTTAACAGAACAGGGAATAACGAAGCAGAAGATTTTCTATAATATATGATTACTTCCTTAAGCAACACATTAAAGAACCAACACGGGAAAATAATATTTTTAAACTTGGTGTTAATTAACAAGGAGACACACATTAATGATATCGAAATAGGGAGTGAGCTAGAGGAAGAAATAATATTTAGCATAGATTGGAATATATTAGTAGGAGAAAAGTCTGTTCAAGTGCCACATTTCCGAAAAGCTGACTTTAATGGCCTAAGAAATTGTTTGGGGTTGTAATAGATTGAAAAGTCCTGGGCATGGGGGGTGGCTGGGCCGGTCTTGGGACGAGACGTGAACCCAGCGACTGACTTGGTAGTTGTGGTGGTGGATAGAGTACTAGTAGTGGTGGTGGATAGAGTACTAGTGGTAGTGGTGGTGGATAGAGTACTAGTAGTAGTGGTGGTGGTGGAACTAGTAGTGGTGGTGGAACTAGTAGTGGTGGTGGAACTAGTAGTGGTGGTGGTTATAGTGGTGGTGAGGTAGTGGTAAGAGAAGAGGCGCCGGGGGACCATGTTCAACACTCGTGTTTGAGAAGGTTGGACACGCGTTCCAGCTGCCTGTGACGCTGTCGCCTCCAGCGGACAGCTTGCCGCTGTCTGCGAGGGACGGGAAGCTGTGCAGGCAGACAGGGGGAAGGGAAGCTGTACAGGCAGACAGGGGAAAGGGAAGCTGTACAGGCAGACAGGGGGAAGGGAAGCTGCACAGGCAGACAGGGGGAAGGGAAGGGAAGCTGTACAGGCAGACAGGGGGAAGGGAAGGGAAGCTGTACAGGCAGACAGGGGGAAGGGAAGGGAAGCTGTACAGGCAGACAGGGGGAAGGGAAGGGAAGCTGTACAGGCAGACAGGGGGAGGAGGGTAGGTAGAAAGGCCGTCAGGAAGGGTTAGGAAAGACATGCAGGAAGCTGATAGAGAATGTCGACTGAGGTAAGAGATAAACAATCTCTCAGGACCTGAAGGAAAGGTAAGGAAGCTGGAAGTGGGTAAGTGGGAAGGAAGCGGAGGGTATAGAGGGGGGGCGGCAAGTAACAGAGCGAAACAGTGGATAAGAAGAGAGGGCAAAAAAAATAAAGATAACAAAATGAGTAACATTTCAAGGGAGTCCATCTGTGACGACAAGTCTCTCGCCAAGAGTCGTTCTTGTAGTCGTCCGTGTCCAGGTTATCTTAACCCGGGGTATCGAATAGGGGCCCTGTTAGTCCCCTGAGAAGCCTGTTAACCAATCCGGGCTGTGTGTTGTACCCTGGGGGTACCGGATAACTTTCAGGGGGGGGGGCCCGTCTTGCCTACCCCGGAGACCGGAATGGAACCAGTCTACCGGATAGTAAGCAGCGGCCGGTTATAATCTGTCAGCAGCGGAGCCCGTTTAGAGACGGTTAATTGATGACAGGTTTATTGATGACCGGCAGGGCGTGCCAGATGACCCTCTTGTGTAGTTACGTAGTTGTGCTTGTGGGGGGTTGAGCTCTGGCTCTTTGGTTCCGCCTCTCAACTGTCAGTCAACTGGTGTACAGGTTCCTGAGCCTACTGGGCTCTATCATATCTATATTTGAAACTGTATATGGAGTCAGCCTCCACCATATCACTGCCTAATGCATTCTACCTGTTACCTACTTTGACACTGAAAAAAGTTCTTTCTAATGTCCCTCTGTGTGTGTGTGTGTGTGTGTGTGTGTGTGTGTGTGTGTGTGTGTGTGTGTGTGTGTGTGTGTGTGTGTGTGTGTGTGTGTGTGTGTGTGTGTGTGACAGCGACGTTGTCTGTTCTGTTGACAGTGTTACCAACTAATCACCCCTGTTGACCTCACCGTCAAGCGCTGTTGTCAGGTGAGGTTAATTGATCATTTGACACCTTCCCTCGGGGAAGGATGGGGGGAGGGGGAATTGTAACAGCTTAACTGTTCATCGTTATGTATTCCTAATAAATTGGCTTGTATAGACGCGCGTGTGCACGCTCGCACAACTAGCTGCTACAAGTGTGAACTTTAGGTCTGACCTTGACTTCAGTGCTGGGCAAGAGATTCAAAATGTTGTCACGTGTAGTCTTGTGTGTAGAGTTCCATCTTGTGGTTACCTTTATGTAGAGTAGATTGTGTGTTCTCCTTAATTGTTGCGTAAGGAAGGAAGGAAGTTATATTAGTCACGTATGTTGACTTTTTTGTGGCCGCAACACTGACCTGAGTCAGGTCATTAGTGAGGTAGCTTCACCCCCCCCCCATGTGTCCAACCACTTTAGCTGGACGGTAGAGCGACGGTCTCGCTTCATGCAGGTCGGCGTTCAATCCCCGACTGTCCAAGTGATTGGGCACCATTCCTTTCCCCCCGTCCCATCCCAAATCCTTATCCTGACCCCTTCCCAAGTGCTATATAGTCGTAATGGCTTGGCGCTTTCCCCCCTGATAATTCTTTATTCAACCCCCCCCCCCACCCCCACCCACCCTCACCTCACCCCCATCTCTTGTACTCTAGTTAGACGGCTGAGTGGACAGCGCTCAGGATTCGTAGTTCTAAGGCTCCGGATTCAATCCCCGGTGAAGGCGGAAACAAATGGGCAGAGTTTCGTTCACCACTGATGCTCCTGTTCACCTAGCAGTAAATAGGTACCTGGGAGTTAGACAGCTGCTACGGGCTGCTTCCTGGGGGTGTGTAACGAAACTGAAGCCTGGTCGAGGACCGGGCCGCGGGGACGCTAAGATCTGAAATCATCTCAAGATAACGTCAAGATAATCCCTGGTTCTATCTTCCGCAGTTCTCGTTTCATTAGAAAACTCCTCAATTTAACTACAAAAATCAATGAGAAAATTCATCACCTCCTTGCATAGATTTGTTGAGAAAATTTAATGTATGTAGGGGGTGGAGGCCTGGTCGAGGACCGGGCCGCGGGGACACTAAACCCCCGAAATCATCTCAAGATAACCTCAAGATATCAACAAGATATATATACAAGCTGAGCAACCCACTTTAGATCACTCGACTCTCCGTGATGATTCTAAAATTCCTTCTTGGCTTATAAAATATACAATATATTCCTGTATTTCAAGCTTCAAAATGCTAACAAAAATGGAAGAATCCTTAAAATCTACGTGTTTTAAGCATCTTGTGAATGCCATAAACGAAGTACAATTAGGTCCGTCTCTGGCTTCCTCTAATACAATAGTAACTCTACCTAAGAATTTGCTTTTATTTCGGAAAGAGTCTGGTCTTTGATATCAGTGGACATAACAGATATCTTGAGGTTATCTTGAGATGATTTCGGGGCTTTAGTGTCCCCGCGGCCCGGTCCTCGACCAGGCCTCCACCCCCAGGAAGCAGCCCGTGACAGGTGACTAACTCCCAGGTACCTATTTGCTGCTAGGTAACAGGGGCATTCAGGGTGAAAGAAACTTTGCCCATTTGTTTCTGCCTCGTGCGGGAATCGAACCCGCGCCACAGAATTACAAGTCCTGCGCGCTATCCACCAGGCTACGAGGCCCATATGTCCGGTGTGACCTTACAGACTTCCTCTGGACAGTTTTACTCGGGTTTACTGGTTCACCCGGATAGCTTTTTACTAGTGTAGGTACTTGGTAAGGAAGAGTGGCTTTGTTCGCTGCTGAGAGTACCACGGGCCTCGGGCTGAGTTGCTGAGTACCACGGGTTGTTGTTGTTATAGATTCAGCTACTCGGAACAAGTTCCAAGTAGCACGGGCAATGGTGAGCTCGTAGTGGACTTACCTGGCCCAGGAGCGGTGCTGAGACGGGGCTCTACCTCGGGGCTCTACCTTTCTAAAGTCTCTCAGTATAGTGAGGTACAGCTTCAAAGGCCTTGCATTTAAAGATAATGTTGTAATCTTTTTAGTATACATATCGTGTAAACGAGAGGCTATTGCGAAGATAAACTCTGGTTTTCCTATAATAGACATTATCCACCTCAAAATCAGCACCACGTTAACAACCTTCTACGATTCCGCTATTCTGTTCGATTTTAATAATTTATTAAATATGAAAAACACGGGTTCGCCAAGCTCACCCTTGCATTCTTTCAGGACCCCGGTCAGTAAGTACCTCGTCTGGTCCTGGGAATGTGTCGGGACTTCAACGCAGTCTAGTAGACGAGGCCTTATACTGGTGCTTGGCGTACCTACTAAAGTAACACAGGAATTAAAAGTTGGAGAAATTTATATACCAAAATAAAAAAGATATATATACACAAGAATTAGGAAGCACGTCAGAGGAGAAAAATTCATATATCTGTCTCCAGCCAAGAAACATTCTTGTTACACACAGAAATCCCAATTGCGTGATGCATCAAATGAACAAATCCACAAGGTCCGTGACGAGGATTCGAACCTGCGTCCGAGAGCATCAGTCGATTAAGGCAGCGTCTGGGATGCTCTAGGAAACGCAGGTTCAAATCCTCGTCACGGCCCTTGTGGATTTGTTCAAACATTCTTGTTGTACCGACATAGTGGTATATATAAGTCAGCGATGTTTAAATATTACCGAAACCAGAATTGGCAATGAGATATGAATAGTGAAAGGAAATCAAAAAGTCAATTGTGAGATAGAACTTGACAAGTAAATTGTCAACGTAAATTTTAAGAACATGAAGGCATTTGTGGGTTATCTTGAGGTTATCTTGAGATGATTTCGGGGCTTTTTAGTGTCCCCGCGGCCCGGTCCTCGACCAGGCCTCCACCCCCAGGAAGCAGCCCGTGACAGCTGACTAACACCCAGGTACCTATTTTACTGCTAGGTAACAGGAGGCATAGGGTGAAAGAAACTCTGCCCATTGTTTCTCGCCGGCGCCTGGGATTGAACCCAGGATCACAAGTCCAGCGTGCTGTCCGCTCGGCCGACCGCCTTAGGGGTCAAATGAAGACAATTTTTTCTGAGCTGCAAATGGAAGAAAAATGAACTGAAAGCTGAGTGAAGCAATGTTGCAGGAAGATGAAAGAGAAAAGGAACAAAGAGAAGAAATTGCCAAATGACGCTGGATATCGCTTTAGTATAGCGGGGGGGGGGAAGGAATGGAAAGGGGGGAGGTGGAAGGAATGGAAGGGGGGGGGGGGGAGGGGGTTGAGACGAAGCTTATTGGACAGGCGCCCGAAAAGGAAACTTTGTCAACTGCTGTAGGATTGAGTCAATGGAGTTGCAAGGGGGGGGAGGGGGGGTTGATGGAGTCAGCCTCGCTGACAGACTTGCTAGAGGTGAGGGTGTGGGGGGGAGGGGGGGAGGGGCGGTGGGTTGCCATCAATGCAACATGGAATTATCGACTCCCTTGACGAGGCATGAACAGTCAAACTGATATTGGCACTTAAGAGGCAATTTCACGGTTTAAGAGGCCTGGTGGATGCTGCTAAGAGGCATTAACAAGATGTTAAGAGGCCTCGTTGTTGATAATGATCGCGGCACAACGCATTACGTTACTCTTCATATTTATTCGTGTTTTTGAGTTGTTTATTTCTGCTCCGTCACTGTCAGTTGTTTTATGCTTAGTCTATACATTATCTGTAACAAGGAACTCAAGTACCGTTAAAGCCCGGAGTTTTGGGGGGTCGAATAAGACTTACTGAACATTTCTGTCAATGATTCCGTTCAGTAGATGACCACCTGAAGGCTTTCAGTGGATTCTTTCGGGATAGTTCTGTAGTTTGGTAACACTTTACAGCTGAACAAATTGGTTCATATTTCACAAAAAAAAATTATTTTTTTATATTTTTTTTTACGTTTTGTGTTCATCTCGTAAGTGAAACTAGGCACGGAATTTTTTTTTTGACACAAAGGTTCATTTTTAAGTTTCTTGGTATTGGCTACCAGGAAGTTGACGTCTGAAGTAGGTATATGTTGATGACATCATGTTGATCAGCAACTACTTTCTTCCCCCCTCTCTCTCCACTCCTTCGCTCGCATCCCCTTTCTCTCCTAACCCCCCTTCTTTTCCCCCCCATTTATTTATCCCCCCTCTCCCTACCATCCTCCACCCCCAACCCCCCCACCCCCCACCTCCAGGCTTGTGGACGCCAGCCTCGTAAAGACCATTACAGCCAGGAATTGAAACTTCTGCTAGCAGACGTTTTTCGCTGATGTGTGTGTGTGTGTGTGTGTGTGTGTGTGTGTGTGTGTGTGTGTGTGTGTGTGTGTGTGTGTGTGTGTGTGTGTGTGTTTACTAGTTGTGTTTTTGCGGGGGTTGAGCTTTGCTCTTTCGGCCCGCCTCTCAACTGTCAATCAACTGTTTACTAACTACTTTTTTTTTTTTTTTTTTCCACACCACACACATACACACCCCAGGAAGCAGCCCGTGACAGCTGACTAACTCCCAGGTACTTATTTACTGCTAGGTAACAGGGGCACTTAGGGTGAAAGAAACTTTGCCCATTTGTTTCTGCCTCGTGCGGGAATCGAACCCGCGCCACAGAATTACGAGTCCTGCGCGCTATCCACCAGGCTACGAGGCCCCTGTGTGTGTGTGTGTGTGTGTGTGTGTGTGTGTGTGTGTGTGTGTGTGTGTGTGTGTGTGTGTGTGTGTGGGTCCGTCCGTCCGTCCGTGTGTGAGTGTCCGTCCGTCCGTCCGTCCGTCCGTGTGTGTGTGTGTCCGTGTATGTGTACTCACCTATTTGTGCTTGCGGGGGTTGAGCTCTTTATCTAGACTCTTTGGTCTAGATAAAGACCAAAGTTACTGTGGTCTTTATAAAATATATGACTTTGGTCATATAAAAGACTATATATGTGTCCGTGTGTGTGTGTGTCCATGTGTCGCTGAGGACGATGCTACCTGGCTTCTCTACGAGCACATCTCCGCTAACTCATCTCGCCTGAGTAAGGTGTTTCTGGCAAATTGAGTTATATACTGAGATGCCGTGAGAAAGATGGACAGAGGCAGAGAAGTCACCAGAAGGAGCAAGTGGCAGAGAAACGGATAAACAGCCGAGAATGAGACGTAAACACGTTCAGAAAGATGGAATAGACGATTAAACTAATCAAGAATCCTTGGGATGTTTAGCTAAACCAATTGAGCAAGTTGAGAAGGGCAGCTTATGATATTAAATAACAACTGTAGTCATCTATAGTTTTAACAATTGATGTCTGTAAGATGTTGCAGGCCAGACCGTTGGGGCGGGCTTGCCTCGCGGATTTTTTTAACAGTAATTGTTGTTGGGTGCGTGCCCAACATGGTTGGGTGTGGGTTATCATACGTGAAATGAATGCCAGTTGACATGATGCTAAAGCAACCCCCCTCTTCCCCCCTCCCCCCCCCCCCCCCCCTCCACACGACGAATTTTACAATATATTAATTGGGCTAGATAAAATTTAGTTTTTTTTCTTGCTATACTGTGAAATATCATCCACTATCTGCAAATTTTTAAACAAAATTTTAGCTATCATGTTTTGCATGTAATAGCCTGTATAGGCAAGCGGTGGGGGTGTGGTAGCTGGCGCGTGGAAGGGTGGCTGCCGGGGGTTCGATGCTTGGAAGGGGTCGGCTAGCTGGCAAGGGCTTGTAGGGGTTTGGGAGAGGAGGGGGGGAGGAGAGATATGGTGGAGTGCTGCCTCCATGCCCTGATAATCCCCTCCAACCCCTTCATTCTACCTCCACCTCCATCCCCGCCTCCCCTCCCTCCCTAGCCAAAAACAAAACCATATATTCCCCCCCCCCCACACGTCGTACGAGCAGCTACTGACAGTGTGGTGACGTGAACGCGTGTCAACACGTACTGAACGCGAACTAAACCTGTGCAACCAGGTCAACGCTGACGATAACATTACACGCGACGTTGCCACAGCGTTGTTTAACGTCATGTTCAACGTCGTCAACCACGTTAAGTTATCCGAATGTTTCAAATAATATCAAAAGTTTCGAATATCAAATAATTCCCCCCACTCTATTACTATTAAAGTAAAAACAAAAAAATGGAATGTCTTAAACAACTTTTGTCGACTTTACTTTTTTTTATTGCATATGAGAGCTGCTTTCTGACCTTTCGAACAGCTGTGGTGGTGGTCGTTAAGGGCGAGAATGCTCCGCCAAGACTTCAAACTGTTATAACCAAAATGGTGGTATAACCAAAAATGGTGGTATAACCAAATTGGTGGTATAACCAAAATGGTGGTATAACCAAAATGGTGGTATAACCAAAATGGTGGTATAACCAAAGTGGTGGTATAACCAAAGTGGTGGTATAACCAAATTGGTGGTATACCCAATGGTGGTATAACCAAAGTGGTGGTATAACCAAAATGGTGGTATAACCAAAATGGTGGTATAACCAAATGGTGGTATAACCAAATGGTTGGTACTAGGTTAACACGGCGAGCGATATTGACCCCCCTACAGCGCTATGGGTACAAATTCTTTGCTGTGTTGCTCTGTTTACATGCGTGTGTTGTAAGTTGAAGTGTTCGGGGGGTGGGGGTGTTCTGTTATGTTTACAATGAGGATAACAGGAGGGGGTTATTCTGTTATGTTTACAATGAGGATAACAGGAGGAAGGGTTGTTCTGTTATGTTTACAATGAGGATAACAGGAGGGGGGTTGTTCTGTTATGTTTACAATGAGGATAACAGGAGGGGGGTTGTTCTGTTATGTTTACAATGAGGATAACAGGAGGGGGTTGTTCTGTTATGTTTACAATGAGGATAACAGGAGGGGGGTTGTTCTGTTAGGTTTACAATGAGGATAACAGGAGGGGGGGTTCTGTTTACAGTGAGGATAACAGGAGGAGGGGTTCTGTTTACAGTGAGGATAACAGGAGGGGGGGGGTTGTCTTGTTATGTTTACAATGAGAATAACGCTTTAGGCCTAAGATTATTATCAAGCGGTTAGGCTGGGTTCTGTGTTTTATATTGAGGTTAAAAAGTGTCCTATTTTGGCCACATTCAATAACAGAAAAGTCAGGAATTTGTTGGACTAATATATATATATATATATATATATATATATATATATATATATATATATATATATATATATATATATATATATATATATTTATATATATATATATATATATATATATATATTATATATATATATATTATATATATATATATATATATATATATATATATATATATATATATATATATATATATATATTTATGTCGTACCTAGTAGCCAGAACGCACTTCTCAGCCTACTATGCAAGGCCTGATTTGCCTAATAAGCCAAGTTTTACTGAATTAATATATTTTCTCTAATTTTTTTCTTATGAAATAATTCAGCTATCCATTTCATTATGTGTGAGGTCAATTTTTTTTATTGGAGTTAAAATTAACGTAGATATATGACCGAACCTAACCAACCCTACCTAACCTAACCTAACCTATCTTTATAGGTTAGGTTAGGTTAGGTAGCCGAAAAAGTTAGGTTAGGTTAGGTTAGGTAGGTTAGGTAGTCGAAAAACAATTAATTCATGAAAACTTGGCTTAATAGGCAAATCGGGCCTTGCATAGTAGGCTGAGAAGTGCGTTCTGGCTACTAGGTACGACATATATATATATATATAAAAGTAGATATAAACAAATCGGAGATGTGTAAGTTCTATTCAGTTGTGTAAGTGTTAACTAAGGTCTTTGAAAATGTAATAAGTTTTACGAAACGCGCTCAAGTGTCGCGTCAGACTAGAAATAAAAATGAATTTTGGAGAATTGATTTTTGAATTACCACCAACAGTGAAAAGAAATGTACGAAAGATTGAGAAAATTCGTGTTAGAATTATTAATCTTACTTTTTCGGTCATATTTAATTATATATGTCTACAGGAAAGACTGCTACCAAAATATACTAATATATATATATATATATATATATATATATATATATATATATATATATATATATATATATATATATAATATAAGCCCTCGAGCATCACAAACTGTTCCAAGCTCTAAATATATCACTCAAAAATAGAAAAAGGTACTTTTTTATAGTTCAAATTATTAAACCCATTGATATTACTGCCTTTTGTGGGCGATACATTGACATTATTTTACTCGGGAATGAGCAGAACGACTAATGGGGCTTTTTTTTCTTAGTTCTTTTTGTTTTTATGTTTTAACGTAATGGATTCAGAAGAAATGATTGAGAAATGTATATAAGAGGTTGGAGTCAAGTCTAAATTTCAAAATAATGGAAGACATGAAAGTACTAAAATTGCTTTCACGAGCGTTCATTTTGAATATATTTGTCTTCCTTCCTGTTTGAATGAAAGAATCATCTTCCTGGTAAAATGTTTGAATGAAAGAATCATCTTCCTGGTAAAATGTTTGAATGAAAGAATCATCTTCCTGGTAAAATGTTTGAATGAAAGAATCATCTTCCTGGTAAAATGTTTGAATGAAAGAATCATCTTCCTGGTAAAATGTTTGAATGAAAGAATCATCTTCCTGGTAAAATGTTTGAATGAAAGAATCATCTTCCTGGTAAAATGTTTGAATGAAAGAATCATCTTCCTGGTAAAATGTTTGAATGAAAGAATCATCTTCCTGGTAAAATGTTTGAATGAAAGAATCATCTTCCTGGTAAAATGTTTGAATGAAAGAATCATCTTCCTGGTAAAATGTTTGAATGAAAGAATCATCTTCCTGGTAAAATGTTTGAATGAAAGAATCATCTTCAATTTAAAATGTTTGAATGAAAGAATCATCTTCCTGGTAAAATGTTTGAATGAAAGAATCATCTTCCTGGTAAAATGTTTGAATGAAAGAATCATCTTCCTGGTAAAATGTTTGAATGAAAGAATCATCTTCCTGGTAAAATGTTTGAATGAAAGAATCATCTTCCTGGTAAAATGTTTGAATGAAAGAATCATCTTCCTGGTAAAATGTTTGAATGAAAGAATCATCTTCCTGGTAAAATGTTTGAATGAAAGAATCATCTTCCTGGTAAAATGTTTGAATGAAAGAATCATCTTCCTGGTAAAATGTTTGAAAGAATAAATCTCAAGTATAATTACGAATAAACTTATATTTTTTGTAAATAAAATCCATTAAAGCTTTTGTTTACTGTTGATGAGAGATTTACAAAATACATTTCTCCTCGTATTAAATAGTCATCAACAGACTTGATGACTGTTCGGTAGAACTGACGACCTTGATTCTTACAGGGCCGGCGTTCGATTCCCCGATGATCAAGCCATGAATAGTAGTTCGAACCTATGCACTGTGTAAACCCAAACAAACCCCATAGACAACTAGACCATGCATCACGTTATACCCCGCATTACCCTGATGTCTCTGCGCATAGCCAATCAGAATTAGCGTTGTGCAATAATTACCTTGCCTATCACTTTTAATTCACTTTATTCAATGCAATTATGGTAGTCACAAAGCTGTTTTATAGAGAGACAAAGACTGTTCCACTTTCCATGATTTGTCGGGGAGCAGACACGAGGCCACGACGCGGAAGAGAGCCTCCCAATGCAATTATTGTGAAACTCCATTTATGAGGGGGAGGTGAGGGAGTTGGTTACACCACCACCTGCTTCACGTGGGACCATAGTGGGGGTGTGTGTGTGGGGGGGTGGGGGTGTAGGAGGGAGGGGGGGACGTGTTGGTGTGTACTCACCTATTAAAACATTATTGCCAACAGCATTTGGTGTTCCCAGGTGGTCACCCATCCAAGTATTAACCAAACCCAATTTTGCTTAACTTAGCTGATCGGACGAGAAGCGGTGTTCTCAACGTGGTATGGCCGTTGGCTGTGTGTGTGTGTGTGTGTTGGTGTGTGTGTGTTAGTGTGTGTGTGTTAGTGTGTGTGTGTGTGTTGGTGTGTGTGTGTGTTGGTGTGTGTGTGTGTGGGTGTGTACTTACCTAATTGTGCTTGCGGGGATTGAGCTCTGGCTCTTTGGTCCCGCCTCACAACCATTAATCAACAGGTGTACAGGTTCCTGAGCCTACTGGGCTCTATCATATCTACACTTGAAACTGTGTATGGAGTCAGCCTCCACCACGTCACTGCCTAATGCATTCCACTTGTCTACTACTACTGACACTGATTACCGGTGTTTACACTGAAGTGAAACCGCTAACTCGAACCTTAATAAATAATACCATTTCTTGAAAGATCTTCGCCAAGTCTTTCATAATTAATCCCCCATCCAGCGAGGACCGTCCTTGCTGTCTAAGTTAATTAACGAGGGCCGCCACGTGTGTCTGGGGCGACAAATTACACCAGCTGTGAATACTGTCACAGGCTGAGATGTACACTACCGCCCCCCATGCCCCCCATGCCTCCCTAATGCCCCCCATGCCCACACACCCTCCTCCCCCTAGTCCCTCCCCCTAGTCCCTCCCCCTAGTCCCTCCCCCTAGCCCCTCCCCCTAGCCCCTTCCACTAGCCCCTCCCCCTAGCCCCTCCCCGTCGCCCTTTACCCCTTCATTTGTTTCCCTCCGGCTGGTAGCAGCACCATCTTGGTATCCACATAAGCAGAAAAATTGCCAGAGGAGGTATGATCACCACATACATGATACTGAGGGGAGGGGAATGGACACAATTGACAAGGACAGCTTCTTGAAATTGAGAGAACGTAGGACAAGAGGACACAAGAGCAATCCGGAAGCACCATTGAGTCGAAGAAATATTTGTATACACTCCGGGCGGTCAACTAGTGGAAGACACTGGAAGAAGTCGTCTTGGAAGCCACCTCTAGTCACAACTTTTAAGGCCAGACTCGGCAAAGGATGATCTGAACGTCAGAATTGTTATAAGCTCTTAACGCAACAGGTACAGTGTGGTTAGTAGGCGAGGGATAGAGAGCTAGACCTTCACTATCCCGTAGTCACTCATAGATTAGCACTGATAGGTAAACACACACACACACACACACACACACACACACACACACACACACACACACACACACACACACACACACACACAAACGAATACGTATACACATATAAATGTATGATTCATTCAATACCATTACACCTGTTAATATTTCCAATACACACACATACAAACACACATACAACAATGTCTTCCTAATTTCCTTGAGGGGGTAATAACAACAACAAGATTATTTACAACCCAATTCTCAAGTCAATCGACTTGAGAATTGTCCAGGACGGACCGAAACGTCGTTGTCCCTTCACCTTCTAGTGTGTGGTCTGGTCAATTTACAACCCATAAACCAAGGATATGTTGACCCAATCTGCCCTCCCCTTGCCTCCTCCCCCCCCCCTGTATAATGTCTAGGCCTACAGGATACCTGCTGGATGGCCAGTAAGCTTTTGGGGTCGATTTTAATAACCCTCCAGAGGTCAATAGACCGAGCCTTAAGCCCAACACGGAACCAGGCAATATAGTCGTTTCGCGACCAATGTTGTTAAGGTGAGTACAGTGCTATGCGTCAGTCGCTGTGGGTGAGTACAGTGCTATACGACAGTAGATGTGGATGAGTACAGTGCTATACGTCAGTAGCTGTGGGTGAGTACAGTGCTATACGTCAGTAGATGTGGGTGAGTACAGTGCTATACGACAGTACGTGTGGATGAGTACAGTGCTATACGACAGTAGCTGTGGGTGAGTACAGTGCTATACGTCAGTAGCTGTGGATGAGTACAGTGCTATACGTCAGTAGCTGTGGATGAGTACAATGCTATACGTCAGTAGCTGTGGGTGAGTACAGTGCTATACGTCAGTAGCTGTGGGTGAGTACAGTGCTATACGACAGTAGATGCGGGGTGGAGTAGTGCTATA
>NC_091224.1:16349879-16454177 GCF_040958095.1 Procambarus clarkii | reverse complement strand
CATTTAATTACAAAGAATAGGACTCTGACAATTAATAACATATTAACATACTCTATTAGGTAAATACACTTCCTATACCCATAGACCACTTGACTCCACGGTCACACCTTGCACTCGTACCTTCCGCGTAAGTCCCTAATACGGAATGATTACTACAAAGCTCCACACCCGGTTTAGTCTTTCATTCAATACTCACATACTGCAGACTTAACTTGGTCACTAAGATCACATCAGGCTCTCGCATAGCTGTCTGCTACACTTCGCTGCTGTCACAAACGGAGACCCTGGAGAACTTGCCAGTTCCACTACCACAACCAGATACTCCAGTCAGCCATGGCCTCAAACATTTTACAACGCCTCCAAGTAAGGTATAATCCGATTAACCTTATCCCTGGAAGCGGAAACCTCCTTCCTAGAAGCCTGAGTCCTCTTTTCCAGGAATTATTAGTTTGGCTAACAGCTGCAGTCTTAATCCCTTTGACTTTCTGGGATATGTCTGTCTACTTAACATGTACTTCCAATCATCATTCCTAAACTGTTGTAGTAATGATCCTCTAGCTAATAATCCCTACTAACTTGTAGATTAAATCACCCTTCTCCCGGTAATAATAATGGAAATCACGAACAATTTAGTTAATTCTAATGAAAACACATTGATTTTTATAATTTGTACTGAGAACAACATTTTCACATGCCTTTTTTATGATCTAAATATAACGAAACCTCGGTATGATTTGTAGTAAAAAATCCCTGAGTATGGTAATATAGTGACTTTTTCCACGTTTGCATGTTGTGTGATTTTAAGCAAAAATATTTGAATTTACTAATAATTGAATACTACTTCATGTTTTCTCGTGATATATGATTGACCTACAAACCTCAGAATTTCGCAAATATTGCCTTTTAAGCTTGTTTTCTGCATTATGTTCTGTACTGAAAATCTTCGAATTAGCAATATTTTGACGTTTATCATTTTTTTTCCTTTATGTGATTTAAACCAAATATCAACGATATAGACAATCTTTGCCATTTTTCCACATTTAAGAATTTTTAGTTTATTGTTATTAATTCATTTAATATACGATAAATATGATGCAAACCCGTAATTGATTGCAAATTCACTTTAAATACTTGATTTTCAATCACCATTTGTACCTAGTTATAATAGTGAGTAAAATAATGATTAGGAGAGCAAGCCTGTTTTTATTGCATATTCGCCGTTACAGCGGGAAAAGAGCAGTTTTACGTGTACATCTTTCCCCGGTAATATTAATGGAAAGTCACGAACAATTTAGTTAATTCTATTGAATACACATTGTTTTTTATAATTTATACTGAGATCAACATTTTCATATGCCTTTTTATGATCTAAAAAACCACGAAACCTAGCTGTATGATTTGTAGTAAAAATCCCCGAATATGGTAATATAGTGACTTTTTCACGTTTTCATGTGAGTGATTTTAAGCAAAAATATTTGAACTTACTAATAATTGAATACTACTTCATGTTTTCTCGCGTTATGTGATTTGGCCTACAAACCTCAGAATTTCGCAAAATATTGCCTTTTTAAGCTTCTTTTCTTGCATTATGTTTGTGTACTAAAGTCTTCGAATTTAGCAATATTTTTACGTTTATGTGATTTAAACCAAATATCAACGATATAGGCAATACTTTGCCATTTTTCCACATTTTTAAGAATTTTTAGTTTATTGTTATTAATTCATTGAATATACGATAAATACGATGCAAACCCGTAATTCATTGCAAATTCTCTTTAAATACTTGATTTTCAATCAACCATTTGTACCTCGTTTTAATAATGACTAAAATATTTATAGGAGAGCAATACTGTTTTTATTGCATATTTCGACGTTTCAGCCGCGGGAAAAGAGCAGTTTACGTGTACATCTTCTCCCGGTAATATTAATGGAAAACCACGAACATTTTCGTTAGTTCTAATGAAAACACGTGATTTTATAATATGTACTGAGAACAACATTTTCATATGCCCTTTAATACTCTATATAACACGAAACCTCGCTGTATGATTTGAAGTAAAAATCCCCGAATATGGTAATATAGTTACTTTTTTCACGTTTTCATGTTTTGTGAATTTAAGCAAATATATTCGAATTTACTAATAATTCGATACTACTTCATGTTTCTCGTGATATGTGATTTAGCAAAATATTGCTAAATTCGATGATTTTTAGCACAAAACAAAATGTGAGAAAACTACTTTAAAAAACGCAATATTTACGAAATTCTGAGATTTGTAGGCCAACTCACATATCGCGAGAAAAACGTGAAGTAGTATTAAAATATTTGGAAATTAGAATATTTTTACCTAAAATCACTCCACATAAATAACGTGAAAAATGTCACTATATAACCAAATTCGAGGATTTTTACTTCAATTCAGCGAGCGAGGTTGCATATTTTTCTGAGCATGTGATCAAACCCCCTTAAACGTCATATTTCGACGTTTAAGCCGGATTAGAGCGGATTTACATGTACGTCTTTTTGCGGTAATAAACGGAAGTTCAGGAATTTTTTTACAAATTCAGGATAAAAGATGTAACCTTAAAACTGCTTTAATCCGACTGTAACGTCGAAATATGCAATAGAGAGCAGAAATTCTCTCCTAATCATTTTTTTACTCACTATTTTAACGAGGTAGAAATAGCTGATAGAAAATTAAGTATTTAAAGTTTATTAGCAATCAATTACGTGTTTGCATTATATATATCATATTTATAATGAATTATTGACAATAGACTAAAAATGCTTAAAATCGTGGAAAAACTGCAAAATATTGCCTAAAACGTTGATACTTAGTTTAAATCTCATTAAGGAAAAGGGGTGATTTACGTCAAAATATTGCTAAGTTTGATGATTTTCAGTATAAAACAAAATGTGAGAAAAATGATTTAGAAACGCAATATTTTGCGAAAATTAACCTTAAATACTTGATTATCAGTCAACTATTTACACCTCGTTAAAATAGTGAGAAAAAATTGATTAGGAGAGAATTTCTGCTTTATATTTGCATATTTGATATTTCAGCCTGATTAGAGCGGTTTTACGTGAACATCTTCTATCAGTAATATAAATGGAAAATCATCAACTTTTTAGGTATTTCTAATGAAAACACATTGATTTTTATCGTTTGCATTGGAAACAACATTTTTATGTGCCTTTTTAATGATCAGAATATATGCAACCTCCCTCTATGATTTGAAGTAAAAATCCTCGAATTTGGTTATATAGTAACATTTTTCACGTTTTTCATGTGGAGTGATTTTAGGTTAAAATATTCAAATTTACTAATATTTTGATACTACTTCATGTTTTCTCGCGGTAAGTGATTTGGCCTACAAATCTCAGAATTTCCCAAAATATTGCGTTTTTAAACAATTTTTCTCACATTTTGTTTTATACTAAAAATCATCAAATTTAGCAATATTTTGACGGAAATCACCCCTTTTCCTTAATGAGATTTAAACTAAGTATCAACGTTTTAGGCAATATTTTGCAGTTTTTCCACGTTTTTAAGCAGTTTATTGTCATTAATTCATTAAAAATACGAAATATATAATGCAAACACGTAATTGATTGCAAATTAACCTTAAATACTTGATTTTCAATCGACTATTTGTACCTCGTTAAAATAGTGAGTAAAAAATTGATTAGAAGAGAATTATTGTTTTTATTGCATCTTTCGTCGTTACAGTCGGATTAGAGCATAATATATAATATGAGGTTAAAGTTACATCTTTTGTCCTGAATTTGTAAAATGTTCCTGAATTTCCATTATATATTACCGCAAAAAGATGTACACGTAAATCCGCTCTAATCAGGCTGAAACGTCGAAATATGCAAATAAAAAGCAGAAATTCTCTCCTAATCAATTTTTTCTCACTTTTTTAACGAGGTGTAGATAGTTGAATGATAATCAAGTATTTTAGGTTAATTTGCAATCAATTACGTGTTTGAATCATATATATCGTATTTTTAATGAATTAATGACAATAAACTGAAAATGTTTAATAACGTAGAAAAACGGCAAAATATTGTCTAAATCGTTGATATTTACTTTAAATCTCATTAAGGAAAAGGGATGATAAACGTTCAAAATATTGCTAAATTCGATGATTTTTAGTACAAAACAAAATGTGAGATAACTTGTTTAAAAACGCAATGTTTTGCGATTTTCTGAGATTTGTAGGCTAAATCACATATCGCGAGAAAACATGAAGTAGTATCCAAATATTAGTAAATTCGAATATTTTTACCTATTATCACTCCAGATGAAAAACGTGAAATATGTCACTATATAACCAAATTCCAGGATTTTTACTTCAAATCATAGAGCGAGGTTGCATATTATTCTGATCATTAAAAAGGCACATAAAAATGTTGTTTCCAATGCAAATGATTGATATCAATGTAATTTCTTTAGAAATAACTAAAATGTTCCTGAATTTCCATTTATATTATCGAAAAAAGATGTACACGTAAAACCGCTCTGAACCGGCTCAAACGTCGAAATATGCAATAAAAACAAAAATTCGTTCCTAATCATTTTTACTCACTATTTAAACGAGGTACAAATAGTTGATTGAAAATCAAGTTTTTAAGGTAAATGTGCAATCAATTACGTGTTTGTTTCAAATTTATAGTTTTTTAATGAATTATTGACAATAAACTGAAAATTTAAAAAAATAGGAAAAACGGCAAAATACTGCCTAAACCGTTGATATTTGGTTTAAATCTCATTAGGAAAAGGGATGATAAACGTCAAAATATTGCTAAATTCGATGATTTTTTGTATAAAATAAAATGTGAGAAAAATTGTTTAAAAACCGCAATATTTTGCGAAATTCTGAGATTTGTAGGTCAAAACACATACCACGAGAACAAATCTAGTAGTATCAAAATATTATTATATATATATATGAATATTTTTACCTAAAATCACTCCATATGAAAAACGTGATAAATTATACTATATAACCAAATTCGAGGATTTTTACTTTAAATCTTAGAGCGAGGTTGCATATTATTATGATCATTAAAAAGATATAAAAATGTTGTTTCCAATACAAATAATCGAACTCAATGTGTTTTCATTAGAAATACCTAAAAAGTTCCTGATTTTCCATTTATATTACCGAAAAAAGATGTACACATAAAACCGCTCTTATCAGGCTGAAACGTCGAAATATGCAATAACAACAGTAATTTTCTTCTAATCCATTTTTTTCTAACTATTTTAATGAGGTTCAAATAGTTGATTGAAAATCAAGAATATAAGGTTAATTTGCAATCAATTACGTGTTTCCATCATATATATCGTAATTTTTAATGAATTAATGACAATAAACTGATAATGCATAAAAAGTAGAAAAACAGCAAAATATTGCCTAAATCGTTGATATTTGCTTTAAATCTCATTAAGGAAAAAGGATGATAAACGTCAAAATATTGCTAAATCGATGATTTTTAGCACAAAACAGAATGTGAGAAAACTAATTTAAAAACGTAATATTTTGCTAAATTCTGAGATTTGTAGGCCAAATCACATATCGCGAGAAAACATGAAGTAGTATTAAAATATTTGGAAATTAGAATATTTTTACCTAAAATCACTCCACATCAGTAACGTGAAAAATGTCACTATATAACCAAATTCGAGGATTTTTAGTTCAATTCAGCGAGCGAGGTTGCATATTTTTCTGAGCATGTGATCAAATCCGGCTTAAACGTCATATTTCGACGTTTAAGCCGGATTAGAGCGGATTTACGTGTACGTCTTTTTGCGGTAATATAAATGGAAATTCAGGAAAATTTTTACAAATTCAGGATAAAAGATGTAACCTTAAAACTGCTCTAATCTGACTGTAACGTCGTAATATGCAATAGGGAGCAGAAATTCTCTCCTAATCATTTTTTTACTCACTATTTTAACAAGGTAGAAATAGTTGATAGAAAATTAAGTAATTAAGGTTTGTATTCAATCAATTTCGTGTTTGCATTATATATATCGTATTTATAATGAATTAGTGACAATAGACTAAAAATGCTTAAAAACGTGGAAAAACTGCAAAATATTGCCTAAAACGTTGATACTTATTTTAAATCTCATTAAGGAAAAGGGGTGATTTACGTCAAAATATTGCAAAATTTGATGATTTTTAGTATAAAACAAAATGTGAATTTTTTTTTTTTAAACGCAATATTTTGCGGAAATTAGCCTTAAATACTTGATTATCAGTCAACTATTTAAACCTCGTTAAAATAGTAAGAAAAAATTGATTAGGAGAGAATTTCTGCTTTTTATTTGCATATTTCGACATTTCAGCCTGATTTACGTGAACATCTTCTTTCAGTAATATATATGGAAAATCATTAACTTTTTAGGTATTTCTAATGAAAACACATTGATTTTTTATCATTTGCATTGGAAACAACATTTGTATGTGCCTTTTTAATGATCAGAATAATATGCAACCTCGCTCTATGATTTGAAGTAAAAATCCTCGAATTTGGTTATATAGTAAAATTTTTCACGTTTTTTATGTGGAGTGATTTTAGGTTAAAATATTCAAATTTACTAATATTTTGATACTACTTCATGTTTTCTTGCGGTATGTGATTTGGCCTACAAATCTCAGAATTTCGCAAAATATTGCGTTTTTAAACAATTTTTCTCACATTTTGTTTTTTACTAAAAATCATCAAATTATCAATATTTTGACGGAAATCACCGTTTTTCCTTTTGAGATTTAAACTAAGTATCAACGTTTTAGGCAACATTTTGCAGTTTTTCCACGTTTTTAAGCAGTTTAAGTTTATTGTCATTAATTCATTAAAAATACGATATATACAATGCAAACACGTAATTGATTGCAAATTAACCTTAAGTACTTGATTTTCAATCGACTATTTGTATCTCGTTAAAATAGTGAGTAAAAAATTGATTAGAAGAGAATTACTCTTTTTATTCGACGTTACAGTTGGATTAGAGCACTTTTAAAGTTACATCTTTTGTCCTGAATTTGTAAAATGTTCCTGAATTTCCATTATATATTACCCCAAAAAGATGTACACGTAAATCCGCTCTAATCCGGCTGAAACGTCGAAATATGCAACAGAAACAGAAATTCTCTCCTAAACATTTTTTTGCTAACTATTTTAACGAGGTAAAAATAGTTGATTGAAAATCAAGTATTTAAGGTTAATTTGCAATCAATTACGTGTTTGCATCATATTTATAGCATTTTTAATGAACTATTGACAATAACTGAAAATGCTTGAAAACGTGGAAAAACGGCAAAATATTGCCTAAATCGTTGATATTTGGTTTAAATCTCATAAAGGAAAAGGGATGATAAACGTCAAAATATTGCTAAATTCGACGATTTTTAGTATAAAAAAATGTAAGATAACGTGTTTAAAAAAACAATATTTTGCGAAATTCTTAGATTTGTAGGCCACACCGCGAGAAAACATGAAGTAATATCAAAATATTAGTATATTTGAATATTTTTACCTAAAATCACTCCACATGAAAAACGTGAAAAATATCACTATATAACCAAATTCGAAGATTTTAACTTCAAATCATAGAGCGAGGTTGCATATTATTCAGATCATTAAAAAACACATAAAAATGTTGTTTCCAATGAAAATGATTGAAATCAATGTGTTTTCATTAGAAATACCTAAAAAGTTCCTAATTTACCATTTATATTACCGAAAGAAGATGTACACGTAAAACCGCCCTAATCAGGCTGAAACGTCGAAATATGCAATAAAAAAGTAATTCTCTTCTAATCAATTTTTTACTCACTACTTTAACAAGGTAAAAATAGTTGATTGTAAATCAGGAATTTAACGTTAATTTGCAATCAATTACGTGTTTGCATCATATATATATCGTATTAATAATGAATTAATGACAATAAACTAAAAATGCTTAAAAACGTAGAAAGACGGCCAAATATTGTCTAAATCGTTGATATTTGCTTTAAATCTCATTAATGAAAAACGATGATACACATCAAAATATTGTGAAATTCGATGATTTTTAGTACAAAGCAAAATGTGAGATAACTTGTTTAAAAACGCAATATTTGGCGAAATTCTGAGATTTGTAGGCCAAATTACATTCCGCGAGAAAACATGAAGTAGTATCCAAATATTAGTGAATTCGAATATTTTTACCTAAAATCACTCAACATGAAAAACGTGAAAAATGTCACTTTATAACCAAATTCGAAGAATTTTTACTTCAATTCAGAGAGCGAGGTTGCGTTATATTTTAATCATTAAAAAGACACATTAAAATGTTGTTTCCAATGCAAATGATAAAAACAAAGTGTTTTTTTAGAAATAACTAAAATGTTCCTGAATTTCTATTTATATTACCGATAAAAGATGTGCACGTAAAACCGCTCTAATCAGGCTGAAACGTCGATATATGCAATAAAAACAGAAATTACACACAAAGATCACACTAACGTGATGCATCAAATGAACAAATCCACAATGGCCGTGACGAGGATTTGAACCTGCGTCCGGAAGCATCCCAGACACTGCCTTAATCGACTGAGCTACGACAGGGTTGAAAAAAAGAAATTCTCTCCTAATCAATTTTTACTCACTATTTCAACGAGGTACAAATAGTTGATTGAAAATGAAGTATTTAAGGTTAATTTGCAATCAATTACGTGTTTGCATCATATATATCGTATTTTTAAGGAAGTAATGACAATAAACTGAAAATGCTTAAAAACCTAGAAAAACGGCAAAATATTTTTAGTACAAAACAAAATGTGAGAAAACTTGTTTAAAACCCGCAATTTTTTGCGAAATTCCGAGATTTGTAGGCCAAATCACATATCGCGAGAAAACATGGAGAAGTATCAAAATATTAGTAAATTCAAATATTTTTACCTAAAATGAATGAAAACACATGAAAACCTGAAAAATGTCACTATATAACCATATTCGAGGATTTTTACGTCAAATCATAGAGTAAGGTTGCGTAGTATTTTGATCATTAAAAAGACACTTAAATATGTTGTTTCAAATGCAAATGATAAAAATCAATGTGTTTCATTAGAAATACGTAAAAAGTTCTTGATTTTCCATATATATTACCGAAAGAAGATGTATACGTAAAACCGCTCTAATCCGGCTGAAACGTCGAAATATGCAATAAAAAGCTGAAATTCTCTCGTAATCAATTTTTACTCACTATTTTAGCGAGGTGCAAATAGTTGATTGAAAATCAAGTATTTAAGGTTAATTTGCAATCAATTACGTGTTTGCATCATATTTAACGTATTTTTAATGTATTATTGACAATAAACTAAAAATGATTAAGAAACGTGGAAGAACGGCAAAAATATTGCCTAAATCGTTGATATTTGGTTTAAATCTCATTTGGGAAAAGGGGATGATAATCGTCAAAATATTCCTAAATTCGATGATTTTTGGTATAAAACAAAATGTGAGAAAACGTGTTTAAAAACGCAATATTTTGCGAAATTCTGAGATTTGGAGGCCTACCCCATCAACTTCTGCCAGAAAAACAAACTGCCGGTCAACAGTATCATGGAGTGAGGATCTATGTGGGCAACTCTGTTCTCAATGTATTTAATCTATATGCTCCAGCAGGAAAGTTAAATTATATTGATCTTCCGGCCTGCGCTCAAGCAGAGCCAACCATCATTCTTGGTGATTACAATGCTAGGCACAAGGAATTTGGTGGCTCTCGCTTCAGTAACGGTAATGGGAATCAACTGCTGTCGCTACTAAATAGTCACCAAGATGTGCAGATTGTGGGTGACCTTGAACCCACGCATATTTGTGGAGGCATTCTAGACCTCTGTGTTGGTTTCAACGTCTCTCACGTCTGGTGCACATCATCTATTGTAACAGATTTGTTGTCAGATCATCACCCTAGATTGACTACTCTATGTATAGGAAATACCATCCTGCCCGGTGGGACTTTCAAACGCAAACGGCTCAGTGTTCCTCCTGCTCTACGTGAAGACTTTGTTGCTCATGTGTCAGAGTGGTACAGCACTTATGATCCCACAGTCCAGACATTCAACGACGATCTAGTACAGAGCATTCAGATGTTTACTGACCCTTTAGGTCGGCCCCCTGCACCATGCAATAGTCGGAACGATATGAAAGGTAATAAACGCCATGCCTATTACAATGACGCCAAACTGCGTACTTTGAAACGCACTGCCAGACGAGTTGGGCTTGCATATAGGGAAACATGTACGCCAGCAATGCTCAAGCTCTTTCAGAAAGCCCTAGCCAAGGCGAGGGAGCGCATGACAGAGCTCAGGCAAGATAACTGGGAAACTTTTGGTAGCAGTCTCAACTCTCACACCCCCCTCAGCCAGGCATGGAAGGATATTAAAAGAATTAAAGGCGATAAGATCGGCCAAGTAGCACACCCTCACCCTCTACACAGAGCAAACGAGTTAGTCGATGCTTGGGCAACCTTCTCTAGCTTCAATAATCTTCCCCCAGACATACAGTTCAGATTAAATGCTGGTTACGGAGATCGAGAAAGGCTCGTTGACTTCATGCTCCACAAGAAAGATGAATGCAACGTGCCATTTACTGAGTTTGAATTACTCGCGGCCCTAAACAAAGGCAAAGCCACATCCCCGGGTGAAGATGGTATCACTTATGACACATTGCGTCTGCTCCCTTTAGTACCAAGGAATCACCTGCTTGAGCTGTATAATATGAGCTATGTTACTGGGGAACTTCCTATCTCTTGGACCAACAATATAATCATTCCAATACCCAAGCCAAATCAAGAGAATGCTTTCCGCCCAATTTCCCTTACTAGCTGCATTTGCAAAACGTTCGAGAGAATGGTCCTAAACTGTCTCCTCCATAGAATAAGAACCATGCTATTCCCCCAGATATATGGCTTCATGCATGGAAGGAGTGTGCATCATTGCATCACCACCTTTCTTACCCTGCACACTGAAAAGTCATATACCACCTTCCTAGATCTTAAGCCTGCCTTTGATATTGCAAATAGACATGTTATCTTGAGTGAGCTTGCAAGAATGAATTTGGTGGTCGGCTTCTTTGTTGGATTCAGGGGTTACTTATCCAACAGGAAGTCATCTGTATTTTTCCAGGGGCATAGGAGTGTAACAAGAGACTTCGAACTAGGTACCCCGCAGGGTGTGTCCTCAGTCCTACCTTATTTAATATCCTAATAAACACGCTGTTTAACTCTATACCGAGCAAACCCAACGTCCACATCATTAGCTATGCTGATGATATAATGATACACACCACTGGGTATGCTAACACGCAGAACACTCTTAACTCTGTATTAGACTCATGTCAGGACCTAGGTTTAATTATCTCAGCAGAGAAAACAAAGATACTAAATCGGCGCCCACCCAGGCAGGGAGGAGCTGTTCGCAAGATGCACATATCTGATGGCTCCCAGCTTGACTATGTAAACAGATTCAAATACCTTGGCCTTGAGGTGCCACTGTATGGTCCTGTTGTATTCAGACTCTGTCGTCAGTATAAAGAGAGGCTCCGGGCTCTCAAGGCTGTTGCAGGTTATCACTTAGGCTATGGTGCCAATGTCAGAATTGTCAAAATGATGTACCTTGCATACATCAGATCTTTAGTGGATTATGCTGCACCTCTGCTTTTTTTGATGCCTGAAAGAAAGCTTGGAGGGCTTGAAAAATTGCAGAACGAAGCCTTGAGGATAATCCTTGGGTGCCCTCGTACCACAAAGATACTTAATATGAGAAAGGAACTTAATATTCCGAGCGTTGTTGATCGTGTTACTGAAATTAACTGTCAAATTGGTATAAAAATGCTTTGGATAACTCATTCTAATCCTTGCACAGAAGCCCTACAGAATTTCTTTGTTGAAGATCAGCACTGTTCCAAGTGGATAACAAAACTGGAACGCGACTCAGAATGTATCAGGTTCATGATTTGTACCAAGAGAAACAACAACGGCACTTTCCTGCACCGTGGGAGGTTACACCCTTTCCAGTTTTAATCCCTCCCTTTCCACCCAAGAAGCAAATTAGAGATCAGCCCAAGCTTCGCCTTGAGGCAAAGCTCAACGCCTTAAGCCATACCGATGCTCTGTCCACAGAACATTCTCTCTCTCAAATCATATACACTGATGGTTCCCTACACCGCACCACGGGTGCAGCTGGAAGTGCAATTGTTCTGACAATGGGCGATGACTTGTACTTTGAGTGGGGAGTCCGTATAAACAACTGGGCCTCTACCCTTCAGACTGAACTATTGCCTTGCTCCTGCACTGAAATGTGTACAAGTCTCCATATTTGATACATTAATTGTAAGTGACTCCTTATCATCCTTAAATGCTCTCAACTCTTTAAGACATGTAACATGCTCGTGTCCGAAGCTAGACACAAATACAACAAAATTATTAAGGATGGTAACAGAGTCCATTTCATGTGATCTCCATCTCATGTTGGCCTCCGAATGCATGATAGAGCTGATAAGTTAGCCAAAGAATCTGCCTTTAAAAGAGCCGTTGAGTGTAAACCTTGGATTGTCAATGAGCAATCTGAGAGCAGCAGTACACCGAGAACTTCAACAATATCTTGTAGATCTTAGGCAAGTGAAATTGACACCAGTAATTCCATCTATCATCATACTATCATGCAAGAGGAGCCACCCATCTATGGATCATCCAATAAAATCAGCAAACTTCCAGATGTTACTACTGCTCGGCTTAGACTCGGTTACAAGTATCTCTGGGAATTCTCATTATCTGCTGATGTAGACCTGACCAATGTAAACTGTGTCAACAAAATTATTCGCGCACCCTCCGTCACTATGTGATGGAGTGCGAAAGATACGTGAATTTAGAGACAATTCTATAGTTCAACTTCAACTTCAAGTATGTTTATTGAGATAAGCAATAAATACATCTCAAAGGGATAGAGTAGCTTAGGCTATTTCTACCCCCCTCTACTTCAAGTCCCTCAAGGGGCGCACAAATTCAGTGAGTACAAATAGACATATAACATACAAGAATCCCATTTAACATTGCATACAGTAAGTACAGCATATAATTGTTACATTCTTGGGGCAAAATTCTTGTAGCTCCTAAGTATACTGTCTATTATACCATTATCACACATCCAAACAATTTGATGTGGTACACTATTTATTTCCTTATTTCTATATTTTTCAATAAGGTGACACTCTAATACATAATGTTCTAAGGTGTGGGCGTGGGCATACTACATAATTTACACTCCTTATCTTTTTCACTGACATCAACACCGTATTGCCAGATATATTTATATCCTAATCGTAATCTCATGTAAATTGAATCCTTCCAAGTAGACTTTCCTTTACCATAAGTGAAGGACGAATTTGTATTTATTATTGAATAATTCTTAAGTGTGTTACTACTGTCCACCATTGCCATTCTCTTTATCATTTCTTCACCCTCCTGAATCACCTTGATTCTTGTTTTTATTTGTTTCAAGGTTAACTGACATACAACATCAACAAGAGTTTTTCAGTGGCTCTCTTCGCTATGTCATCAACTACCTCATTCAACACTATTCCCACATGTGAAGGGATCCACATGAATCTTACTTTATACCTAGTTTTTTCTAATTTCTTAATATTCTCTTACACTCTATTACAATATTCTGATATACTGGGCGTCTGCTATTTAAAGACTCTAACGCTCCCCTGCTGTCAATAAAGAAGCAAGCATTTTTACCATATTTGACTACTTCCTGTAATCCTGCTAATACACCTTGGAGTTCAGCCTGCGTTGAAGAGACATTGTCAGTTAAGCGGCGTCCAATAACAGTATCTACAGTGCCGATGTCAGTGTACTCCCTGATCAAGACTCCACATCCAGCCTTCCCATCCCTAGCTACTGACCCATTACAATATACATGTAGAGTGTTTTCATTAGGCAGTTTTCTAATTATACAATCATATGTTGCCCTCAGCTCTCCTATTTCATACATACTTTTTTCTTTTGCAAGGGAGTAATTACTACATCTACATTACAATCCTCCATGGTGGTGTGAATTTTCTCTTGGGCACAGCAATACACTCTGTAATAACATCATACTTTATGGTATTAGAACATAAGTTATTCATATAAACTCTTTTCTTCATCATACACTGTTCACTACTTCCCACCTTTTGAAACCGAGAGGATTAATTCATTAGCTCCCCACCTCTCATTAATCTAATGGCAGAGGCTACATTTATCTCTACAATTCTATCCCCAATACTCTGCAGATTCAACTTCATCCTCATTATCTCAATCATAGCATTTCTTGGGCATCCTAAGATAATTCTCATGGCTTCATTTTGTACCTTCTCCAACTGGCCCATCCTACCTTTACCAAAACAAGAAATGACAGGTGCAGCATAATCAATAAGAGATCTTACAGTACTCAAGTATATCATTCATAGCACAGGGACTCCCACTCCCCTTTCCACAGCATGCCAAGGCCTTCAGAGGTTGTAATCTCTTCCGATATTAACCCAACAGTCTGTTCATCTCAGCTTCCAAACTCTCATGGGTATATCCATCATATATGCCTAAATATTTATATATATTAACTCTCTCTATATTTTTACGGTTTATTTTCAATACAATGGGCCTCCGACTTCTACATTCAACTTAGTTTTGTTTTCATTAACCACCAGTCCCAGATGGTGACACAGGTTTCCGAAATTGTCCAACACTGTTTGAACCTTTGAAATATCTTTGGCCTGAAACAAAATATCCTCGGCATATATGATCGGAGTTACCCAATTTGAGTATCTCTCAGATTCTATCTTAGTACATTAAACAGGGTGGGACTCAATACTCCTCACTGAGGTGTGCCGAGTTCGAAAGACCTCACACCTGACATACAACCTTGATACCACACCTGAGCCTTCCTTTCGTAAAGATAATCCCCTATCCAGCGCAATAATCTCCCTTTAACACCAAGACCAGCTAATTCATATAAAATAACCTCTTTGTTGGCTTTATCAAAAGCTCCTTGTAAATCAATAAAAATTCTATAATAATCATTTTCATTATCTAGACATTTAATAATACAATCAGAGGTACTTTTTCCTTTGAGGAACCCAAACAAATTACTAGACAGCTGATCACCTATTATATATAAAAGTCTATTTAAAATGATCCTCTCCATCATTTTACAAAAACACGAGGTTAAAGACACAGGTCTGTACTCTCCATTAGCTTTAGGGATAGGGATGATCATAGCTTTTTTCCATTTACTGGGAATACTGCCCTCTTTATAACTAATATTAAGGAGGTCTAAAAGTGGGCTTTTCGTCATAATGGCAAGTTCATTAAGTATTTCATAAGTTACTCCATCCTCCCCAGGGGCAGTAGATTTCCCACACTTTAATCGCCGTTATTAGTTCTTCTCTGGTAATACCTGTGCAAGTGACATCACCACTGTTACCCTGCTGTAAGTATAAAATCCTTTCTTAGATCTTTCCAAGAATCGAATGACTCTCTCGTTACATCGGGTAATGAACTAAGTTTGGTAGCTTCTGCCCATTTATTTATTTACGGGACCATTTGCAATTCCTTGCGGGTCAGGATGTGAAACAAAATTATGCTTTTTACCCCTTATTTTGTTTACGTCTTGCCAGATTTCCTTCAAGTTTCTGTTACTCCCAACTTTCTCTGCAAACTCCTGCCAATACTTGCTCCTAATTTCCTTTCTCTTCTCCCCCACATAGCCTAGCAACTGCCAGTAAAGCATTCTTCCCTTCCTCAGTCCTACCATTCCTATTCCAATTCCTGTGAGCTCTCCTCATTGTTAATGTCCACCCCTTAAGCATCTTGTCATGTGTATAATTTTCTTTTCTGGGGGGATGCATTTTTATATTAGATGTTTTTCCGGTTCAATGTTGCATTAAATACATCTACCTCCTTAATTAAATCTTCATAAATGCTTCTGCCGAAACTGGCTTATAAGTATCATAACAAGTCTTAATATGGTCAACAAGACCCCTTAATTCTCCCTCATTAAACTTTAACCTTTTCCTCTGAAGGCAGGCATGCTTTTTATTTAGTTTAAGCTGTATTTGTAATGCAAAATGATCACTTAGCATTTCATCCACAGTAAGACAATTCCCCTCTATATCCTCAGCATTTATCAAACAAGCATAATCAAATCTCCCTCCCCTCAAATGAGTAGGAGAGGGCTCGCCCAGCAATTGAACATCTTCATGTTCCTGCAAAAACTGGTACCATCTGCAACCATTTCTATTTGCTTTACCCCTTGATCCTAAAGCTGGATGTCTGGCATTAAAATCCCCTACCACAAGTGTATCTTCAGAAAAGTAGGAATCTGGCAAGTATCTTAAATCAAGGGAGCTATCAGAGATGTGTGCATTAATGAAATTCAACTCTCGGTCCTTTAATTGTATCCGCAAGCTAATACTTTCAATACCTCTATATCTCTGAGGGATTCCAGTTATCTCGGCAGGTATGGTACTTTTGACATAACATGAGACCCCTCCCCTAGTTCCTCCATCAGCATATAAGTGAAAACCTCTATAGCCATTTAGTCTCAGAATGCTAGCATCCCTATCCCCAGTTTCCTGGAGTGCTACTATGTCAATATCCTCTCTAAGAGTATAATAGTGTACATCCACCGCTCTAGTTTTTAATCCATTAACGTTCCAAGATAATATTCTCAATCTACTTTCATCCATGATTAGTAATAAAACTACCTTTGCCCTGTCCGTCACATTCCATGAGATACGAGAGTACCTTAGAAACTTCCTTCAAACACCGTAACATTTTTTTCTTTCTCCTCACTTGCACAACTACTACTAACATCGAAGGTAATATTATTCATATCTATTTTCTTTGTTATTTCTGTATACCGTTTTACTTTAACCTTTCTTTCAACATTTGTCACAACAGGAGGTTGAACACCGCGAACACTACTAGAAGGTGTATTCTCCTGACTATCCTCTATCATCGTTACGACATGCACATCATTACTTTCTTCTACGCACGTTTCACTTTCCATTTCACGTCCTGTTTTACTTTCAATTACACGTCCTGTTTCACCACCATCTTCACCCCGTCTACCCACCATAGTCAATTTATCCAATGCCTCAATCCTCTTATCTAGTTTTTTTAGATACTCCAAAATTTGATTACCAACCTCAGAGGTGACCATATTGTCCTGAACCTTGTCCTCACAAGGTTTCAGTTTTTCCACTGCATGATGTATTTTCCCTAGGCTCCCCTTCATTTTCTCTGTCCCTTTTTCCCACACATTGATCATAGGGGCTGTCTTTGGCTTCCAGCTGTTTCCTCCATGTTCCTCTTGCACAATCTTTCCTTGCTGCGAGGATACATCTATCCTGCTTGTAGGACCCGTCCTAGTCTCTTTCAAATGAGGCTTCATGGGACATAGAGAGAACCAGCATTGTGGCTGCCTCGACAGTTGCAACAAAATGGGACGATTTTTTCACTTCTTTCAATCTTGACTCTACACTCTCGCAAGTCGTGTTGCTTCCCACAATACCGACACCTGGAGTCAAACTGGCATTTCCATGCCATATGTCCCCAACGTGAACACTTCATGCACAGTATGGGCTCCTCAATATATTTTGCAACGTTCCTATAGCCTAGTCCTTGCACAAAAATTTTCTCCGGCGCCTCACCCTTTACCAAGGCAACAACCTGGCTTTGTTTGTCACCACGAACACTGTTCCTCTTTGCCCAGACAACATTATCATTGTTAAGAAGAAGACAGTCAGGATCTAAATAAGTTGGAAACTTGAAAACTATGATCTTTGTGTGCAACATACCTTCTTCTGGAGGAACCATCACTACATTTTCAAAACCAACCGTCGTGAGGCATTCCACGGCCTGTTCAGTCCCAACTGTTATGTAGGGCCGGTGAAGACCCTCCTTGAAGAGTGGTTCGTATGCCAAGCATTCTTTAGCCAGACGAACCGTCCACTCCAGCGAGGAGACATTCACATATGGGACTAATAGAACAAGAACCCGGCAATGTGATGTTATAGTGGCCAGAATACGCCTGGGATATAGACGTATCTGGCAGCTTTCTCAAAACCCAAGTGTCGAGTACACAATGTGTCAACTTTGTGAAAGAGAAAACATGCACTCTCTTGAACATTATATTGTAGAATGTCCCATACTGACTGACTTTCGCCCTCCTGGGCTAAGGTATGCTGAACTCTGTAGTTACTATATGACTACTGGAACACTTGATGATATATTGGACTTGTATACAAGATTGACCATGTAATATATCAATCATACAATGTATATATATGATGTAACTATATAACCTGAGCTTGTAAAAGCACCTTCATCACCTTCAGTGATTAAGTGCTTAATTGCACACTAGTTTCTTTATCAGCTACCTCACCCTGTAAGAGTAAATGAGACAAATTTATGTGAATGCATGTGTGTGTGTATATATATGTATGTGTGTATATATGTATGTATATGTGTGTGTATATATGTATGTATATGTGTGTGTATGTATATGTATGGGTATAAAGTATATATGGAAGCTGATCAGAATTACATTTCATCTTTGTGAATGTACATTAATGACACTATGTAAAAGACACATCTAACACTTTATGTATGGCATACGTAAATCTGTGTATCTATGTATTTACGTATGTAGGTTAGCTTAGCATTTTAATAGCACCGAATAACCTTCTGTGGTTGAGTGTTCAATAAACCCTTGAACTGTATGTTTAACACTTCTCTAACCCTGTCCATGGAGGACAGAAGAAAATGTATATATTCTGGTTAGCATTGTAAATGTGTGGCCACGTCTGTGGTAGAAAATAATAAAAAAAAATCCAGCTTTTGGTGGAAATTCAATTGGCATGTTGTAGGGAACAACAGCCTCTTCCTGCTATTAAATTGCTTGTCTTGAGTCCTGCTGAGTAAGGTCTCATTCTTTGGTCTCTTTGAAATTTCATCGTCACTCTCACTGTCTCGCTGTCTGTTAATATTTCTCCGTTTCTTTTTGTTCATTGCTACTTCAAACGGTCTGTTATCATCTTGTCTGTCCTCCTCACTACCACTTAGGCATACCGCTTCAGCCATTTTCTTGACACTCGTAGGCACTGTCAACAATCGAGAACAAATTCACAATATCCTGTATCACCACGTGCAAAGACGAAGAGTGTGGGGGCAATACTCCACCTCCCACCAAGCAGCAAACGCCAAGAGCGCCAACACTGCGACCGCACACGACCGTGATCTGGTCACAACTGACAATTCTATAACCAATGTTCCAGCGATGTGTAAATATTTCATTCAAAATGATCTGCTACCAGAAATTTTAGCCAAATATCCCCAGTTTGCTAACTGTAGGTAGTAACTGAGTGATTTTAACCTATCCACCGCTGCCCACTGGATGGGGGGGGGGGGCGGTGTGCAGGACAAACATATAAATTGTGACACTAGCTCTCCACATATGTCAGTTGCTTAATTTAGAACCTGCATTTGAGGTCGATCTCGAACCTATTGTTGATGTGACGACTTATATTCAATTTTGTAACTAGCTCATCAAGATTGTAACTTGCTTAGCTAAATGAATTGTGGGGTTCAGTCCCTGAGCCCATTATGTGCCTCTGTAACCCTTTCCACTACCGCCCACAAGATGGGTATGGGGTGCATAATAAATGAACTAAACTAAAAAACTATCACCTGTTGCAATTTGAACAGACCCATCAGGGTAAGCATAGCCAGATACGTCCCAGACGAGTTGCCCACCTCTTACTTTATTTCCAAACACACATAAACGTCCACTAACCCCTTCATGCTAGATTTATTTTTATTTTTATTTAATAGTAATAAAAACATTACCAGTTTTACCAATTTAATTAAAAAAAATACAAATTTTTAACATTTTGTGTGTGTGCGCGCGCGTGAACGCATTTGTGACGAGTGACGAGTACGAGCTCAGTACGACAAGCTTCAGTAAACAAAGCAGCGTGTAGAGGAGAGGGTGTTCAAGGTTGGCAGTCGGTTATCATGGCAGATAAGCTTTCTACCAAAATCAAAGGCTTGTTCGAGAGTGATAACACGAAGGTATGACCAGTTTAATGTTCCAGTTAATACAAAATTTTTGTAATGCAATGATTTGGGCAGCCAGTTCCATTCCGGTGCCTTAGGCACGTTTCTTTACACCTAATGCCAATGTTCACCTAGCAGTAAATAGGTAGTCTAGAGTTAAGCAATTATTGTACTCGCCTAGTTGTGCTTGCGGGGGTTGAGCTCTGGCTCTTTGGTCCCGCCTCTCAACCGTCAAGCAACTGGTGTACAGATTCTTGAGCCTACTGGGCTCTATCATATCTACATTTGAAAATTGTGGGTTGCATTTTGGGGAAGTTCAATAATAGTCCTAATTGGACCTCGATAAGCCTAGCAGGCTTCCTGTTCCCGAAAATGTAAACCAAACTATGAAGTCTACCAAGACTGGATATGCTAGGTAAGAGACATTGCTTATATTCAGATTAAGTGCGTTTCAAAAACCGGTTGCTCCATCCTGGTGCTAAATATAAATAGTCTTCCAGGCTTGGTGCCTTTTGATTATTACTATGCATACTTGGTCATGTCATACATAAATTATTACTGTTACAAATTATAATTGTATTTTGTAATGATTTTGTTGCTCTACATTATATAATATTCTTCACACGTTGCTATTGGTGGTTTGGGGGCTATGACATCACCAGGTTGTATGATGGCACAAACAAAGGTTGCACTTATGGTCAAATCATACATGAGTGTTTCAACCAAGCTCTCTTTTAATTGTTAAATCAAAATATATATCATTAGGTTAGGCAGTATTAGCTTAGGTGGGTTGGATTATGATATTTTTTTTAATCCATTGGTGAACCTTCTTGGGTATGAAGTGACTTATATCTAGTTGCACAATGCCTAGGGGGTCATATAAAGGTCATTTGTCACCCTCTAACGATATTGCTGACTATATCTGAAAAAGCTGACCAAAGGCTGGGTGTTTCAGTTAGTTTTAAGATTTGCCAAAAAATGTTGTTCATGATTAGTGGCACTATAACAAAATATTTTAATGCAGTTTCAATTATGTGTAATGTAATATGTATGTATTTTGTATAAATTATAATATTATTCCATACACAGAGAAATCACATTAACGTGATGTATCAAAGAACAAATCTTCAGGAACCTTGATGAGGGTTTGAACCTATGCATATCAATTATTTACACATGTTATATCAATGTTAAGTTGAGTTCTGTTTTATAGGTCTATAGAATTATTGATATTGTACATAGACACTTCACACACAGCTCATTTTCTAATTTAAAAAAATATACAATACAGTATATTATTAGGGTGGGTTAGCTATGATTAGCTATGGTATCCAAATGCTTCACACACATGTTATTTCATCTGTAAAAGCTAAATTTAAAAGCTCTATTGTATTTTAGTTTTCTAGTGTCAGGAACAGGAAACTCATGGAATTTAATATTCATAAAGAAATGTAATGTACCAATAGTGTGAATGCTCAATGTAATTATGGAAAAAGTGCCTGGAGGCAGGGGAGATACCAGCAGCACCTAAATCAGCAGATATAGCTCCTCTCCACATGGGTAGTAAGTAGTAAAGCTTTGGCAAAAAATTATAGACCAGTTGCACTATCATCACATAATAAGTTTTTTAAAAGAGTGATTAGGAATCAAATTTATAGTTTTATAGAAAATAATGAACTACACAACCCAGGATAACATGGATTTAGAGTGCGAAGATCCTGTTTGTCACAGTTTCTCAACCACTGACAAAATCACAAAAGCCTTAGAAGAAAGGCAAAATGTAGATGATGTATACACAGACTTTGCAAAGGCATTCGACAAATGTGACCATGCAGTGATAGCCCATAAAACGAGATCAATAGGAATAACGGGTAAAGAGGGTGTTGGATTTTCAACTTTGTTAAACAGAATACAGAGAGTGACGGTCATTCAAATAAGATATAGTCCAAGTGCAGTGAAAAACTGTACCCCAGGGCACAGTCCTTCCACTACTGCTATTTTTCATTCCTATCCCAGATATTGACAAAAATATGAGTCACAGCTTCGTGTCATCCTTTGCAGATGGTTAAAAAATCAACATGAAAAATTTCTCTGTAGAAAATACTGAAAAATTGCAAGCAGATATTAGTAAAATCTTTGATTGGGTAACTGAAAACATGATGTTTAATGGTGATATATTCCAGGCACAGTACTTAGGTATGATGGAAACGAGGAACTTAAGTGAAACACAGGGGTAAAGGACACAATCAGACCTACTCATGGAAGGAAAGCAACGTGCAAAAGATCTAGGAATTATGATGCCTGACGACCTGACATTTATTGAATATAACAGAGCAAATATAGTACAGTAGCGGCCAGGAAAATGATAGGATGGATTATGAGACCCTTCAAATCCAGAGACCCCACAGCAATGCTAATATTATTTAAATCACTGGTGCTATCCTGTCTTGAGTATTGCTCGGTACTCGCTTCCTTTTTCAGAGCAGGAAAGATCCCTGAATTTGAGGGAATACAGAGAACACATACGGCATGCATAGAAATAATAAAACATCTAAATTATTGGGACTGTCTCAAAGATCTCAAAAGGTACTCTTTGGAAAGGAGATGAGAAAGGTATCAAATAATATATAAAGTATATGAAGGCCAGGTCCCAAATTTGCACAGTAGAATAATACATACTAGAACAAAAGATATGGAAGGAAATGCAAAATAGAACCAGTGAAGAGTAGAGGTGCCAGAGGCACAATCAGAGAACACTGAACATTAGAGGTCCACAGCTGTTCAACACCCTCCTAGCAAGCATTAGAAATACTGCTGGAACAAAGGTGGATGTGTTCAAGAGGCACTTAGATAAGTTCTTGCAAAAAGTGCTGAACCAACCAGGCTGTAGTGAATATGTGGGCTTGCGGACTGCTCCAAGCAGCGACCTGTTGGATCAAGTTATCATAAGTCTAGCCTGGCCTCAGACTGAGCTCGGGGCAGTAGAAGAATTCCCAGAACCCTCTCCAGGCATGCCCTATGTATGGCCTCCACAGAATGCAACCCACAATAATTGCAAACTCCAGGGTACATATTTATTGCTAAGTGAACAGAGGAATCAGGGTAAAAGAAACTTTCCTAAATGTCTCTGTCCTGGCATATGAATCAAACCAGTGACTTTTTGGTTGTTTTGTACATAAACATTACATATGCATCACACATTATCACGAGACGAGTTAGTTACAAAAAATCTGAAGTCCCGAAATCATCTCAAGATAACCTCAAGATAACCTCAAGATAACCTCAAGATAACTTCAAGATAGCCACCTCGTGTATGAAGTGATGTACATCCATTTACAATTTGAGACTGCAGCATTTGGATTAATGAATCTTTTGTAATTTGCCATTGGAAAGGACAAACAATTGGTGACCTTTATAATAGTGAAATAACCCATGAAACCATTAAAAATTTATGAATACCTCTGATACAGGCCAGAGGGAGGCTACATTCTATAAATACAGTATGAGGCACCTTCTCATTTGAATACTGCTGATACAACATTTATATCTTTAGTTTTTTCATGATCAAGTTTTAAAAATAAGTCGGCTTTTGTTCTCTCCATTTTTATGTATACAGTACTGTAACTAGATAGGGTGCCCAGCTGAACCTGAGTTTGTCTTCCCTCTCTTTTTTTCTCTTTCCTCCTCTCTCTTTTTCTCTTTCCCTCTCTCTTTTTCTCTTTCCCTCTCTCTTTCTCTCTTTCCCTCTCTCTTTTTCTCTTTCCCTCTCTAACACTGTAAGTGATTTTTAGTTACATATTAACATAAGAGTTGAGTCTAGCATGAGAGGGAATTGCAGGCACCAGACATCCTGGCATTAGACAATGGTAACTCATATCTTCAGTGTGCGAAATTGCACTTTGACCCAAAAGTCAGGTCATAGGGACCACACATTAATGACAAGTCAGATACCATGACTCACTCATTGGATAATTGTGAGTCACCAGTGCCAGCTTGCCTTGCTCCCTTCCATGAAAGAGCAGCCACCTGTCCATTGTTCAGTAGCAAGATAGCCTCAGGCTATCTGGAGCCGGTCGGCCGAGCGGATAGCACGCTGGACTTGTGATCCTGTGGTCCTGAGTTCGATCCCAGGCGCCGGCGAGAAACAATGGGCAGAGTTTTTCACCCTATGCCTCTGTTACCTAGCAGTAAAATAGGTACCTGGGAGTTAGTCAGCTGTCACAGGCTGCTTCCTGGGGGTGGAGGCCTGGTCGAGAACCGGGCCGCGGGGACACTAAAAAGCCCCGAAATCATCTCAAGATAACCTCAAGAAGAGGCTATCTCATGTAGGTGGGAATTAGCTTCTTGGTTACCAAATAAATATCAGAGCAAGCTTGAAGACAAAGTAGGGAGATCTACACTCAGTGAGAGCGCTTCAGTGTCCACCATTGTAGACCCAGACCCAAGCACGAGGCCCTATGTGGCCTAGGTATTGAGCCACCCCCATCCCCTCCCCCCTTCCTTTCCGGTTAACTCATTATTTGCGACCTGGACGAGTTGTGTGTATACGGGGTGATATATAATACTGTGGTTCCCATTTAAATGTTTTGTGAATATGTCAGGGACAGTCAGTCATGCCATTTTCTCAATTTTCCCTCAATGACTTTAGCTTGGGTTGGTCTTTAATATTGATACATGTAGAGTAAATAATTAATAAATGTCAGCTATTAACTTTTGAAAGCTTGTTTTTAAATGCAAATATCCTACATATTGAATTCTTCATAAACTCATGCGTGGTGTAAGGAAGAGTGAAGGGCACTCCTCAGTTTTACTTACTGATTAGATTTATCATGAGATTAATGTTATCCATACATGGAGATAACGAGTTTGAAAGACAAATATATTTTTGCCTATAAAGTTAAATGAATGTTGGTAGCATATTTACCTTCCACTTTAGCCCTTTTTCTTCTTTATCTCTAATTTCCTGTTCTATGCTGTTCTCCTTTACTCCTCTACGCCTTTCTTCATTTCTTTCATATTTCTCACATCACACACTTGATTGTTGCATCTCTTCCCCTCTCCCTCCTCCATTAATCTTTTTTCCTATTGCCCCTCTCTGATCTTTTTTCCCCTATACCCTTTCTTCCTCCTTATCTGTTGACTACCTGTTGATTACTCCAAGGATCAATGTCCTCACAGCCCGCCTTTGACTTGGCCTCCTGGTTGCTGGTCTGATCAACCAGGCTGTTTGATGCACCTGCTTACAGTCTTATATCCTAATCTCAGCCTAATTGATCAGGGATCCTTTGAAGGTGCCTGTTGAATTCTTTTGAACGCTGCAAGAGGTCGGCCAGTTATGCCCTGTATGTGTAGATGAAATGTGTTCATAAGTAATTTATATTGTTAAAATTTTTCCAGCTAAATGTACAAGCATTAATAAAAAATAAAAGTAATTTTTGTTACTGTATTTAATATTTTATAGCTACTGAAAACGTTAGTGGCACTAAGACACTGCTGGCTTTGTATGCTCATTTTTGGAGACTGAGCCCCATAACTGTATGTAAACAAAGAGCACATGGTTGTATGGTATCACATAAAAGAAATCTGTACTGGACTCGGTAATATGTGCTTATAAATACTGTACAATATTTTAATGTGCTGGCATGAACTTCAACTAATATGGTATGTCTGAAGTAATTCCTTTAACTTCATAATTATTTTGTACATTTTTGTCATAAATTTAATCAGTAAATGTAAAAGCAAGATTTCCTGCAACAGATTGATTATTCATTAAATTCCAGTTGACGTGAACAACGGTTTGAACTCGCAAAATAGTGTATTGTAATCTGAATTGATTATACACTCTACTCAACCTAAAAATGTTTAGAATAATTAGTTCCAGACCCATTCCAAACTTTAAAATACATAATCAGATTCAGATTAGAAAGAACTGGAGTGAAGAGGGGTGTTTCTTGTCAATAAGTTAAGAGATAATGTAGTAACTGTAAGAATAATAGACATTAGTTTAAGATGTTTAATGTGTAGTGAGGAAAGTGTATGGTAGGAGAGTGGAAAGGTACAGGAAATAACTGAGAAATTGTTCAGCGATGAACAGTGTATACATTAGCTATTTCCATTGAAACAACTCAGAGAAGGCATCTTAACAATATTGTATGATGTACATGGCATTTATGAATTTTGAAAATGCATACAACAAAACTAATAAAGAATGACTTCCAAGAGTGATGAGCAAGTATTAAGTTGGCAGTGCTGCTAAAGGCTAGGGAAATTTTCTATGTAGGCGTAATTAGTGATTTGACATTAATATAGGTGTTCATCATGGTTGTCCCCCCTCCCCTTTGAGCTCGGGGGACAGTATGGTGCTTCTGTAGTTGCCTCGATTCTTTCCTCCTTCTGCGATAAGTTCTGCTTGTAAGGTGTCCTTGGTGGTGACCTTCTTTTGTGTCTCGAGGTCGAATATGTCATCCAACAGGATTTCCAACTCCACTTTCCGGGCCATCTCACATGGTCTGGACATAACATGACAGTTTATACCCAGATTTAGGAGAGTGACTTGGTCCTCAGTGAGGTTGATTCCTGCAAGGTTCAGGAAGCCGTGTCTCGGTCGTGGAATTGCCATAGGTCCTCCATATAATGTTAGTTTCTTGATTATCCTGGTTTTGGTGCTGAGGTGATGTCGATCTGTGAGGATGTCGAGGTGTTGCTCGATGCGAGTACGGAGACTTTCGTCGATGATCTGATTCGAAATCCGATACACAAGGCAGAAAATGAAATCAAAGACAACAAAACGCAACTACTTCATGCTACAAACCAATGGAACAGCAACATCGACGAAAGTCTCTGTACTCCCATCGAGCAACACCTCGACATCCTCACAGATCGACATCACCTCAGCACCTGTGGTTTCTGTTCTAGGTTCTAATAACAAAAACAGGAATCTCTTTAAGCACCAACGTATATGCTAAGCCCACCAACATAGGATTATGCCTGAACGGTAGAAGTGAGTGCCCCCAAAGATACAAAGCCAGTGTTCTCACTGCTTATATTCGTCGAGAGTTTGAAATAGTAACTCGGGTATGTATTGGTGAACAACGGATATAGCAACGCGGAAATAAACGCTGCTATAAGAAGACACTTGGACCGTTGGTATAATCCTGAACCTTGAACAGAAACCACAATACCTCCAATCAAATTATATTACAAATCAACCATGCACAGTGAACATATAAAAGAGGAAAGAATAAAGAAAAAAATAATCCGTAAAGGAGTAAAAAACATTACTCCTAACCAAATCATAAACCTGATAATATTCTACAAAACCAAGAAGATTTCCGAACTCCTTATCAAAAACAGCCCGAAGCCGACGGAGAATCCTCTACAGCAGTCAAGCGTTGTATACATATACACTTGCCCCCATGAAGGATGTAACCTTCAATCTAAGTACATAGGTATGACGTCGACCAAGCTGACGAGGCGTTTGACAAGCCATCTTCAATCCGGTGCCCCCAGGAATCACATGAGACAAGCCCAAGCCTATATATTTATTATAATAATATATGCAGTGAAAGAAATCGCCCAAAGAATGTGTTATGTTTACCATATTTCTCTGGGTTTGAGAATATTGTCAAGGCCTTGAAACTTTTTAATATACATGTATTGTTTAGCTACGAAAATACTGTTGGTAAGCTATTAGTTAGGAACAGCCCTCGCAGTGATATTTGTCATCTATAAAATACCTTGTAAAGACTGTAATAAGTTCTATGATGGGCAAACATCTAAAGATTTGAAATGTAGAATTTCGCAACATAAATACTCTGTAAGACATGGCCAATTGTCTAATGCTTTGTTTGTTCATCTGTCAGAAGATGCTCACCAAATTGATTGGGAGATGGCTTCTTCAGTAACGAATTGTAAAAGCACCTATAACAGAAAAATAATTGAATCTGCTTTGATACAGATCACAAAAGAAAGTAATTTGAACATTAGCAGTGGTTTATATAACTTAGATCCATTTTTAATAGATCAATTAAAGGGCGATTTAAGTAGGATCATTGGAACACATTTCTCACTAATTCATTGTAAATATTTACTATTTTATGCTATAATTATCCATGAGTTGGGCCTGTGCGTGGTTGCTGCATCGGATGGGCCAATAGGCCGTCTGCAGTGTCCACGTATTGTACCTCACCTCACTCCACCATTCTCTCCTGCCTATTTATGTCCAATACCCGACCTGTAAAATCACTCCTTCTGAAAATGTATTAATATACGAAAGTACTTAAGGAAATTCCTGTGTCAATTTTCCTCCGTGGTCTGACACTGTTATATATATATATATATATATATATATATATATATATATATATATATATATATATATATATATATATATATATATATATATATATATATATATATATATATATATATTTATATATATATATATATATATATATATATATATATATATATATATATATAACAAATTATATATATAATTTCTTATAGTATATTTTTATACTATAAAAAGAATAGTTATTAGTAATAACTATCTTAGTTATTTTTTATAGTATATATTTTTTTTCTTTATATTAACGAAATATTTTAAATACACGGTAGGTTAAAATTTGAGACAAGCATAAACTGAGGATGTGTTGCTAGGCTGATGGTTAAGAAAAGGCCAATATTAATGTGCCTTAATTGGCAATAAAACGCCCCAATTTTGACAGTCTAGTAATTTCCGATAACTATGCTATCTATTAGATGAGATGGCAGGTTAACTATTAGTAGTTAGTATTAAGAACAAAGGTAACTGCAGAAGGCCTATTGGCCCATATGAGGCAGCTCCTATTTATAACCACCCAATCCCACTCATATACATGTCCAACCCACGCTTGAAACAATCGAGGGACCCCACCTCCTCCACGTTATGCGGCAATTGGGTCCACAAATCAACAACCCTGTTGCTGTACCAGTATTTACCCAAGTTTTTTCTAAATCTAAACTTATCCAATTTATACCCATTGTTTCGTGTTCTGTCTTCTGTTGATACTTTTAATACCCTATTAATATCCCCTCTATGTCCATTCATCCACTTGTAATCCTCTATCTTGTCACCCCTAACTCTTCGCCTTTCCAGTGAATGCAACTTAAGCTTTGTTAATCTTTCTTCGCATGAAAGATTTTTAATTTGGGGAATTAACTTGGTCATCCTACGCTGGACACGTTCAAGTGAATTTATATCCATTCTATAGTACGGCGACCAAAACTGATCTGCATAACCTAAATAGGGCCTAACCAGAGCTAGATATAGCTGAAGAACCACACCCGGTGTCTTGTTACTAACGCTTCGATTAATAAATCCCAGTGTCCTATTTGCCTAATTATGAACATTCATGCATTGATCCTTTTGTTTTAAATTCTTACTAATCATAGCTCCCAGATCCCTTTCGCAATCCGACTTCGCAATCTCAACACCATCTAGCTCGTATCTTGTAACTCTATCATAATTACCTAGCCTCAGAACTTTACATTTATCAGCATTAAACTGCATCTGCGAATCCTTTGACCATTAGGATGGAATATCCGAGTTACAGCTCCACTCCTGTGCCAGGTAAGTTCACTACAGGCTCACCATACAGCCCGCACTACTTGAAACTTTTTGTTCCCAGTAGCTGAATTTTAAACAACTATGATGGAATATCGTTAGCCTACATTTTCATAAATTTTAATGTGCAATATTTTTTTTTTTTAATGTAAATATTGATGTTCTACAATATTTTATAATTTTGTGCATAGTTTGGCTGACAGAAATATTTGAACGTAATATGTATATGTAAATGCTTTTCATTCAAAAACACCTTTACCTTTACATGGGGCAAGCTGCAGGATTTACAAGCATTTGACCAATGAGCATGGGATAGAATTGACTGCAAGAGATGGGGGGGGGCCAATCTCTTGGAGTTTATTTGCTTGCAGTTTGTTTTGTAGGAGGGATGTTTGAAGAAAGGGAAGGAGAGAAAATGGAGAGGTGGTTTAAGGGAGAGAGCGGGACCGTGTGTTACATGGAGAGACGGTGGGAGGGGAGGGGGGGGGAGATGTCAGAGAAAGTTGAAGGCAGGAAAGGGGGTTTTAGAAGACAGTTTTCAGGGAGTTGGGAGGGAGAAATGCAGGCACAGCCGGGACCCCCCCCCCCCCCAGTCAATAATTATAGACCAGATGAAATGAGATAATATCTCTAGCAACTATTTCAGTCACTAACAGATACTAAACGATATCCATATAGTCGATCTTCGCAATACGTGCAGTTTGCATGAAGGGTTTTTCCTCCTGACGACTGACTAGTGGTGATGTTAAAAGAAGACTCACTCACAGTGGTGCATCAATGTTCATAATTTGGCAGAGATTGGAAGTTATCGATGTCGGAAAGGATGGCAATTCAATTTCTTACTTTATTTTGCACCCTATACCCATCCCGTGGGCGGTAGTGTAAAGGATTACAGAGGCACATAATCAGTTCAGGAACTGAACCCTCTAGTTCGTTTAGCTAAGCAATAACAATTTTTGACGCTAGTTACACAATTATCAACATTATATATACTGTACATGTACACATACTCATGCATGTATCCTCGTATGGGCCAATAGGCCTTCTGCAGTTACATTTGTTCTTGTGTACATATATATATATATATACATACACATATTTAATCACCTACACAAATACACACACCAATAGTCTTTTGTATGACTTGTGATTATTGGGAAGAGGCTCACAACAGTCACTATACAAGGCACTTTACATCTATGGTGAGTCACACAGTTACTAGTCTTGCTCCACACCCACCCAACTGGGCGGTAGCGTTACAGTCATGTGCATGCATTACCTACAGTAAGCAAATTTTGGATACTTCGCTAAGATTTCGGGCAGCACATCATTATGAATGATGTACATACACATTTCTTGGACACCATTGATGGTGTTATCTCTAAATTGAAATGGCAAAGATGAAGAGTTGTGTTAAAGCTTACAGTCTATAAGAAAGAACTTTACAATAATAACAATAAATAAAAAAATGGGGATTTCTAGATTCACGGGTGAAGGAATCCCGGCCCTATTGATTTGGACCGGCCCATTCGCCAAGTGGAGCTCTCCAGAGAGGGGTTAAAGGGGGGGGGGTTCCACTAATTTCCTTTTCCATAACATATTTGTTAATTACTTTCTTTGGAAATATCGTGGAGTATTACACGTTTATTGTGTTTGACAATCACTTTACCAAATCCTTGTAAATAAAAACTTTTCCCATAATTTCGTCCTATGGTTCCAGACTTGTGATTCATAGTACAGTCGGGTGCGTTCTCGACTCATAATCGGGAACTCTGGGTTTGATTCCTGGTCGGGACAGAAGTGGTTGGGCACTTTTCCTTTCACCTAGCAGGAAATATGTACCCTGGAGTTCGGCAGTGTTGCGGGGTTGCATCCTGGGAAACGTCGGCAGTTTGACCTTAGAGGAGGAACTCGATATAAGCCTAAAGTACACGTGTTTCATGTCCCCGACGTTATTTCTGACTTATAGGACCCGCTTTACTGTAGATTACCTATAGAAATTTGCCTATTTTTTTATAATAAACTTAGGGCCTACGCATACGAACATGTAGCACTCCCGTTACCCTTAGCTATACCAGTGTAAGAGGTTACAGAATTATTGCAAAAAGTTATAGCTACATTTACCTATTATTCCTGTATCGCAAGATGGAATGTCATCCACAGAATGCAAGTTGGGATTTTACTAGCCTGCACTTCCAAATGGTGTTACATAGTTTTCCCGGCTTAATGCCTTTTTGTTACTTTGCTTGTACGTGATATGTCTGCCACTGATAATCCTGCACTCCCCAGAGTTCAATTCTCTCCCACAAAACGTATAACAGTCCCGATCTTGCTGAAATTCTTGTTACTCGCGCTGAAAATGCACTAGAAAAGACGCTGGACCGATTCCTAAATTTTTTTTTTACCCAAGTAAACCAACCCATCTCTGAGGCTGACCCAACAAACACCCCCCCCCCTCCCAATCGACATCTACAATGACATCCGCCCTAACACAGCTACCATTGCTGGAAATCCAGCGTTTGAACTGATGCTGGAAAACCTCCTAAATGACTTTGCAGCACGCCTTACCAAAGTTACTCCCAAGGCTAACTTGCCACAAACTCGAACCACCGGCACCAAGAGTAAGAAAACCCCAGTTGTACAAACCTCCCAACGACCTGGCACTCTGACTGAAAAAACACACAAACCACATACTCCCACGACACATTCTCCAACCACCCCCATATTCAACACGGTGTACTACTGGCACGTCAAAGAAGACCGATGTATTCACATCTCAGGCGTAAAAATCCTTAATACAACACAACCCATCTTACCATAACCCAACCTACCCCAAAGTACTTAATATACTCTAACTTACCATACCATAATCTACCCTAACCTATCTGAATTGCGACTAACTCCCAAACCTACTTCGACTCACAATCTCAGTCTCTTGACTAAACCACACACTTTTCATAAAACAGCAACAATGATACCACCATTAAATTAGAATATTGTTGTTTTTTAATTGTCTAGTATACATGCCTATAGCGTATGGACGAAAAAATCGGGTTGAGAGTAACGCACACGAACCAGTGTATCATTGTACCTCCATATGTGTTAACATAAAATATATTATTTATTATAAATAATAAAAACAAATGAACTTTGTATAAATACATGTGTTAATTAGAGCAATGTAAGTTTCTCAAGTTAAAGTTCAAGTGTTTATTGAGACTTAAGTCTCTCATTGTATGGGAGTGGCAGGAGTGGGGCCTCGGCGTGTGTAGGGGGCGGGAGGGGGGTGTTCTCGGGTGCGTACCAGCGTATAGTGCGTCAGAACACGTTGGGGAGGCGTGGTGTGTAAGGTGATACATGAATAACGAGAGCCATGTATTAATTGACACCAGACAAGGTCTGGCACAGTTGGTGAGATTGAGTTCTGTTTCTGTCGCCCAAGCGGTACAGGTTTGAATGTAAATAGCCACATGAGCTGGGAAAGTAAAAATAAAAAAGAAAAGAAAATTGAAGCTTTCATGTAATTAAATATTCTTGTATAGAGATGTCTTAGCGTTTTGCTTTGTTTTTTTCGTTAGTTATATTTCTGTTCATTATTTTGAATATCTCGTATTAAATTAAAGCATAAATGAGCTTTCTAAATGGTTATTGGTCATTCCTTATTCGTATTGCTTCTACCCGGTTATTCATAACACAACCGTTGAAAAGATAGATGGCTAGGAATTGCGGATAACAAAATTAGTACAATGCTGTACTATTAAATTGCCTTCCTCCTCCTGCCGAGATATTTAGACCCTTTTTGCTTGTTTACTTTTTTTTTTACAGCACCGCTCCTGTGCCAGGTAAGTCCACTACGGGCTCACCATAGCCCGTGCTACTTGGAACTTGTTCGAGTAGCTGAATCCATAACAACAACAACAACAACTTTGTTTACTTTGCTGTTGTCACAGACGGTGATCAATAGTCTAGTAGGCTTGATGCCTTTTGATAATGGCTTGCTATTAGTCAGCGTACAAGTACACACGAAGTCAATGGTATATATTTTAACAAAAATAGAGTAGCATGAAATCATAAAAATCAGGTTGAAATTAAATGGTGTAGTTCTAAGAGTTCATCACATATTGAAGAAACTCATTTTGCTTGAGGTACCCAGCAGTGTGTACTGGATACCAATGTTGAAGGATTTTATCATGTTCCAGAGAGTTTCTGAAATTGAGTTTCAGTGGTAGGCGTAGTTTATTTGTCAGTTACTTTATAACATTGGATTGAACTCCAATCACACTTGGGGTTGGGGTTCAAGAGTTGGTATAAGAAGCAGTAAGAGGGTCAGGAGACATGGGAATAGGCGAATGACTGACTGGGGCCCAGCAGCTGAAATTTATCTTGTAAGCACAGGCAAGTTGGTACATAAACGCGCACAGTAATCTATGTGTAGTGATTTTTGTCTACACGGTTCAACAAAATACAGCACAAAAGACAAAACATGTGGTACTGCATTAGATGTTTTGTTTCTTGGACTGCAAAATGCATGTTCCTCTTTGTACAAAGTATCATTGTATTTTTCATGATTTAATAGATTGATATTTTTCAGGTTCAGCAAAATCAACGTGGCGTGCCTACCGATAAGAAAGAATTGTTTGCATGGCGCAATACAAAAAAATTTATTTATCTACCTCCAAGAGGACAGGAGGCATTCTTTAAGTAAGTTTTACATCATTGTAATGGGAACAATTGCAGAGTTTTATGTAACCTTGTACAGTGGCACCTCGACATACGATTGTCCCTACTTAAGATAATTTCGAGTTACGATGTAAATTTCATTGAAAAATGCGACTCGACATCCGATGGTGTCGTCGACTTCCGATATTTGTTGGTACACGTTCGGGTCGACCGAGCACGTGGTTCCCAGTCACGCGGCCGACCTGCCTCAGTTTACTACAGCTGCCCGCTTAGTGACGATCGCGCCTATAAGAAATTCTGCTTTTATGGTGATTTTTTGCATTTTGAACATTAAAGTAATTATTATATAACACGCCATGAGTCCCAGGAAAGTCAGTGGAAAAGCTCAACATATGAAAACCCATGTAAGGATGACCATAGAGCAGAAACAAGAGTTCAGAATGTCTCTTCCTCAACGATTAAGAAAATGTGTGCAGCATGGGAAGAATTGCAAACCTTTGCTGAAACGACTTGCCCAAATCAAGCTGCAGTAGGTCGTTGCCTTAACCTATTCAATGACACTGTGATGCATCATTACAGACAAATGTTAAAATGAATGGAAAAACAAATGTCTCTTGACAAATTTGTAGTGAGACAAACAAGCACTGAACCACAACTAGGTCCTAGTGGTATTCAGGCAAAACGTAGGAGAGAGAGTACCCCGGAGAAAACATCACTGCCTGATGTGATAATGGAAGGGAACTCCCCTTCCTAACAGCAACAACTCTCCTCCTCCCCCCTTCATCACCATCTTCCATACACCATCAAGAGCCCTCCATAAAGGTAAGAGACACTTTGGTACTGTACTGTTAGAAAAAAAAACATTGTATTCAGTATAAAATATATTTGTATGTTAATATTTTGGAGGGTGGGGAACGGATTAATTAAATTCCCTTTAATTCTTATGGGAAAAATCGCTTCGACTTACGATACGTCTCTGGGAACGGATTAGCATTGTAAGTGGAGGCCCCATTGTAATGCAAGTAATTGTCGCTATGCTTTTTCTTGTATTTCAGATATCTTCGAGGTGACAGTTATTCGGAAGATAAAGACATTATAGATATAGATGTCAGAGCATCAGGAGTGTCACATGATGCTAGAAGGTATCAGTTTTGGCTGAAAACAAAAGAGATGCATTTATCAAACCTTTTTAACAGTTATGTTTATGATGATACCCGTTTATTAGAAGTTGACAAAATTTTACCTAAACCCACAAATGTTGATTATGCTGAGAATGCTAGGAATATTGATGATTTTGTAGAGAAATTAATAGACATGATGGAACCATATCTAGATCAGAAATTTACTGAATTTAAGGAAGCTCTTGAAAATTTATATGGGAAGAATGGAGAAAATATAAAATAGTGTTTTTTAAATAGTAATAGTGGTTTTTAAAATAGTAAAAATAAAGTTACTAAGAAATTTGAATGAATGCATTAATTCTATTCCAAAACCAATACAACTAGCTCCCATGATTGTAGTGCATTTTTTCTAGTGATTGAAACAGGTGCTTGTGATTTTGAAATATAAACTATGAATTTCCCAGCAAGTTTCAACTAAACTTTTCTTTTCAACATGGTTATTTGAAAGGAAACTGAAATATTTTCCTTGCAAGTGCTTTCTGTGGTTTAAAAAATGTTTAGAATAACTAGACTAAAAATGCTCTCCATGTGTGCATTTTAGATTACAAATCAAATCACTTATATTCCATAAAATTGCTCAGTCATAATGTTCAGTTTTATATTAAGTATACAGTATAGAAATATTTTCTACTTTTCTGGAAATGTTTATAGCCAGTTATGTTGGTGAGATCATATGTTTGTAATTTATTTTTAGTCATTGCTTTTAATATTCCATCCTAAAAGGTTTTATGGTTGGGTTACCATTGTGACTAATGAGAATGTAACTGTAGAACACACATTAGCACACTTAACAAATGAAACAATTAAGAACAAAGAATTGTATAACTAGGTATATTTCTTGTATATTTTATCATAAGAATTGCCATGCAATTCTTATGATAAAAAGATGGGAATCTTGATAAAGATGATAAAAAGTGCAGAATCAGCCTCGGATCTGAGGCTTGCACTGGGTCCAAACCTTTAATTAGCTCAATGTAGCGATGGCGTGAACATTGTTTCCTAAAAATTCTTGCATCTTCAGTTTTGTCTCGTTGGTTTGCTTTTTGTTTTCACTGAACTTCTGTAATAAGAAAGATTTTTTATTTTTGCTCTTGTCTGCCTCGTCTTAAATATCAGGGCTCACTTTAGACCTTTAATTGTTATTGTTTGATCCTTAGGCCAGTGTGTTCACTCTTCTTTTGTGCCCTAATAACAGTTGTTATATCACTTGCATGTAAATAGTCACCTACTAATATATTTCTGAAAATGTTCTCTGCACATCAGACGGCTTCTTACTCATGTCTGGGTCTAAACTTGGTAGAATCAGCAGCCATGTGCAGATAAGCAATTCTACAATCATACTTAACTGCAGTTTATTTGTATGTTTCATCGGAGAGTCCAAAGCATTGTCAGAGCTGTGATATCAAATAACCAGCAGGGTTGGATATCAATGAATGAATATAGTTGGTCTCCATACATTCCGTAAGTTAGCAATCAGAAAATGTAATTTTTAAGTCTGCAATACAGCACATGCTTGCATTTGGTTTGTTACTCAGGTCTTGATAACCATTACTGTCTTGTCATATTAACAAAGTTTACATTTTTATCTGCATCTGCCAATTTCATGAATGTTAAGTATAAGAAAATTATATGTACTGTAATGAGAAATTATGCAGGAATATTTGACAGTACTGTATAATTTAAATTTTTCAAATGTTCAACAAAGTTATAATTGTTTCGTCATAAGAAATTCATTCTTAAATCCAAGTGATCATTACAAGCTTGAATCATACATTGGAGCAGATAGTGAATTGCAGGAATATTCACTTAAATGAATTGCAGGATCTCTAAAAGGCAGCGATACTAGAAACTTTTAGATAAGCAAATAATGTTATATAAATGTTAGGATTTAGAACTGAATCTTGATAATTATCTTGAAATACCAGGCTTAACTGAAAACTGATAACGATAGTTTATATTTATTCATTTGGGTCACTGACTGTGTATACCTGTTGTAATAAAAGATATGAAAAGGGTTCAGTATTTAGTGTCGAGTCTGTTGAATCCAATGACCATAGAGCTGGTAAGAAGGGAATGGAAGAATGGATGAGGATGCACTGAATGGGATGTGAGGTGGAGGGGAAAAGTTAGGGTGGTGGCCCAGTCACCATGGATTAGAGCTTGCTGACGATAATAGGTAGGCATTTGAAGGTTACATGACGTCTTGCGGCAGATGTCACACAGGAGGTTCTGCTTTGCTGTGTTAGCCAGCTTCCTTCTTGGTGGTGTCGGGTGCCTGATTATTACATTTTCTTCTGTCTTTGTCCTGCATCTATTTGGCTGGTTACTGGAGAGGTTACTGTTTGGGTAACATTTGTAGCACATAGGGTTGAAGATTTCTTGGTATAGTACAGTAGTGTCGCAACCAGTGAATTGTCTCTGCTTCGACATACCACTTAAGGGGTAGACCCAGTTTCTTGTCTTCCCTGTAACTCTTGTTGTAATCTCTGGACATCTTGTCCTTTAGCACCAAAGTATAATTGCACTTAGTTGCGTCCATTATTATTTCCATCCACCAGCCATCTCATGTCCATATGAAGTTGATGGGGGGTGGCCTTGATGTAGTCTGAACGAGGTGTGGAGTGTATGGCTGTCATGTCAGCAGTTGTGGATGTGTGCTGGTGACGTCCACCGAGGCATCAGAGTTGATTGTAGAGTAGGACTCTTCCTGATTAGATATTGGCAGGGTTGCTGGCTCAGTTGCAGGATCAGCTGTAGGTAGGTTCCTCAGTTGTTGGAGTGGGCAGTCTTGCAGTGGGATGAATTACTAGGGGTCAGTGATGAAGGACCTGTTGCAGGAACATGGGACACTGTGGGTGAGGCTGCAGGTGCTGTTGCCAGAGTGGGAAGGAGGTCATCAGGTCGGTTGCCAATTTGCAGTGACCAGCCTGTTTATGGCATGATGTAAAGGCTGATGTCTTTGCCAGTCATTTTGTCGGCAAGGTGGAGAAGTGCATAAAGCAAGGTGATGGTGGTGGTGGCTGCAGACGTCGCTGGTGGTAGTAAAGTTGGTTGGTTGTGGGTCACAACCACTGCCCAGGGGCCAGACGGTGGTGAGGTAGCTGCTCGAAGTGTACTGCCGGACAGGGCAGGGAATGCTTCTGATTGCCAGTTGGCCAGGCGTGGAGCATTGGAGGCTGCACTCGCCACCATTTTAAGTTCCTCCTGTCTGTAGAGGCAATCAGGTGACAGGGCAGTTTTCTTGCCATTGCAAAGTAGGCAGCATTGGTGGTTGGCTGTACAGCTCAACATGTGTAAATACTGCATTTCCCTATTGCTATGTGCATTTCTTGAAGTGCATACACTGGTAACACTTAAAGCACTACCTCAGCTCTGTGTACCTTTTCTTCATGAAGGTGGGTGCCATTGGAATTCTATAGCATGTAAGGCCATTTTCAGTGGCAGAAACCGCTGGCAATGAGTTTAGCTGCGACTGCAGTCAGTGCTAGGTTCTGAGAGTTGATGTTGGTGACGATTCCACCGTTTTTTTGGATGGTAATCCATGAGCTGATGCGTCTGGCAAATATGGTCCTATCTGCCAGGTAGTGCAGTAGTAGAGCGAGTGCAAGGTTGGCAGCAAGCAGGGCGGTCTGAGTTGGTGTGGAGAATGGTTTGTAGAGGTCCTTGTCGCTGGAGAATAGTAGTACTGTATTGTTTAACACTGCCTTTGCCTTCTTGGATGGTGAATATTGGCAGTATTGGAGATTTTCTTCAGTATTTTAGTCTTGGCGAGCGAGTGGTTATCACGGAATTGAACTTTTAAGTTTTGCACTGTGGTAACAGTAGCCCTGTACTATAGATGCACCGATAAACAAATCACTCCAGCTGCTACCCCCTCAGCAGTGCACAGTAGCGAAGGATGGTGGTGTTTGTGTTGAAGACGGGAGGAGCAGTGTCCTTTCATGTGTCCTTTTGATTAACTGTCTTGTGATCATTTAGTGTTATCAGGAACAAAAGTTACTATGGGGAATGCAAGAGCCTGATTTTTCTTTCAAAGTACTATACAGCAATAGTCATGCCATTTCCAGATACAGTAGTTTATACTGCTGTTAGTGTTAACTAATTTTAATGTTCAGATAATTCTAGATGTCTTTGAAATACGTTTTCTTTAGTGTTTCTTATTTCAGGTCTTAGAACATTAATGAATAATAACGTGTAAAGCTCCTGAAGGATGATCCTCAAAGTAAATCAGTTTTTCTTCATGGACTTTGTATCCCTGATGTATTATGCTTTCTCATAAAACGGTAAGTAGTACACTATTATGTACCACTAGATGAATCGCAATCATTTTCAAAGCTCCTGTACATTATATACACCTTCATATACGAAGGTGTTAGCAGTGATAAGTAAGTTTTCACCATACTGTACATTAAGTAATGGTGGTTTCACCATTACTTAAATGTACAGTAATGTACAATGTACTTCACCACATTGTACATTTAAGGTGGCCCAATATTTGTTCAGTGGTTATACTTCTGAAAAAGCTAAATAAAATTTCCCAGTGGGGACAACTGGTTGAAAGTGACCGACATGACATATTATAAACAGTATGTCAAGTCGGCCACTTTCAGCCAACGATGCCCACTAGGTTAAATGTGCAGCACAGTACTGTATGTGGGGAAAAAATAGGGTTCAGTACCAGCGAATTCCAAAACGTAACTTTTTCCATTCTCAAAACACCTATTTTAGTATGGATATTTAATAGTCACACAATATTCCAGCCACAAATTTAGTACTGTACATAATACAATCCAATGCTTGGGATGTGCAGTAATGCATAAATACAACTAAAAAATCTTGTAGATCGCAAGAATGTAGGGTGTGAAGGATTAGCATAAAGTATACATGCTATAGAAGTTTCACTCCTGTAATTTCGTAATGTGGTACTAGCATGCTTGACTCCGAATCTGCGTCATTCAACACTGCAGAAATTTCAGGCCACCTGTAATTATTGCAGAAAATAAGTACTTATTTATGACTAATGTGAAAAAATATATGAAATAATTTCATGTACTTAAATGCAATCACAGTACTTTTTTATCAAGTCATTTTTTAGTTTATTATAATGAACATGGATGGTGCCATGCTAATATTTGTGCAATTTATGGTTTAACATTAGGCATCTTGGGTCAAGTGCAACTCTTAAGGAAAGTTTTGTTTATTTAGACAGTATATTTCAATCCTTCTAAAAGGTTAATGAATTATCGTGCAATATACACACATTTGTAAAAAAAAAAAAAGCCTATACTGTAATAATTTTCAAGGTGATAATACCTGGTTATTGTACAGATAATAAGGACAAATTATGATACATTAGATTTGGACTTTGTCCCTTTCATTTGAATTCATTCTTTATCCTTTGTATATATATTTCACAAGGAATTTTGTTGCAATATCAGTGTGTATATTGTAGTGTTATAATACTGTATTCCATGTCTAACTTTTTATTTGGTAAAGCTTAATATCTATTACCATACAGTATTTTTAGTGCCAGAAGGACAAGATATTAGAGATCCACCAAGCTGTTTTGAATGCATATGCTTGTCTATTTTATGTTTATTCATTGCACTGTAATTGTTGCTATGCAACTAAACCATGAAATATATTAAATGGCAGTTTATTATGCCCATGTATCATCACCAGAGGATGAGTGCTAGACATTACCAAAAGTATTTTTGAACTGAAATGTGATATATTTACATATTTTGATTTGAACCTATGATTTTTTATAGTATAATACATAGTGCCATTTATTGCTTTCAGTATTCAAGTTACGTTATCATCCCTTCTTTGGATTGATATGCCCAGAAATTACTTGACAGACGAGTTTCTAGTGTTACTTTATTTTAAATTCATCCAAGTAATGCAATTTGTTTTTAAAGTTTTTATACTGTTGAAGTTAGAAAGTGATTGTTATCCTTTATGAATCATTGATATAATTTTATAATATATTCTATTTTGTCAGGAATTTTTTTAAATGTTAATTAAAATCATTTTTTGACATGGTAATGTTATTGAGCCCTTTATACTAAATATAATCAGGAATCATTACATCATTTGCTGCAAGTTTGCCATCACAATTTTTTTTAGTAGTTGCTACAATTTCAATGATTATTTCAGTCATTGAGCAGGACAAAAGACAGGCAGCCCTGAAACAGTTGCCACCTCATGACACTAGAGTATGCAGGAACGACAAAGGCCACACCAAGCCCTAAGGGGAAAAAAGAGGATTGTCCACTAGCCAGGACAACTCTGGGACCTTATTTTGTAACCAAAACCCCCCTCACTGTCTGGCTCGTTGTCGCCGTGAGGGGGCTTGGTGGGCAGCTGCCGGAGTGTGATGCTCCATAGGTCAGTCCTCTGTCCTTTTGCAGCCTTATGCTCCTGCTGCTGCCTTTACCAATTTTGCCAGGCCCCTTTTCCTTTTACTCGTGTTTCATTTTTCACCCCCCCCTCTTCTCCTATCAAATTGTCATTTCCTGCCGACCTTTTGCCTGTTTTGATTATTCTTTCGACCTTCTTTTGTTTTGACGCTCGGGTGTTTGAGGAGGCATACTCTTGCACCCGTAGAACTGTAGTACCCAACGTCTCGAGCGAGGGGAACCTTTTATTGTCAATCCTCCTTTCGTCACTGAACCCGCTCTCGACGGACTGACGGTTCTTAAGGTGGCGTTTGTGGGGCGTATACTCACGACGCACCCCTAGGGGGCCCCGGCAAGATCGGCGATAGCTTCTTGTTGGGTGTCCTGCCTCTAATTGTGGCTCCATGTGGGGGCACATTCGTGAATGAAAGTTTTTCCTCGTTTTCATGGCTGATAATGTTTCACTTGTATTTTCTCGGGCTCGTGGGGTGGGCGACCAAGCCCCCGAGTCAGACTGTGTTACCAGGCCCTGTAGCCCCTGCTGCATTGGGCCCCGACGACCTGACTACTCCCCTCAGCTCCCCTCCCTCCTCTGCGGTAGGGTCGAGTCCCCAGCCCCCAGTGGTGACCACCTCGTCCCCTGGCATGGCTCCGTCTCTCATTGTGACTACTGCGCCTTTTACCACCATGAACTCCGGGGGTTCTCAACGCCGTTCCCGCCACGGCCGCACTCGCACGATCCCTTCCCGTAATACTACTTACAACGCTTTGTTTGGTCCCGCTACGTGGGCTAAATACTTTGATCTCCACCATCTGGATTCTACTCCTCCTGACGATTTCTCCCTCCATAAACACCTTGTTGATTCAGTAGATGCCTCTGTTACTTTTAACTCCACCAGTTACGGTACGCGTGTCGTCGCTGCTCCTTCTCAGGATGCAGCTACTCGCTTAGCCGCTTTGTCCTGCATTGGAGAGACCCCTGTTCGGGTCTCCAAGAATGCTCGGTTAAATGCCAGTGTTGTCACTGTTCTCCTCCCGCACCATGTTGCAACTGGTGTTCGGGACTTCAACGATTGCCATGAGGATATTAAACATATCCTCGAAGCCCAAGGCCATTCTGTCCTCCAGGTGGACACGTTTACTCGACCCCCTCGTGGTCATCGCCGTCAGCCCCTTCGAGTTGTAAAAATCACCTTTGATAGTAGGACCCTTCCGCCCTCTATTATTCTTGCTGGTGCCAGATGCTCCGTTCAGGAGTACATTCTCTCTCCTAGACTATGCAATAAGTGTTGGAAGTTCGGGCACGGTGTCCTCAAATGCACCAGTACTGTGTATCTGTGCCCCTTGTGTGGGGACGATAGTCATTCTAAGTCCGAGTGCACTTCTCCCCAGGCTCGCTGCCACAATTGCGGTGCAGCCCACCCTACCTTCTCACACTCATGTATGCACTACAAACTCGAGGAAGCTGTCCTCAACTTGAAGCACCGTGATCGTCCGTCTTTTCCAGAAGCGGGACGCCAAGTTCGTCGTCTCGCCCCTTTCGCGGGCGTCTCCTACGCTCGCGTGTTGCGTTCTACATCTCCTCGTCCTTCCCGTCTTCCTCAGTCTCACAACCGTTTCCAGGCCTTAAACCCGACCACACCCACCACTTCCTCCCCTATTCCTTTGCCTCCTGTCCCGGATGGTCCCCCTCCCGGTTCTCCGTCTGGGATTTCCCCCCCTTCCTACCCAGTCTGCTATATCTCCTTTGTCTTCTTCCCCATCTCCCCCCACTCTTTCTTCCCGACCCTCCCCCCAGTCTCTTGACCCTCCACGCCACCTGTCTGTCCAGGCTGATATCCATCATTCTCCCAGCAATCTTCGTGTTGTTCGCTCTCGTTCCTCTTCTCCTGCTGAGACCATTGAGTCTGTCGCCCGGTACGTTGTTACAGGAACGCCTGTCTCTTTGAGCCAGAAACGCAAGCCTGGCTTCTCTCTTTCTTCCTCTCCGGCGGGTAAGAAGGTTTCGCTTTCTTCCTCGCCCCCTCCCTCTGACTCTGTCACTACATACCCTCCCATTTCAGTAGTCGAACCCCCTGTCTCTGATATGGAGGTTTCTTCCGCCCTCGATTCCCTCTCTGTTGCTGCCCTTCCTGAGGTGCACTCCCTGATTTCTGACCCCCCTTCTCCAACTGTCCTTGCCTGCCCCTCTCAGTTGTCCCCTCCTCCTCCGGACCCCGTCAGTCCGCCTCTGGTCTGTTCTCTCGCTCCCTTCCCTCTCTCCTTACTAAGTTTACCCATGCCCCCTAACCCTGATTTTGCCGACCCTGCTCCTGATCCAGACCCTGATCCTGACCCTGCTCCTGACCCTGATCCTGAGATCCTTTAGTAAACTGTGTTCCTCTTTCCCTTAATTTCTTTCTTGTTCTCTGTTACTGTCCTTTCTCTTTGATAATGTCTATTCTTCAGTGGAATATTCGTGGATTTTATGCCAACTTCCATGAACTCCAACTTCTAATTACACAGTTTACACCACTTTGTGTTTGTCTCCAGGAACCAATGCTTGGTGCTCGTCCTGCTCACTTTCGTGGTTATTCCTTTCTTCCCCCCCCCAGCTCTTGCTGTGGCCCATAACTCTACTGCTCTCTTAATTCGTTCTGATATTCCCTTCGTCCCCCTACTTCTTCCATCCCCTATCCATTGTTCTGCTGCCCGTGTTTTTGTGGGTAAATGGTATACAGTCTGTTCCATTTATCTCCCTCCAAATGTCCCTCTTTCCCTTCCTGATCTTAAGCACCTCCTGGACTCCTTGCCAGAGCCGGTGATCATTTTGGGTGATTTCAACTGTCGACATTCCCTCTGGGGTGATGTTCTGACAAACACCCGAGGCCGTCTTCTCGAACCGTTCGTCCTCGCTTCATCTCTTCTGAATTCTGGTGAGCGCTCTCATGTGGACTCTCGAACTCGCACCCTTTCCTGTCTTGATTATTCTCTCTGCTCGTCGTCTCTCTACTTAGATTTCACGTGGCAGGTTCTTGATGACCTCCATAACAGTGATCATTTCCCCATCCTCGTTTCCTTTTTCTCTTTCCACCCTCCTCTTTCCTTCCCTCGGTGGCAGTTTGCCAAGGCTGACTGGTACCTATTCACCCCTCTGCGCTACTCTCTCTGACCTCTCCTCTGTGCCTCTTCCTCGCGCTCTCCTCCTTTTTTATGACACTGTCTTCAGCGCTGCCCTCAGCTCTATCCCTCGCTCTTCCTCCCGGGGCACATGGAAGTGTGTTCCCTGGTGGAATGCGGACTGTGCTCGGGCTGACCGCTGTAAGCGTGCAGCCTGGAAAAACACCGCCGCCGGCAGACGGCTGATTCTTTTATTCTGTTTCGGAAGGCAAGTGCGGTGGCCCGTAGGACCATCCGTACTGCTAAACGTGAGAGTTTGAAATCTTATGTTTCCACCATTACGTCCGATACTCCTCTACCGCAGATCTGGAAGAAGATCCGCAAGATTGCGGGCAAGTTCGTTTCAGAGATCTCGCCTGTTCTCCTCCTCTGTGGGACTCTTGTGGCGGATCCAGTGAAGGTTGCGGCCGAACTGGGTTAGCACTTTTCTTCTGTTAGCTCTGGTTCTCATCTTCCTCACTCCTTCCTTCTTCGTAAGCCTGTTCTTGAATCTTCTCCTTTACATTTCCACACTCTTCTCCGCCTTCCCTATAACGATCCTTTCTCTCTTTCTGTACTTCGGTCTGCCCTGGCCCTCTGCGGATCTACGGCAGCGGGCTCGGATGACGTTCATTATTAGATGCTTCGCCATCTCCCTCCGTGCACGTTTCAGTATTTACTGAATCTGTATAACCAGGTCTGGGAGTCGTCGTCAGTCCCTGAGGACTGGCTCGATGCCGCTGTACTCCCTATTCGGAAACCAGGGTCTCTCGGTACGTCCCCTAAGGACTTCCGCCCTATTGCTCTCACGAGTTGTGTTTGCAAGCTGTTTGAGCATATGGTAAATGTCCGTCTGATGTGGTTCATGGAACACCATCACCACCTCTCTCCTTCTCAATTTAGTTTTCGCAAGTGCCGCAGCACGACTGATGTCCTGGTGAACTTGGAGGTCTATATTCGTACTGCTTTTGCTGCGAAGACCTCCGTTGTTGCTGTCCTTTTTGACCTGGAAAAGGCTTATGACACGACTTGGAGATACCATATTCTGTCCCAACTTCGTTCTTTTGGCCTTCGTGGTAATCTCCCTCTCTTCCTTCAAAACTTTCTCTCTCGTCGTACCTTTTGAGTCAGGCTTGGTGCCACTCTCTCTGCCTCTTTTCGGCAGTATGAAGGTGTGCCCCAAGGTAGTGTTCTGAGTACTACTCTTGTTCTGGTTGCCCTCAATGGTCTCCTTTCCTCCCTTCCTTCTGGCATCTTCTCGGCTCTTTATGTTGATGATCTTACTCTTTGCTGTTGAGGTGATGATTCGCCTCTCCTTCAACGGCGGCTTCAACTTGCGATTGATGCCGTGTCATCTTGGGCCAGCGATCATGGCTTCAAGTTCTCTACTACTATGACTTGTGCCATGACTTTTACTCGGAAGCGGGTCGTTCTTCGTCCCTCTTTGTCACTTTATGGTCATCCCCTTGAGTACAAAGATTCCACGAAGCTTTTGGGGTTATTCATTGACACTCGTTTGTCTTGGTCGCCCCATGTCTCTTACCTCCGTGTTGAATGCTCTAAGGCCCTTATCCTACTTAAGGTTTTGTCCCATACTTCTTGGGGAGTGGATAGGCGCACGCTCCTCTATTTGCATTCCTCTCTCGTCCTGTCTAAGCTCGATTATGGTTGCCCTGCATACTCTTCTGCTTCTCCTTCTACTCTTCGCTGTCTTGATCCTTTGCACCATACTGGGTTGCGCCTCAGCTCTGGTGCTTTTCGTTCAACTCCTGCCCTCAGCTTGTACGCTGACACTGGCTTCTGTCTCTCCAGGATTGCCGTGATCGCTACAGTCTTCGCTACCTTGCGCGATCCTTACAGCATCCTCACTCTCGCCTCTATCGTGCTTTGACTTTTACCCCTCCTGTAGTTCCTGTTCCTCTTCACCACCTTCTTCTTTCTATCCGTTTGTCTCGTTTACAAGATTCTCTTTCGGTTCGTCTTACTAATGTTTCTCCTCGTATTGTTCCCTCCTTGCCCCCGTGGAGAGCCCCCCTTCCCAAATTTTGTACTTCTCTGACCCGCATCACTAAAGCTTTTACACCTCCTACAGTTCTGAAACGCCTCTTCCTTGAGCACTTTTCTTCTCACTCCCACTCCGTTCCCATCTTCACCGACGGGTCGAAGTCTGCTGACGGTGTGGGCTACTCTTGTTGGAAATTTCCAATACTAACAAACTACTATTCCATTATAATACATCATCATCATTATATACTAACTACAGTAGTTAATAATTTCACTAACGGTAGTGTAAACATAAATTAAACCATTTCATCTGCGTATTAGTGCTAGAAATCTCATGAAGTCGAGTAGCAAAATTGCGTCAGATAATGTCTAGATAGACACGTTTATTACCAATGTGTTAGAGAATTGAATGTGGTTCTCTAAAATTATCAGTATTCCGTGTAATAATTACCTACGGATAATATGACTCCCGATAACCTAAAACCGACAGTTATTAACTGAAATTATTATCAGCAGCAGCTTTATCTGTTACGTACGAATGCTATGGAGATAATAAAAATCTTTTCCATTTCTCGTTTAACACCATTAAACGAGAATATGATAATAATTACGTCCCTATAATTGCAACCCAGTTCTCATTAACGTATTACATCCATAATTACGCGGAAAAGAATTATCCGTGATTAATAATTTCTGTGGTGAATGTGAGAGACGGGTTGAGTGAAGGCGGAGACGCCATTGGTCACGAGGCATCCCTGGCGAGAAGAGTGGCGAGACACGTGTTAGCGACTGGGGAGTTTTTATCGACAAGAATTACGTTGATACCCGTTCAATAGTCGACAATTACCTATTCACGTGTTTTATAGTGCCCTGCCAGTTAATAACACGTCAACAATTGAAGCCACGACCCGTAATTACGCGTACACAGCAGTGGACGTCTGGGATTGGCTGACGCGGTTTCGGCAGACCTTAGTATTTGATACGCTCATGTTAAGTATACCATTCTTGTTGATGCACCATCCTAGATTGTATATTTGTGGGTAGTCTGTCGTTATACACCATGGATACCTAATACACAACGTTAGTTTATTTTCCACATGTTCTCAGTGTTCATGAATATTTGAAATAATTCGTAGCCTAATCAAATGCTACTTAAATTTCTCTGATTTCAGCGTGTATACGAGGAGTCGACAAATTGTTTCTCATCATTCGTGATAATCACCTCGGGTTCTTTCTTTATTGGGATCCTGTGACCACGAAGACGAATGATGAAATGGCGTTACAGAAATCGTCTTACAGATAAGACATTTATTTCGTACAAATTTATCTTAGATTATTACTGATTTCCATATAATTCATATAGGATCTTTACAGTGAATAATTTATTACCAGAAATGATGATCTAGTAATTAATGTGTTTGCTCTGACTGTTGCTCAGTAATTCATAATCTATAATATTCATAATTTGAGTTATCATATCTTTGAATCTATTGTAGTTTAGATTTACTATGCTACTAACTCAACAATGAACTAGTGACGAACCACACTGGTTCCTAGATATATATAAACTTCTAGAAATACCCCCCCCCCCACCAATGTTGATATTTAATGCTTTGACTTTAATTAATTAATAATACAGTCTATTCATTATTTTCAAGTGATTATTCATTTAATTATTATCCATAGACACTGGTTCTCTAGTGTCATTCTAATGATCACTTTTACTCGTTTTCCCTCTTTTTTCAAAAGTGGGTGGTCCTTCGATTTATTTAAATACAATAAGTAAATAATTAAATATATGAGTCAAGCCCCAGAAATCCAACAACTGTTGTTTTTCCTGACCACACTTATATGTGTCGCCTTCCTCCGGAGGCTAGCATCTTCACAGCAGAACTCTATGCTATTCTCTATGCTCTTCGTCTTCTGCTTTCCCGGAGGCAATCCTCCTTCGTGGTAGTAGTTTACTCTCACAGTGCCCTCATGGCTTTAGGGTCCTTTAATCCAGTCCACCATGTGGTCATCGAGATTCAACATTGGCTGTTTCTTATCTCCAGTAAATTTAAGTCCGTTACGTTTTGCTGGGTTCCCAGCCATGTTGGTGTCTCTTTAAATGAGCGTACGGATGCTGCCGCTAAGGACGCTATCCGCACTTGTCCCATCTCCCATAAAGGTGTTCCTTATTCTGACTTTTACCCAGTTATTCATGCCTCCATCCTTGCCCGATGGCAGAGTTGTTGGTCTTCTGTTCTTGGTAACAAACTGCGTACTCTTAAGAGTTGTGTGTCCCAGTGGCCTTCCTCCTGCCACCGTAACCGGCGGTGGGAATCGGTTCTGGCTAGGTTACGTATTGGCCATACCCGTTTAACTCACGGTCACTTAATGGAGCGCCGCCCTGCTCCTTATTGTCCGAATTGAATTGTCCCTCTTACGGTCGTACATATCCTTGATGAATGTCCTGACTTCCAGGACGAGCGTGAGTCTTGTTTTCCGACTGTCCCCCACGGTCGCTTGTCCCTTGATAGAATTCTTGGCGACTCTGATACTATTGATATCGTTTCCTTATGCGTTTTTGTTCTCGTATTGGCATCCTTGGTGATATTTAGCACCCTCTGATTATCCCGCACTTTAATGGTGCTACATAGCCTTCCTGGTTTGGTGCCTTCTATTGATAATTACTTACTTACTTTGTAACCAAACGGTGGAACATGATCCAAACTCAAGAGGAGCAAGGTTCATTAAGCAGGTATACTCTGGGTCACACCGGAGGTACAGTACTTAGTGAACCTGACAGCACTTGGAAGTGAACCCTGGGGGAAGCCACATAAAATCAAAATCATACAAGGAGGGGAGATATAAAAATGCCTTCCCTAAGTAAAAGGCCCTCATCCAAAGGGACCAAGGGAATTCAAGGGCCCCTATCCAACTCTCCTGAGGAATCAGCCAAGAAGGACCCCAGAGTAGAACTAGCCCAGGATAGAAAAGCAAGAGTTCAAGGGAGAGGTTTCAGAAAAAGATACTGATTGGGAAAAAAAATCCCAGAAATCTTGATGGGGTCAGAAAATGCCCTTTTAGATGTTTCCGGGCCAGAAGCATGGGGAGGAAGATTAGAGGCAGTGCAAAGCACACCCGAAGGGGCAAGGAAGAGGATGTGCAGACAGAGCCAAGGTAGAGTTCACAAGCACCTCTAATTATGGGTCCCTAAACACATGGTGGGCCAGCTACACAACACAAGACTGCTGCAGATGGGCGAAAATATAGCCCATCTGCCGAAGTCTATATGGCCTATATCAGCAATAGCCACCTGATATGCATGAACCTTACTGGAAGGGTATGATAAAAAAAATCACATGGGCCGTATAAACCCCCACAGGATTCTGGGTCATATGCATCTTTGATCTAACATGTTGCATGGTGGAACGAGAACAAATTATTGTCACTCTATGGTATGGACAACAAGCAACCCTGAAATTTGCAAAAGGCAAGAATGATTTTGGGAAATTATCCATTGACCACACTGAACCCATAAGCAATTTCTAGGGCCTGACAGATGTACCAAGCAAGACACCCAGGCACTGAGGATGCTACACTGGACCTAAAAGTAAGCCAATACAGCCTCGGTTATATGGCTACGAAGGCTGACCTTGGTGTGCCATAAATACAAACACATGAGCTACCAAAGTACCCCATCAGCCAATGCTAGCTCCTGACCCGAAACAAGACATGCAGAGACACCTCCAAGCAGGAAGGACCTCTAAGAGAGCAAACTTCTGAACACACCAGAGAATAAAACTGTCAGTGCAGGGGAAACACTAGAAACCACTTAGAGAAGGTAACCCTGAGCACATACAGTCTAAGCACACTAAAAAGGCCATGCCAGGCTGCACCAACAGTGTAGAAGACAAACCACACAAGATGACGTCCAACGAGGCACTTAGCTGAAAAGCAACAGGGTTAGGCCCTACTGCAGATGTGAAGCACGACCTGCATCACCAGAGGAGCTGATGCATTGAACCAATAAACAGCATGAGCCCCATTGCCCTCTCCCTCCCTCTCTTCAAACAAGTGGGAGGGGTTGGAGCATACGAGTGCACACTTGTTTTGAGAGATTTTTTATTGTTTAGACTGTTGGAGTTCATTCATTCACAGGTAATGAGGCTTTGGTCTTTTTTTTTTTTGGGGGGAACCCAGCATATTGGTTCTCTGACTTTTTGGGTGTCTTCCCTGGTGAGGTGGTGGAATGTCACCTGTTTCCTGCGCCTCTGTAAAGGGGCAAAGTTCTGGCACTGGTCCTCATCAGGCCAAACTAAACTTCATGACTGATGCAATTTAGTAGTAGAGTCATCTCGGAAGGAGTTTCATGGAGCAACAAGGGGCGCCCGATAGAAAAAAAATATTACCAGAATCAATACACGAAATCAGCTGGCAGACTAGGGACGAAGTCTAAAATAAAATTGCCGAAGCAGATGTGAGATGCCTGTCACTTAACAGTGAACCGATACAGGCTGATGTACTGTGAATAATATACTGTATGACCTAAGCAGCCAGTAGCTTTCTATTTTCCATTCACCTGATGCCTATCTTCATCTGACAGTAAATGAGTACCTGGGAGTTGCAGTAAAGAATTATATAGTAATATACTGTACAGTATTCTGATTTGAAAGAAAAACAATACAGGGGTACCTCAGTTTAAGAGTTTAATCCGTTCCTGGAGACAGCTCGTATTCCGAAGCTAATTTCCCCATAAGAAATAATGGGAAATGAATCAATCCGTTCCTGACTACCCCAAAAACCTCACATCAAACTAAATTTTTATACCTAATTCATCTAAATAATCCTACAAAACTATGTTCAAGTTATTACTTACCTTGCTGTTCCCCCTCCCCATCCGGCCCGTTGGCGCCGTGAGGGGGCTTAGTGGACGGCTGCTGGAGGGTGATGCACCGTGGGACAGTCCTCTGTCCTTTTGTGGCCTTGCACTCCTGCTGCTGTCTTCTCTAATTGTGCCGGATCGCTTTTCCTTTTCCTTACGTTTCGTTTTTCTCCCCCCTCTTCTCCTATCTGCTTGTCGTTTCCTGCCGACCTTTTGCTTGTTTTGGTTATCCTTTTGAACTTCTATTTTGACGCCCGGGTGCTTGAGGAGGCACACTCTTGCACCCGTAGAACTGTAGTACCCGACGTCTCGAGCGAGGGGGGAACCTTTTATTGTCAATCCCCCTTTCGTCGCTGAACCCGATCTCGACGGACTGACGGTTCTTAAGGTGGCATACTCACGACGCACCCCTGGGGGGCCCCGGCATGATCGGCAATAGCTTCCTGTTGGGTGTCCTGCCTCTAATTGTTGCTCCATGGTGGGTATGGGGGCACATTCATGGATGAATTTCTTTCTTCGTCTATATGTCGTTGAATGTTTCTGTTATACCCTCTTAGGCTCGTGGGGTGGGCGACCAAGCCCCCGAGTCGGCCTGTATTGGAAGACCGGGCTCTGTAGCCCCCGCTGCATTGGGCCCCGACCTTGCTCCTCCTTTGACCATCCTGACTTCTTCCCCCAGCTCCCCTTCCTCCTCTGTGGTTGGGTCGAGCCTCAAGTCCCCAGTGGTGACCACTTCGTCGTCTGGTGCGACTAAGTCTCTCATTGTGACTACTGCGCCTTTTGACCCCTCTCTCTCTGGGGGGTTCTCAACGCCGTCAGCGCTACGGCCGCACTCGCTCGTTTCCTTTCTATACTGATGCGTATCAGGCCTTGTTTGGTCCTGCTTCATGGGCCAAATACTTTGATCTCCTCCCTCTTGATTCTGCGCCTCCTGACGATTTCTCCCTCCATAGGCAACTCGTTGATTCCGTGGGTGCGTCTGTTACCTTCAACCCCACTCGTCTCGGTACACGTGTCGTTGCTGCTCCTTCTCAGGATGCAGCTTCCCGCTTGGCTGCCTTATCCTGCCTTGGCGAGATCCCTGTTCGGGTCTCAAAGAACGCTCGGTTGAATGCCAGTGTTGGCACTATTTTCCTCCCGCCCCATGTTGCAACTGGTGTTCGGAATCTGCAGGACTGCCACGATGACATTCAACATATCCTTGATGCCCAAGGCCATTCTGTCCTCCAGGTAGACTCGTTTACTCGTCCCCCTCGTGGTCGTCGCCGTCAACCCCTTCGGGTTGTGAAGATCACCTTTGATGGTAGGACCCTTCCATCCTCTGTCATTCTTGCTGGTGCCAGGTGCTCTGTCCAGGAGTATATTCCTTCTTCTCGGCTTTGTAACAAGTGCTGGAGGTTTGGGCATGGTGCCCTCCGCTGCTCTGGGACTGTCTCTCTCTGTCCTTTGTGTGGGGGTGAAGGTCACTCTAAGTCGGAGTGCACTTCTCCCCAAGCTCGCTGCCTCAACTGTGGTGAGGCCTGTTAAGAACCTTACCTCCTGTGGAGGTTGGTTTAGGATGTAAAATGTTGGTGAACACAGGGAGAGTGTATATTAGTATAAATCCCCAGCTGAGATCAGAGAGGCCGCGAGTCATCATTATCTACTCCGCCCAGTAAAGTAGTGCCATCTCAGCTGGAGATCATCAGAAATAATGTGAACTTGAATAGCTTTACTATGTAAGGGAAAAATGGACTCTATAAAAAAGTATGCATGGGGGAATATAGTAAATAAAAACATTAATGTGTTTGATAGCATATGTAAAGAGTAGAGTATTAAGGGGCGATGAGGCAAGAGAGGTGGACGCCATCTTGACTGAAGGGGAAGGTGTATCGCTGCCGACCGTTCCTCCTATTTGAGGGGTTTTCTCCGGCCGTACAGTCAGATAAGCCTATCCATGTCTATATCCAGGGTTGCAAGATTGAGTAGAGTAATATTGCAGAAGTTGGAGAGGTTTTATAAGAGTCCAGGTTTCCTAGAGGCAAAAATATGTGTCGTTGGATGGTAGTGGTTTGAGGCTGGGTGCATGACACCAGGAATGGGACAGTGAGCCGTGGGGTGGTCAGAGCCACTTGAGTTATAATACATAGTGACCTTATGTTGTAAGGAAAACGCCTTGTTAAATGTAATCCTGTGACTTGTACGTATAAACTTGTGACTTGTGTACTAGGCTGTTTCCCTTACTCCTCATACACCTTAGACAGCCTGGTAAGGACCACCACCACCAAACTCTCACTAGCTCTCTATGACAACACAAATGTATCACGGCTTATAACATCAGTAACACACGCCCCGTGATAGAAGTGGGTAGCCTGTCCGAGAGCACCTTACATATTGAGCAGCCTGATCGAAAGCCTACTAAAAGTGGATAGCCTGTAGATGTAACCTGATATAAAAATTGTGTAGCTTATTTTTTTTACTTTAACTTGTGTAGAAATTTAGAATATTTTTAATATTGGTATAATATGAATATGTACTTCATAATTTATTTATGTACATTTGATTAATCTTTATGAAAAGTGTTTTAAGAATTTTTGTGCGTGTTCTCGAGTGCAAAAAAATTACCACTTGCCAGGGTAGTCAAGTAAACTAAGCATTGTCCTTATCAGTTTTCAAAACAAATTCTCAGCTTAACTCGATTACCAGCAAGGTCATTCCCCACAATTCAACCGGTTCTCACACAAGACAGCACATATATGACTTAATGCTTAAAGTCAATATGTTGAATGTGATTTAGTACATATGTGATATATTCCCAGTTACCTTATTTACCAAGGCCCAAACTCTTCCTCACGTACCAATTTACGTCTCACAGTACCCGTCCATCAACGTAGATAGCAGAATAGTCGTGATTGGTTCAATTATAATGAAAATTGTAGTTTTCAGGTCTCACATGGGTTGTGAAATTTACCTACTATTGTCCATGCTCTTAGAATATTACAGATCAGCTACATCCTATTGAAGGCTCGTAGTTTTGTTTTGAGAAATATTAGTTGTTCTTAGTAAATTATAATAAGCACTATAAATTATTACATAGAATAAAATTGCTTCACCAATCAATATTTTATACCATAGTTTGTGCTTTAAAAATCTTTAAAGAATGTTTTGTAGGAACGCTAACATAAAACGATGTTACGTTGGAATGTTTATGGGGTAAACTACTGCAAACAGCATTGAATGGTGTCTCCTATACCAAATATAGGATGAGTATAGGGTCCACTACCACCTGTTAGGTGGGTAAAGGGTCTAATACCAACCGCAGGATGGGTACGGGGGTCACATCCACTCACAGGATGGGTATGGGGATCACTTCCACCCACAGGAAGGGTATGGGGTCCAATAACACCCACTGGATGTGTATGGCGTCCATTGCCGCCCACAGGATGAGTTTAGGGTCCAGTATCGCCAATAGGATTAGTATATAGGGTCCACTGCCGCCCACAGGGTCGGTAGGGGGTCCAATACCGCCCACAGGGTTGGTAGGGGGTCAACTGCCGCCCACAGGGTCGGTAGGGGGTTCACTACCGCCCACAGGGTCGGTATCGGGTCCACTGCCAACCACAGGGTCGGTATGGGGTCCACTGCCACCCACAGGGTCGGTATGGGGTCCACTACCGCCCACAGGGTCGGTAGGGCGTCCACTACCGTCCACAGGGTCGGTAGGGGTCCACTACCGCCCACAGGATTGGTAGGGGGTCCACTGCTGCCCACAGGGTCGGTAGGGGGTCCACTGCCGCCCACACGGTCGCTATGAAGTCAACTACCGCCCATAGTGTTTGTATAGTGTCCACTACCGCCTATAGTGTTATTATGGGGTCCACTACCCCTCATAGTGTCGGTATGGGGGTCCATTACTACCCACAGGGTGTGACTGGGGTCTATTTTTTCTGTATAGCAGAGGTGGCAATACTGCTTTTCCAATCTCATTTGTTGTTCAATGTAAAATATTTGTTGCTCGACTTGCAACAATTTATATATATATATATATATATATATATATATATATATATATATATATATATATATATATATATAAATATATATATATATATATATATATATATATATATATATATATATATATATATATATATATATATATATATATATATGTGTGTGTCGTACCTAGTAGCCAGATCGCACTTCTCAGCCTACTATGCAAAGCCCAATTTGCCTAATAAGCCAAGTTTTCATGAATTATTTGTTTTTCGACAACCTAACCTACCTAACCTAACCTAACCTAACTTTTTCGGCTACCTAACCTAACCTAACCTATAAAGATAGGTTAGGTTAGGTTAGGTAGGGTTGGTTAGGTTTGGTCATATATCTACGTTAATTTCAACTCCAATAAAAAAAATTAACCTCATACATAATGATATGGGTAGCTTTATCATTTGATAAGAAAAAAAATAGAGAAAATATATTAATTCAGGAAAACTTGGCTTATTAGGCAAATCGGGCCTTGCATAGTAGGCTGAGAAGTGCATTCTGGCTACTAAGTACGACATATATATATATATATATGTCGTACCCATTAGCCAGAACGCACTTCTTAGCCTACTATGCAAGGCTCGATTTGCCTAATAAGCCAAGTTTTCCTGAATTATTATATTTTCTCTAATTTTTTTCTTATGGAATGATAAAGCTACCCATTTCATTATGCATGAGGTCAATTTTTTTATTGGAGTTAAAATTAACGTAGATATATGACAGAACCTAACCAACCCTACCTAACCTAACCTAACCTATCTTTATAGGTTAGGTTAGGTTAGGTAGCCGAAAAAGTTAGGTTAGGTTAGGTTAGGTAGTCGAAAAAACATTAATTCATGAAAACTTGGCTTATTAGGCAAATCGGGCCTTGCATAGTAGACTGAGAAGTGCGTTCTGGCCGAGAACACACTTCTCGGCCTACTATGCAAGGCCCGATTTGCCTAATAGGCCGAGTGATTTTCTTTATTTTAAATAAAATCTTTCCAATTAGTTTATTTGAATTATTATTATTATATTATATTAAGAACATAAATTATTGACTTAATTGTGTTAGTTTAGGTTAGGTTAAGATAGGTTAGGTTAGGTTAGGTAGGGTTGGTTAGGTTCGGTCATATATCTATATTAGTTTTAACTCAAAAAAAACAAATACTCATACATAATGAAATGGATAGCTTTATCATTTCATAAGAAAAAATATTGAAAAAATATGTAAATGCAGGAAAACTTGGCTTAATAGGCAAATCTGGCCTTTCATAGTAGGCCGAGTAGGACGTTCTGGCTACTAGGTACAACATATATATATTGTGACAATCTCTTTCAAGAGAGATTGAGCCTGCTCTTCCCTTCATAAGTATGTCAATATACAAGACTATATAGAAGATACGTCCACCAAGTATCGCCAAACGTTTTGCCCAGAGAGCAAATCGTACCCAGCATACGGTGACACCTGCTACTGCCGCCGTAACAAGCTAACTGCTCATCCTCTGCCTGCCTGTCGCTGATTGGCTGGTGTCCCGTCGCACCTGCCCTCCGCCTCCGCCACAAGTCGAAGTCTGGGCTGCAGTGCGCCAGTATCGTCAGAATATCTCAGTGCTCCAAGCAGTTGACATCTCTCGCTGGTAGACTAAGCCTTGGCTTTCGTGTACTAAGGGAGGTGGCAGCTCGAAGCCAGTATTCCAGCACCACTTATATTTTATTTTGCTATCACTGTACTCACTTGTCTTAACGTAACTTTTCATTTGCCAGTGATTATTCACATTATTTTGTTTGTTGACTTATCTTGCATATTTTATGTGATTAACTTTATTCATGCCTTTTTTTCTATAGTAATTAAAATTTCATTGTTTATATACTTGTGTTTTGTGTGTCTTCCCAATACCTTAACACAGACGAAAGGACCAACTTTCTCTTTTTTTTGATTATGTGACAAGGCCCTGCCCCTAGCTTTTGAAACAGCCGAACACCAACGCTTTACCGTCACAATATATATATATATATATATATATATATATATATATATATATATATATATATATATATATATATATATATATATATATATATATATATATATATGTGTGTGTGTGTGTCTTCCCATTACCTTAACACAGACGAAAGGACCAACTTTCTCTTTTTTTTGATTATGTGACAAGGCCCTGCCCCTAGCTTTTGAAACAGCCGAACACCAACGCTTTACCGTCACAATATATATATATATATATATATATATATATATATATATATATATATATATATATATATATATATATATATATATATATATATATATATATATATATATATATATTAGTATATTTTGGTAGCAGTCTTTCCTGTAGACATATATTATTAAATATGACCGAAAAAGTAAGATTAATAATTCTAACACGAATTTTCTCAATCTTTCGTACATTACGCTTCACTGTTGGAGGTAAATCAAAAATCAATTCTCCAAAATTCATTTTTATTTCTAGTCTGACGCGACACGGGCGCGTTTCGTAAAACTTATTACATTTTCAAAGACTTTAGTTCACAAATACACAACTGAATAGAACTTACGTATCTCCGATTTTATATCTACATTTGAGTGAGGTGGAAGGGGTGATGTGGCATTAACACAAGACAGAACAAAATGTGGTATTAATAGGGTATTAATTTCATCAACACAAGACAGAACAAGAGTATTAATAGGGTATTAATTTCATCAACACAAGACAGAACACGAAACAATGGATATTGAATAGAAGTGTTTGTAGAAAGCCTATTGGTCCATATTTCTTGATGCTTCTATATTGGAGCGGAGTCTTGAGGTGGGTAGAATATAGTTGTGCAATAATTGGCTATTGATTGTTGGTGTTGACTTCTTGATGTGTAGTGCCTCGCAAACGTCAAGCCGCCTGCTATCGCTGTATCTATCGATGATTTCTGTCTTGTTTACTAGGATTTCTCTGGCGATGGTTTGGTTGTGGGAAGAGATTATATGTTCCTTAATGGAGCCCTGTTGCTTATGCATCGTTAAACGCCTAGAAAGAGATGTTGTTGTCTTGCCTATATACTGGTTTTTTTGGAGCTTACAGTCCCCAAGTGGGCATTTGAAGGCATAGACGACGTTAGTCTCTTTTAAAGCGTTCTGTTTTGTGTCCAGACACAAAACAGAACGCTTGACATACCAAGCATGTCCAAGCTTGACATACCAGAAAATATTCTAAGGAAACTACTCCAAGCTTGTACTAAAGAGGCACCCTTCTTGAGCCCAGATGGGCACATGTATAAGCAAGTAGATGGGGTCGCCATGGGATCTCCCCTAGGTGTCCTGTTTGCAAACTTCTACATGGGTACCATCGAGCAAAAAGTCTTAGTCGACATGAACTTGAAACCGGCCATATACTGCAGGTATGTTGACGACATTTTTACACAGGTACCTGATGTCAGACATCTGCAGGAGCTGAAGGAGGCGTTTGAGCAGAGTTTCGCGCTGCGTTTCACTTACGAGATGGAAAAGGATGGGAAGCTGCCCTTTCTAGATGTAACACTCATGGAAAAGAGCGGAGGTTTCCACACTGCAGTCTACACTAAGGAAACGAACATAGGAATGTGCCTAAATGCCAACAGCGACTGCCCAGACAGGTACAAAAGGAGTGTTGTTAACGCATATGTCGACCGTGCTCTCAGCCACAGCTCAGAATGGAAGCAAATCGACGAAGAACTCTGTAGGGTAAGGCAGGTCCTAGTCAACAACGGCTTCCCAATGGTTTCGTCGAAGACATCGTAAGACGGAAAGTGAAACGCCATGCAACCTCTGAAGAGACAACTAACACAACACCTATACCCCCTATTAGACTATTTTACAGGAACTTCTTTTCCACAGCTCATAAAACGGAGGAAAGGGTCCTGAAAGATATTGTTAATAGAAACGTTATCCCTACAGACAAAAATCAGAGGATACAACTGACGATTTACTATAAAACCAGAAAAACGGCCAGCCTACTCATGAGAAACTCTCCAGAAACAAAGCAGAACGCTTTAAAAGAGACCAACGTCGTCTATGCCTTCAAATGCCCTCTTGGGGACTGTAAGCTCCAAAAAACCCAGTATATAGGCAAGACAACAACATCTCTTTCTAGGCGTTTAACGATGCATAAGCAACAGGGCTCCATTAAGGAACATATAATCTCTTCCCACAACCAAACCATCGCCAGAGAAATCCTAGTAAACAACACAGAAATCATCGATAGATACAGCGATAGCAGGCGGCTTGACGTTTGCGAGGCACTACACATTAAAAAGTCAACACCAGCAATCAACAGCCAATTAATGCACAACTATATTCTACCCACCTCAAGACTCCGCTCCAATATAGAAGCATCAAGAAATATGGACCAATAGGCTTTCTACAATCACTTCCATTCAATACCCATTGTTTCGTGTTCTGTCTTGTGTTGATGAAATTAATACCCTATTAATGCCACCTCACCCCATCCACCTCACTCAAATGTAGATATAAACAAATCGGAGATGTGTAAGTTCTATTCAGTTGTGTATGGGTAAACTAAAGTCTTTGAAAATGTAATAAGTTTTACGAAACGCACTCAAGTGTCGCGTCAGACTAGAAATAAAAATGAATTTTGGAGAATTGATTTTTGAATTACCACCAACAGTGGAAAGAAATGTACGAAAGATAGAGAAAATTCGTGTTATATATATATATATAAATATATATATATATATTTGGAATAATGTACCAATGTGTGTATATTCATAACCCATTTTAAATTCTTGAAAAATATATAACTGCATAGTGAATGCAAGTCAATGTATATTTATTTATTTATTTATTTATTTATTTATATACAAGAAGGTACATTGGGTTAGAGAGAATACATAGCATAGTATTTGCAATCTTGTAAAGCCACTAGTACGCGCAGGGTTTTGGGCAGGTCCTTAATCTAACAGATAATTTTAAGTAGGTAAATTCTAGCAGAATTAATAAAATTATAACAGATACTTTGCAAGAAAAAAAAATGAGATGAGAGAGAATAGTAAGTATATTAAAGCACATTGGTTTATTAAAGCTCTGGTTGATTACATTGACAACTTGATTGGTAATTTAAACAAGATTAACAGACACCGTACAGCAGATTGATAGCACATATAAGAAGACAGCAATGATCACGATGGTAAAGATGTTCGGATTGGGTACATAAAGATAGGGAGATTGGGTAGCAATAGATGCAGTGCAATTTTAAAGCAGCAAAGTAAAAAAAAACTATGCGGATGAGATTAGGTACTTTTTAGTTTTGTTTTTGAATGATGCAAAAGTTGGACAGCTTTTCAATTCATTAGGGAGTGAGTTCCATAGACTAGGTCCGTTTACTTGCATAGAATGTTTACACAGATTATGTTTGACTCTGGTGATATCAAAGAGATATTTATTTCTGGTGTGGTGATAATGGGTCCTATTACATCTGTCCAGGGAATGTTTCAGAGCAGGATTTGCGTTTAAGAACAGGGTTTTGTAACTGTAATTGACACAAGAAAATTTGTGGAGTGAGATTATGTTTAGCATGTTAAGGGAGTTAAACAAGGGGGCTGAGTGTTGTCTGAAAGCAGAATTTGTTATTATTCTGATAGCAGATTTTTGCTGGGTGATGATGGACTTGAGGTGGTTTGCAGTGGTTGGACCCCATGCACAGATACCATAATTAAGATATGGATAGATTAGTGCACAATATAGAGAGATGAGAGCAGAGTTAGGTACATAATATCTGATTTTGGAGAGTATCCCAACTGTTTTAGAGACTTTCTTAGTTATGTGTTGTATGTGGGTGCTGAAGTTGAGTCTCTTGTCTAGGAATAGGCCAAGAAACTTTCCATAATTTTTATTGCTAATGTTTACATTATCTATCTGAAGCTGAATTGCATTTGTAGATTTGCTTCCAAATAAAATGTAGTAGGTTTTTTTTATGTTAAGTGTTAGTTTATTGGTTGACATCCATAAGTGGACTTTTTTTAGTTCATTATTAACAACATCATTTAGTGTATGTGGGTTGGGGTTAGAGTAGATGAGGGTAGTGTTGTTCCGAACCATAATGGAAACAGACCCAACTATGGGATGGGTTAACCCAAGTATCGCGTTTCCAAAAGGGTCGCCCATGTTGGAAAAGACGAACGCCGAAAGAATACTGTTGAAAACATCTTGATGACTTATTAAACCAAAATTATTTATTAGTCAGAAGAAAGACAAAAACGCGATCTATATGTAAAACTTCTACCAGACAAATATTTTAAGTAAAACTGAAGATATTTGTAGTTTTATAAAAGGGGCAGTTTTCATCGCTCGTCGAGCTCGAAAACCGCCGCATACATCTCAGAACCATGCCTATTTCACGCAGATTCCTTAAATAAACGTAAGAGTTTTATATGTCACAAGAAAGATATAAATATAAGCTTCATTCTAAATACCTTACCATGGACATATTTAGATTTAAAGCGAAGATACGTGTACTTTTATAAAAGCCGAGCTCCGACCCCGGACAGATTGATCAACCGAGCAACACTCTCTCTCAGAACAATGTTTATTTCACGTGAATTCGTTAATAAACATATATGTTTTATATGTCTCAAGAAAGGCAGACATATAAGCTTCCCTTTAAACACTTTACCATAGACATATTTAAAGTTCTAATGAAGATACATGTATTTTAAAAATTACGGAGCTCCCACCCCGTACAGACTGAACGACAGAGCAACTCTCTCTCAGATCAATGTTTATTTCACGTAAATTCGTTAATAAACACAAATGTTTCATATGTCTTAAGCAAGATAGAAATAAGAGCTTCATTTTAAATACATTACAATAGACATATTTATAGCTCAAGTGAAGATACATATGTTTTTATAGTAGCGCTCAGTAGCTTGTCGGGCATGGAGTGCAGACGCCTACGCACTTGCCGATATATTGTATAATTAACAAAGATATGTTAATAAAGCCTAAAATCTTATATGCCTCCTGAAAGACCGAGATATGAACATTATTATGATTGCACCAAATGAAATGTATCATGTTCGAGAACAAAGATATATCAATTTTAAATTAAGTTTTAACTCTTGCTTGGGCGAGAGAGATGGGACGACTCTCGCCCCATCTATTGGAGATTCTGTCCACTAAAGACCCAAAGCTACTCAAACCCTCCTAGCATTATTTAAGTAATGAAGTGATATGGTATATTTACTCACTATAATGTGGGTTCTGAATGCATAACATGAGAAAACATATATTTACTCCAAACTAATATAATTTCATTATGAAATAAGTAGCATCAAAGGAAGTCGACGATCCAAGCTCCACAAGCATGTTGTGGAGCGACTTATCCAAGATATATCGTTGTTTGGAAAGTGTTTGTTGGCATATCCAGTTGTCGCACTTCTCTTCACAAATAACATTACTAGCCAGAAAACATTTAACATTTATTAAAAAATATATGTTTGGAAGTTAAATCGACTTCATAGGACAATAGTTTTGTTATATATACTCGTTATTCGTTGACATGCGTTCGCTACTTAAACTACCATGTACTGTACTTATGTAAAATCTCCCATGTCTCTTCGCTCATCTCACCGAACCCTACAGACTCTGTGGTATATTGTTTAATTAATTGACATTCACAAATAAAGCTTATAATTGTATATGTTATCAAAAAGGCTGAGCTTAGTTTAGTTCATTTATTATGCGCCCCATACCCATCCTATGAGCGATAGTGGAGTGTTACAGAGGCACATAATGGGCTCAGGGACTGAGCCCCACAATTCATATAGCCAAGTAAGTTATATTCTTGATAAGGTAGTTACAAAAGTCAATGCACATTGTCACATCAACAATAGGCTCGAGACCGACCACAAGTATAGTTTATAATTTAAGCAACTGACATATATGGAGGGCTAGTGTCACAATTGATATGTTTATCCTACACATAACCCCCTCTCCCCCATCCAATGGGCAGCGGTGGATAGGTTACAATCAAGTCGTTTTTTGTGTTTTATTCAGAGATTAGATCTTATTGGGTGAGGAAAGATATTCATATTTTAAAGAAGGCTTCTTGGCTGATGCTTTCCATTGATGGAAAATATACAACCTTTGAAAATCAATATTAGTTTGATCTAGATATTGTAATTAACGAAAGTATTTATGTCATCAGAAAGGTAGAAATATAGGCTACATTTAAAATCCTTTGTCATAAATATAACTGAAGTGAAAACGAAGATATATGCGTTTTGATAGTTACTTGATGGCTAGCTCTGAGAGTGTGAAGCCCTGCACACCAGCCAATAAATTGTATAATTAGTTTCCATATATTTGAATTAATCTTAAAAATCTATATGTCAGAAGAAAGGAAGATGTAGCCGTTAATGTGACAACATTTAAAAATATATATCTCTTAAGTTAAATAAATAATACCACCTTATCGCCGGTGTCCGGACACATGAAAACTACCTAGGTATCAGTATCCAGCCAGGCGGGGATCACAGGCTGCACAATACTGATAAATTATGTAATGCACTACTTGTGGTCGATCTCGAACCCATTTATGATGTGACGACTTATAGTGAATTTTGTAACTAGCTCATCAAGATTGTAACTTGCTTAGCTAAATGAATTGTGGGGTTCGGTCCATTCATTTTCTTTCTTTATTATGCACCCCATAATACCCATCCCGTGGGCGGTGGTGTACATGATTACAGAGGCACATAATCGGTTCAGAAACTGAACCCTCTAGTTCGTTTAGCTAAGCAAATAACAATCTTTTGACGCTAGTTACAAAATTATTAATGTACACATACTGATGCATACATGTACATATACATACGTATACATACACATACATATTTAATCACCTACACAAATACACACATCAGTAATCTTTTGTGTCACAAGTGATCAACAAGAGTCACTATACAAGGCACTTTACATTTATGAGGAGTCGCACAGTTACTAGTCTTGCTCCACACCCACCCAACTGGGCGGCAGCTTTACAGTCATGTGCTCCACACCCACCTAACTGGGCGGCAGCTTTACAGTCATGTGCTGCATACTTACCCAACTGGTCGGCAGCTTTACAGTCATGTGCATGCATTACCTACAGTAAGCAAATTTTGGATATTTCGCTAAGATTTCGGGCAGCACATCATTATGAATGAAGTACTTACACATTTCATGAACACTATTGATGTTGTTATCTTTAAATTCCGCGATTTTTTCACATTCCATTATATAATGACGCAAAGTATGCAAATAGTTCTGCTGACAGAGTTTACATTTAGTCAAATCTACATCAGCAGAAGTTATAAATTCGCAGAGGTACTTGTAGCTGAGCCTAAACCTAGCAGTGGTAATTAACATCTAGAAGTCTGCTAACATTATTGGATGACCCATAGACGAGCGATTCATCAACGTTTATACAATATTGTGAAATTAAGAGTCAGTGTAGTAACATAAATTGGTAAATCATAAATATTGTAAGTTAAGAATCTGATGCATGTGTGTGTGTTGGGGGGGGGGGGTTATACCCTTGGTAAGTGAGAGTGGAAAGTAACCTTAGACATTCTGCGGTCAATGTGGGGGGGGGGGAGGGTGGGAGAGTCAAAGCTGTATGCTGACTGGACGTGTATGTATGTATGTATGTATGTATGTATGTATGTATGTATGTATGTATGTATGTATGTATGTATGTATGTATGTATGTATGTATGTATGTATGTATGTATGTATGTATGTATGCATGTATGCATGTATGCATGTATGCATGTATGTATGGATGTATGTACGCATGTATGTATGTATGTATGTATGTATGTATGTATGTATGTATGTATGTATGTATGTATGTATGTATGTATGTATGTATGTATGTATGTATGTATGTATGTGTGTATGTATGTATGTATGTATGTATGTATGTATGTATGTATGTATGTATGTATGTATGTATGTATGTATGTATGTATGTATGTATGTATGTATGTATGTATGTACTCACCTAATTGTGCTTGCGGGGGTTGAGCTTTGGCTCTTTGGTCCCGCCTCTCAACTGTCAATCAACTGGTGTACAGATTCCTGAGCCTACTGGGCTCAATCATATCTACATTTGAAACTGTGTATGGAGTCAGCCTCCACCACATCACTTCCTAGTGCATTCCATTTATTAACTACTCTGACACTGAAAAAAAAAATTTCTAACGTCTCTGTGGCTCATCTGGGTACTAAGTTTCCACCTGTGACCCCTTGTTCGTGTCCCACCCGTGCTGAAGAGTTTGTCTTTGTCCACCCTGTCAATTCCCCTGAGAATTTTGTAGGTGGTTATCATGTCTCCCCTTACTCTTCTGTTTTCCAGGGATGTGAGGTTCAGCTCCTTTAGCCTTTCCTCGTAGCTCAATCCTCTCAGTTCCGGGACGAGCCTGGTGGCATACCGCTGAATCTTCTCTAACTTTGTCTTGTGTTTAACTAGGTATGGACTCCAGGCTGGAGCTGCATACTCCAGGATTGGTCTTACATAAGTGGTATACAGGGTTCTGAAAGATTCCTTACACAAGTTTCTGAAGGCAGTTCTTATGTTGGCCAGTCTAGCATATGCCGCTGATGATATTCTTTTGATGTGGGCCTCTGGGGACAGGTTCGGTGTGATATCAACCCCCAGATCCTTCTCTCTATTTGACTCTTGCAGGATTTCCCCTCCCAGATGATACCTTGTGTTCAGCCTCCTGCTCCCTTCGCCTAATTTCATCACCTTACACTTTCCCGAGCTGAACTTTAGCAGCCATTTTCTGGACCATTCCTCCAGTTTATAAAGGTCATCATGTAGTCTCTGTCTATCTTCATCCGTCTTGATTCTTCTCATAATTTTTGCATCATCAGCAAACATCGAGAGGAATGAGTCTATACCCTCTGGAAGATCGTTCACATATATCAGAAACAGGATGGGTCCAAGTACTGAGCCCTGTGGGACTCCGCTGGTGACATCTCGCCACTCTGATGCTCCCCTCTCACCGTTACTCGCTGTTTCCTGTTGCTTAAGTACTCCCTTATCCACTGGAGCACCTTCCCTTTTACTCCTGCCTGTTGCTCCAACTTTTTTAACAGCCTTTTATGGGGTACTGTGTCAAAGGCTTTTTGGCAATCCAGGAAAATGCAGTCGGCCCACCCTTCTCTTTCCTGCCTAATTTTCGTTGCCTGGTCATAAAATTCTATTAAACCTGTGAGGCACGATTTACCATCTCTGAACCCATGTTGGTGGTGCGTTACAAAGTTATTTCCCTCCAGATGTTCTACGAGCCTTTTCCTCACGATCTTCTCCAGCACCTTGCATGGTATACAAGTTAAGGAAACTGGCCTATAATTCAGTGCCTCCTGCCTGTCACCCTTTTTGTATATTGGGACCACGTTAGCTGTCTTCCAACTTTCTGGTAAGTCTCCTGTTTCCAGTGACCTGTTATTCACCATAGAGAGTGGCACACTTAGTGCTTCTGCACCTTCCTTTAGTATCCATGGTGAGATTCTATCAGGCCCAACAGCCTTTGTCACATCCAGCTCCAGCAGACACCTTTTGACCTCATCACTGGTGAGGTCAAATTCCTCCAAGGTTGCTTGGTTTGCCGCCTCCTCATTTAGTGCAGGGGCTTCTCCTTGTTCTATTGTGAAGACCTCCTGGAATCTCTTGTTGAGTTCTTCACACACCTCCTTGTCATTCTTTGTGTATCTGTTCTCCCCTTTCCGCAGCTTCATCACTTGTTCCTTCACTGCTGTTTTCCTCCTGATATGGCTGTGGAGCAGCTTTGGTTGGGTCTTGGCTTTACTCGCGATGTCATTTTCAAACTGTCTCTCTGCTTCCCTCCTCACTCTGATGTACTCATTTTTGGCCCTCTGGTATCTCTCCTTGCTCTCTGGTGTTCTGTTATTTCTGTAGTTTCTCCATGTTCTTTTACTCAGTTGTTTCGCTACCTTACATTCCTGGTTGAACCATGGGTTTTCCTGTTGTTTTTCGTTTTTCTCCTTTTGGACGGGGATAAACCTGTCTGCAGCTTCCTGGCACTTTTGGGTGACAAAATCCATCATGACCTGCACATTCTTGTCTCTAAGTTCTGTTTCCCATGGTATTCCCCTGTGGAAGTTCCTCATCTCGTCATATTTTCCTCTTCGGTAATTCAGTCTTTTCCCCTCCACTCCCATCCTTGGATAGGTTATCCCTACCTCCATCAAGTACTCAAAGGTCAGTACACTGTGGTCACTCATTCCTATGGGGGCTTCAACTTTGACTTTCCTTATTTCTGACTCATTCAGGGTGAATATCAAGTCGAGTCTAGCTGGTTCATCATTGCCTCTCACTCTTGTGGGTTCCTTGACATGCTGGCTCAGAAAATTCCTTGTTGCCACTTCCAAGAGTTTAGCTCGCCACGTATCTGCACCACCATGTGGGTCCCCATTCTCCCAGTCTATCTTTCCATGGTTGAAATCACCCATGATTAAGGGTCTTGAGCCATTCCTGCAGGCAACTGAAGCTGCTCTCTCTATTATATTAATGGTTGCCATGTTGTTCCTATCAAACTCCTGTCTAGGTCTTCTGTCATTTAGGGGAGGGTTGTAAATGACTGCCACTATTATCTTAGGTCCACCCATTGTTATAGTTCCTGTTATGTAATCTCTGAATCCGTCACAGCCCGGAATTTCCATCTCATCAAAACTCCAGTCCTTCCTTATCAGCAGGGCCACTCCTCCACCTCCTCTCCCTTCCCTCTCTTTCCTTACTATATAGTAGTCCTTTGGAAACACAGCATCTGTTATGACTCCTGTCAATTTTGTTTCCGTTAGTCCTATTACATCAGGGTTTTCTTCTTGCACCCTTTCTGCCAGTTCACTTGCTTTATTGGTAATCCCATCAATGTTTGAGTACATTACCTTGAAGCTCACTTTCTTATATCCAATTTCACCCACACTCCCTACAAGTGTAGGAGGTTGTTCTATGGTCATTGCTACTTGGGTAGGCTCATGTATGTATGTATGTATGTATGTATGTATGTATGTATGTATGTATGTATGTATGTATGTATGTATGTATGTATGTATGTATGTATGTATGTATGTATGTATGTATGTACGCATGCATGTATGTATGCATGCATGTATGTATGTGTGTATGTATGTATGTATTCCCAATCACGTTAAAGACTCCCCCTCTATCATCCAATTAAAGAGAAAAACAACTATGTACTAAATAATCAACTCCTTGTAACTTTAATTATACTGACCTTCCTATCTGTATTCAGACTGTGCCTACCATCATTATAGGTGATTATAACGCTAGGCATAGAAATATTGGTAATTCGCAGTTCAATAATCGTAACGGCAACCAACTGTTGTCACTATTAGGTAGTCACGATGATGCGCAGATTGTGGGTGACCTTGAACCGACGAATATCTACGGGGGTATTCTTGATATATGTCTCGGTTTCAACGTCGCCCACACCGTGTGTGCCTCGTCAATAGTGCCAGATATGGCGTCTGACCATCTGGCCATAGTAGCCACTGTAAGCATTGGAAGCTCTATCCTCCCCGGTGGAGTGTTCAAGCGGAAGAGGGTGGCTGTGCCCCTCCATCAACGAAACAATCTTGTTGCTCATGTGTCAGATTGGTGCAGTTCATCTGAGCCTTCATCGGTTGAAGATTTTAACAATGAGCTCACAGATACAATCGAGTAGTTTATAGAATCACTTGATCCAAACTCCAGGCCACGTAAATTACATTGGTCATAGCACTTATGCTTATTATAATGATTCTAAATTGCATGCACTAAAACTCACTGCCAGAATAATTGGACTAGCTTATAGAAGGACCCACACTGCTGAAATGCTTCGGCTCTTTCAAGCGGCTCTGGCTAAGGCCAGGGAACGTATGGTGGAGCTGAGTACAGACAGACTGGGAAACTTTTGTCCGTGGTCTCAATTCTCACACGCCACTAAGTCGGGCATGGAAGGATATCAACAAGGTCAAAGGGAAAAATGCTGCAGAGATCTCGTACCCTAATCCTCTGCACAGAGCAAATGAGCTTGTTGATGCTTAGGCCACGACTTCCAGCTTTGACAGTCTTCCTCTACCCTCACAGAATGAGTTAAATAATAGATATACTGATAGGGCAAGGCTCCTTGACTTCATGCGTCATCAAGAGGATGACTGTGAGATGCTTTTTACTGAATACAAACTAGATTCTGCTCTACATAAAGGCAAAGCTACATCACCCGGAAAGGATGGAGTTACTTACGGCATACTGCATATGCTTCTGCTAGTTCCAGGGAATCCCTTGCTTCAGTTGTATAATATGAGCTATGTAACTGGGGAGCTTCCTAAGTCATGGACCAACAGTGTTATTATTCCCAATCCTAAACCTCACCAGCCGAGTGCTTTTCGCCCGATCTCCCTCACTAGTTGTCTCTATAAGTGTCTTGAGAGGATGTTCTCAACCGTCTCCTTTACAAAATTAATAATATGTTGTCTCCCCAGATATATGGCTTTACGCATGAAAAGAGTGTACATCACTGTATTACCACATTCCTCACCCTGCATACTGATAGGTCATATACCACTTTTCTAGATCTTAAGTCAGCCTTTGACATTGCTAACCCACACGTCATTCTGAGAGAACTTGCTAAAATGAATATTGGAGGATGGCTTCTACGGTGGATAAGAGGCTATCTATCCAACAGGAAGTCATCTGTACTGTTCCAAGGGCATAGGCGTGTAACGAGAGATTTTGAACTTGGGACTCCACAAGGAAGTGTCCTCAGTCTTACTCTGTTCAATGTGTTAATCAATGCACTTTTAAACTTAGTAACTAGAAGGTCCAGCGAACACATCATTAGCTATGTGGATGATATACTGATCCACACCAATGGGTATACCAACACCCAAAATGTTCTGAACTCTGTATTGTACGCATGTCAGGAACTATGTTTAGTCATCTCAGTAGAGAAAACAAAGATCCTGAACCGACACCCACCCAGACGGGGTGGGGCTGTTCGCAAAATGCAGTTGGATGATGGCTCTCTGCTCGACTATGTTACCAGATACAAATACCTTGGGCTTGAGGTTCTACTGTACCGCAATGTTTTAGCCAGACTGGGTCGCCAATGTGAAGAGAGGCTCCGTGCTCTCAAGGCTGTGGCAGGTTGTGGCAGGCAAACACAACTGTACCGTACAGTGTTATATATTTATCACACCAATGCAACAATAAGGAGAGTGATAACAGTGCTTCACATTCGACAATGTTAAATTATTTAACAGATGACGAGATAATGAACATTGGAACAAATGTACAGCTCTGACCTTCATATAAAATCTGCATGTGACCTCATCAAACAAACTGTGCCTAGCGTAGAAGGCCTTCATGACCCAGCGTTGTAGCGGGACCTCTCCTGGCCAGTTACAATTGGTGAATTTATTCAAATTATTAAATCTTCAGTTTTACTTAAAATATTTGTCTGGTAGAAGTTTTACATATAGATCGCGTTTTTGTCTTTTTTCTGACTAATAAATAATTTTGGTTTAATAAGTCATCAAGATGTTTTCAACAGTATTCTTTCGGCGTTCGTCTTTTCCAACATGGGCGACCCTTTTGGAAACGTGATACTTGGGTTAACCCATCCCATAGTTGGGTCTGTTTCCATTATGGTTCGGAACAACACTACCCTCATCTACTCTAACCCCAACCCACATACACTAAATGATGTTGTTAATAATGAACTAAAAAAAGTCCACTTATGGATGTCAACCAATAAACTAACACTTAACATAGAAAAAACCTACTACATTTTATTTGGAAGCAAATCTACAAATGCAATTCAGCTTCAGATAGATAATGTAAACATTAGCAATAAAAATGATGGAAAGTTTCTTGGCCTATTCCTAGACAAGAGACTCAACTTCAGCACCCACATACAACACATAACTAAGAAAGTCTCTAAAACAGTTGGGATACTCTCCATAATCAGATATTATGTACCTAACTCTGCTCTCATCTCTCTATATTGTGCACTAATCTATCCCTATCTTAATTATGGTATCTGTGCATGGGGTTCAACCACTGCAAACCACCTAAAGTCCATCATCATCGAGAAAAAATCTGCTATCAAAATAATAACAAATTCTGCTTTCAGACAACACTCAGCCCCCTTGTTTAACTCCCTTAACATGCTAAACATAATCTTACTCCACAAATTTTCTTTTGTCAATTACATTTACAAAACCCTGTTCTTAAACGCAAATCTTGCTCTGAAACTTTCCTTGGACAGATGTAATAGGACCCATTATAACCACACCAGAAATAAATATCTCTTTGATATCCCCAGAGTCAAACATAATCTGTGTAAACACTCTATTCAAATAAACGGACCCAGTCTATGGAACTCACTCCCTAATGAATTGAAAAGCTGTCCAACTTTAGCGTCATTCAAAAACAAAACTAAAAAGTACCTAATCTCATCTGCATAGTTTTTTTTACCTTGTTGCTTTAAAATTGCACTGTATCTATTGCTACCCAATCTCCCTATCTTTATGTACCCAATCCGAACATCTTTACCATCGTGATCATTGCTGTATTCTTATATGTGCTATCAATCTGCTGTACGGTGTCTGTTAATCTTGTTTAAATTACCAATGAAGTTGTCAATGTAATCAACTAGAGCTTTAATAAACCAATGTGCTTTAATATACTTACTATTCTCTCTCATCTCATTTTTTTTCTTGCAAAGTATCTGTTATCATTTTATTAATTCTGCTAGAATTTACCTACTTAAAATTATCTGCTAGATTAAGGACCTGCCCGAAACGCTGTGCGTACTAGTGGCTTTACAAGATTGTAAATACTGTACTATTCAATGTATTCTCACAAACCCAATGTACCTTCTTGTATATATATAAATAAATAAATAAATAAATAAATAAACTATGGGTGGTAGTGGACACTATACAAACACTATGGGCGGTAGTTGACTTCATAGCGACCCTGTGGGCGGTAGTGGACCCCCTGCCGACCCTGTGGGTGGCAGTGGACCCCCTACCATTCCAACCCTGTGGGCGGTAGTGGACCAATACCGACCCTGTGGACGGTAGTGGACCCCCTACCGACCCTGTGGACCCCATAGCGACCCTGTGGACGGTAGCGGACCCCCTACCGACCCTGTGGGCGGCAATGGACCCCCCTACCAACCCTGTGGGCGGTAGTGGACCCTACCGACCCTGTGGACGGTCGTGGACGCCCTACCGACCCTGTGGGCGGTCGTGGACCCCATACCGACCCTGTGGGTGGCAGTGGACCCCACACCGACCCTGTGGGTGGCAGTGGACCCCACACCGACCCTGTGGGCGGTAGTGAACCCCCTACCGACCCTGTGGGCGGCAGTTGACCCCCTACCAACCCTGTGGGCGGTAATGAACCCCTACCGACCCTGTGGGCGGCAGTTTACCCCCTACCAACCCTGTGGGCGGTAGTGGACCCCCTACCGACCCTGTGGGCGGCAGTTGACCCCCTACCGACCCTTTGGGCGGCAGTGGACCCTATATACTAATCCTGTGGGCGATACTGGACCCTATTCTCATCCTGTGGGCGGCAATGGACGCCATACACATCCAGTGGGTGTGATTGGACCCATACTTATTCTGTGGGTGGTTGGAGCCCCATACCCATCCTGTGGGTGATAGTGGACCCCATACTCATCCTGTGGATGGTATTGAACCCCATACCCTTCCTGTGGGTGGAAGTGATCCCCATACCCATCCTGTGGGTGGTTGTGAGCTCCATACCCATCCTGTCGGTGGTTGTGGACGCCATACACATCCAGTGGATGGTATTGGACCCCATACCCTTCCTGTGGGTGGAAGTGATCCCCATACCCATCCTGTGGGTGGATGTGACGCCCATACCCTTCCTGTGGGTGGTATTGGACCCCCTTACCCACCTAACAGGTGGTAGTGGACCCTATACCCATCCTATATTTGGTATAGTAGACACCATACCATCCTGTTTGTAGTAGTTTACCCCATAAACATTCCAACATAACATCGTTTTCTATTAGCGTTCCTACAAAACATTCTTTAAAGATTTTTAAAGCGCAAACTTTGGTATATAATATTGATTGGTGAAGCACTGTTATTCTATGTAATAACTTATAGTGCTTATCAAAATTTACTAAGAACAACTAATATTTCTCAAAACAAAACTACGAGCCTTCAATAGGATATAGCTAATCTGTAATATTATAAGAGCATGGACAATAGAAATGTAAATTTCACAACCCATGTGGGACATGAAAACTCAATTTTCATTATAATTGAACCAATCACGACTATTCTGTTATCTACGTTGATGGACGGATACTGTGAGACGTAAATTGGTACGTGAGGAAGAGTTTGGGCCTTGGTAAAAAGGTAACTGGGAATATATCACATATGTACTAAATCACATTCAACATATTGACTTTAAGCATTAAGTCATATATGTGCTGTCTTGTGTGAGAACGGGTTGCACAATTAGATCAATGCCAGCAACTGGTAATTTAGGACTAACACCTACTAAACTTTTGCCTTTAATAAAATCACAGTCTAGGTTTACTTCTCTCAAGTGTACAGTCTGCATATCTCCTGTGATTCCCTGTATAATCATTACCTCCCCTGTCTCTGTAGATGTATATATTCTAACACACTCTCTAATAATAAAAATTGGGATGCTCCTGTATCCCTCAAAATTTTAACATCATGCCACAAACCATTTGCACACTGTAATTTCCCATTTGATATAAAACCCTTTAAAATGATTTATAGCAAGTGCATTTTCCCCATTATTTTTGTTACACCTTTGGTTTTCCTCCCATAACACATTGTGAGTGCCATAGGCCTCTTTTCTGGGTGGAGAAACCAACAACTCTTAACAACATGACCCTTCCTATGGCAGTAGGAACACTGTTTCAACTCTGGGTGAGGCTTATTACTAGTGTGATCCTCTTTGGGTTTCATATTACTCTCTTTACCACCTGGCACCTTTGAAAAAGTGTTTCCTTGACCTGCTGTTGGGTACATGTGGGGCCCAAATCTCAATGAGGAGTTTACTGCTGGACCAGATCCTTGTCTATTTGATTGAATTTTATTTTTAAAAGTTACTTTATGCATCAACTCATATTCATCTGCTAATTTAGCCAACTCATAGATATCTCTGGGTAATTTCTCTGCCAAATACAAAGCCACATTAGAAGGTATGTAAGATAAAAATTCTTCTACTAGGAGTAAATTTTTAAGAGAGTCCAGATCCCTAATTTTTTCTGCATCTAACCATTTATTAAACATGTGATACTTCTCTTGTGCAAATTCTACCAAGGTTTGACTTGGGTCTCGTCTCAGTTGTCTAAACTTCTGCCTATAAGCCTCAGAAACAAGTTGATAAGCAGTAAGGATGGCTGCTTCTACCTTATCATAGTCAAAAACTGTTACTCAGAGGCATAGCTGCAAATATCTTCAGTGCCTTTCCCACCAACTGACATTGAGGAAGAGATACACATTGTGTTTCAGGTCACTCCATACTCTGTGCCAACTTTTCAAAATGTATGAAGAATTGGTCTGGGTCAGACTCACAGAATAGAGGAAACTTGACATTTTTGTGAATCTTTAACTGCCCAGGTGTTCCTAAATCATCAACACCGGTATTTTCTGATCTAATTCCCAAATCTGCTAGCTTAATCTGTAACTCTATCTTTTTCTGAGCTAGCTCCACTTCTAACCTCTTCATAGCTAGTTCATGAGCTTGCTCTGCCTCTATCCTCTTCTGAGCTTGCTCTGCCTCTATCCTCTTCTGAGCTTGCTCTGCCTCTAACTGTAAATTCTTTACTTCCAATTCTGCCTGCCACTGCATCTGAGTCTCTACCTTTCCTGTAGTTACAACATTTGCATCACTGGTGGACGGGAACTGCTCTAATATTTCCTGTGGGAGAATTTGCTCATCTACCCAGTGTATCATTATTTCTCTTAGCAGTTCCGTCTTCACCATTCCCATGTGCAATAATAGTCCATAGTGCTTGCCAACAGCCACTAGGATAGACTTTTTTGCCGCCTTCAAACCCTCAACACTAGGATTGTCGACAATTTGTTGTGCTACCAAATCCATTTTTTAGTGTGCTAAGATACGGCAGACTCCAACACAATTTATAATTCTGCACCCACCTTTCTCTTTTTAATTAAAAGAGATGACCACCCAATAATGCTAACTAAGCCAGAGGTGATTATGGCATGGACAGATCCTGAGGACAAGGTAATGTACCCAGCATGTGCCGTAACCCAGTCAAAATCAGAGTCTCAAATATCACAAACTCCCAATAATGTAAGTCAGGAGACAACATTAGAGGTTAACAAATCAAATAGTGAAGTGGATCTTTGTGACACTTTTATGGCCAAGTTGGAAGAAGCAGATGGGAACAGGATGGGGAGCACCTCCACCAAACCACCTAGGAAAAGGGGTAGGGGAGAGTGTAGTACAGTTACCACTTCTGGCTCTTCAGACTTGAGATCAAAATCAAATTTTATTCATCAGCAAAGATCTGATCCTACGTTGACTGACTTGCATAATAAGGCAGTAACTGAACTAGAAGCAGAATCGGAGGCTATGACTTATTACTACACTAAAGAGGTGTTGATGCGGAAGTGGAGACCTAAGAGCTCACCTGTGTCACACACTTGGGAGGTAGTTAATCAAGTGGTCCTACCGAGGGGTTATAGAGAAAAAGTGCTAAGTGTAGCCCATGATTCACCAATAGGCGGTCATCAGGGTATTGCAAAAACATATAATAAAATAAGCAAGTACTTTACCTGGCCTGGATTAAAGAAAGATGTCATCCAGTATTGTAATGAATGTCCAGTATGTATAAAAACTGGCAAACCAAACCAGGTAATACCAAAAGCTCCTTTACAGCCAATTGTGGTAGCCGAGGAACCTTTTACCCATATTATTGTTGATGTAGTAGGCCCATTGCCTAGAACCAAGAGTGGTAATATGTATATCATCACCATGATGTGTCAGACTACACGCTTTCCTGAGGCATTCCCTGTGAGAAATGCTACAACGAAAGTGGTAGTAAGGCACATAATGAAATTTTGTACTATTTTTGGTTTACCAAAAGTAATACAGACAGATAATGGGGCAAATTTCACTTCCAAAGGTTTTCAGCAGTTTTGTGAGGAGTTTGGCATCCTCCATAAGACATCCACTACTTACCATCCGGAGAGCCAAGGTGCTTTGGAAAGGATGCACCAAACCCTTAAGCAAATGCTGAGAACCAGTTGCATGGAAACTGGCAGAGACTGGGATCATGGTCTTCCACTGATGCTCATGGCACTGAGGGATACTTATCAGGAGTCCCTGGGGTGTTCACCCACCTCATTAGTTTTTGGCCATGAGGTGAGAAGTCCACTAACCATCTTAAGAGATAAGTTGGTTGGAAATCCAAAGAGTGTTATGCAGGTAAACTATATTCATGACTTACAAGATAAGTTAAATAAAAACAGGGCTAAAGCCTTAATTCATCTTAAAGAAGCTCAAGGAAAAATGAAGGCGCAGTACGATAAAAAGACAAAGCAACGACATTTTGAGGCAGGTGATAAAGTGGTGGTACTAATGGCACGACAGGGACCAACATTGTTGCATAGGTTCCAAGGTCCTTATACAGTGATAAAGAAACTCAGTCCCACCAATTATGTAATCCAAACACCTGATCTCAAGAGAAAGGAAATAGTAGTGCATGTGAATAGGATGAAACTAACACAGAAGGGAACTACCAATACCAACCAGGTGCTTAGTGTAGCCCATGTAGATGAGAATAATGGGGAATGTGATTTTAATAGTGTACCTAATGCTCATGTACCTTATTTTAGCAATGGGGAGTAGTTGGCTAATGTCCAGAAAATGGTGGAACATTTGTCATCAGAGCAGAAGCAGGACTTGGAGCAGTTGCTGACTTCTCATGCAGACATCTTTGGCGATATTCCCACCCAAACTACAGTTATTCACCACGACATCGAGGTGACCAACAACCAACCAGTCAAGTCACACCCATATAGAGTCAACCCTACCAAGTTAAATCTCATCCGGAAAGAAGTCGACTACATGCTTCAACATGGATTGGTGAGACCTAGCAGCAGCAGTTGGAGTAGTCCTTGTATTTTGGTTCCAAAGAAGGATGGAACTCAAAGGTTGGTCATTGACTACCGTAAGCTAAATGTAATGACTGTTGATGATAACTTTCCAATACCTAGATTAGAAGATTGTATTGACAGTGTTGGTAAAGCCAAGTTTGTAACCAAATTAGATTTGTCAAAAGGGTACTGGCAAATTCCTTTAACACCAAGAGCTCGGGAGATGAGTGCATTTATAACTGCAGATGGGTTGTATGAATTCACTGTAATGCCTTTTGGGCTGAAAAATGCCCCAGCAACTTTCCAGCGTCTTATGAACTTAGTGTTAAAAGACATACCACAATGTAAAGCTTACTTGGATGATATTGTAATTTTTCACAATAATTGGGAGGACCATATGAAAGGTTTGGCTAAACTATTAAAATGCTTAAAAGAGGCTAATTTAACTCTAAACTTACATAAATGTACTTTTGCTAGAGCTAGTATTTCTTACTTAGGATATGAAGTGGGAAATGGGAAGGCGTTACCACTCAAAAATGAAGTAAATGATACATTAGAGTATCCAGTGTTGACTAGCAAGAAGGAGGTACAAAGATATCTAGGAATGTGTGCTTATTATAGGAAGTTCTGTAAAAATTTTGCAGCAATTGCAGCACTTTTGACAAACTTGCTATGTAAAAATGTAAAGTTTAGATGGTCTCAGGAATGTCAGGATGCATTTACTAAACTAAAAAGGAATGTTTTTACATAAACCCGGACACTCACACACACACCCTCACCCGAATACTCACAGGGGCACTCACACTCACACACACCCATAGACTGTGATAAGGGAGACCATCTGAGGGGACACAGATGGCCTCGTGGACCCACAGGTATAACCGGACACACACCCACCCGAACAATCTCAGGGGCACTCATACTCACACGGACACTCACAGGGATAAACACACACACAGACACACATCCATAGACACAAACTGTGATAAGGGAGACCATCTGATGGACTCCTGGACCCACAGGTATATATCAATATTTAAATATACATATATATTTATAAATATAACATATGTTTAATGAATTAATAAATAAATATATATATATATATATATTTATATATATATATATATATATATATATATATATATATATAAATATATATATATATATATATATATATATATATATATATATATATATATATATATATATATATATATATATATATATATATATATATATATATATATATATATATCGTACCTAGTAGCCAGAACGCACTTCTTGGCCTAGTATGCAAGGCACGATTTGCCTAATAAGCCAAGTTTTCCTGAAATTTGGAGCCAAATTCTGGCTCTCTGCTTGAATTCGCAGTTTGAAATTACGACTTTTTACTCCAAAAATATGCTAATTACTGAGAGCGGCGATGGGTCACATTTTGCCCAAACCCTCTGCAGTTTACAAAATATCCCAGACATCTTAAATTCGACGCTTGAGCCATATTTTGGAGACAAATTGTTGCTCTCTGCACGTATTCGCAGTTTGAAATTACGATTTTTTATCCAGAAAATATGCCAATTACTGAGAGCGGAGATGGGTCACATTTTGCCCAAACCCCCCTGCAGTTTTCAATACATCCCAAACATCCCAACTTCGACGCTTGAGCCATATTTTGGAGCAAAATTCGGGATCTCTGCATGTATTCGCAGTTTGAAATTACGACTTTTTATACCGAAAATACGCCAATTACTGAGAACTGCGATGGGTCACATTTTGCCCAAACCCTCCCTGCAGTTTTCGAAACATCCCAAATTCGACCCTTGAGCCATATTTTGGAGCCAAATTCTGGCTCTCTGCACGTATTCGCAGTTTGAAATTTAGACTTTTTATACCGAAAATATGCCAATTACTGAGAGCGGCGATGGATCAATCACATTTTGCCCAAACCCCCTCTGCAGTTTTCAAAATATCTGAAACGTCCCAAATTCGACGCTTGAGCCATATTTTGGAACCAAATTCTGGCTCTCTGCACGTATTCGCAGATTGAAATTTCGACTTTTTATACCGAAAATATGCCAATTACTCTTAGCAGCGATGGATCACATTTTGCGCAAACCCTCCCAGCAATTTTCAAAATATCCCAAACATCCCAAATTCGACCCTTGAGCCATATTTTGGAGCCAAATTTTGGCTTTCTGCATGTATTCGCAGTTTGAAACTACGACATTTATACCGAAAATATGCCAATTACTGAGGGCAGCCATGGATCACTTTTTGCCCAAACGCTCTTTGCAGTTTTCAAAATATCCCAAACATCCCAAATTCGACACTTGAGTCATAATTTGGAGCCAAATTCTGGCTCTCTGGATGTATTGGCAGTTTGAAATTACGACTTTTTACACCGAAAATGTGCCAATTACTGACAGAGGCAATGGGTCACATTTTGTCCAAACTCCCTGCAGTTTTCAAGATATCCCAAACATCCTAAATTCGACCCTTGAGCAATATTCTGGAGCCAAATTATGGCTCTCTGTACGTATTCGCAGTTTGAAATTAAGACTTTTGACCCCGAAAATATGCCAATTACTGAGAGCGGCGATGGAGCAATATTTGGCCCAAACCCTTCCTGCAGTTTTCAAAATATCTAAAACATCCCTAATTCGACGCTTGAGCCATATTTTGGAGCAAAATTCGGGCTCTCTGCACGTATTCGCTGTTTGAAATTACGACTTTTTATACCGAAAATACGCCAATTACTAAGACCAGCGACGGGTCACATTTTGCCCAAACCCGCCCCAACCCCCCGCTATTTTTTAAAATATCCCAAACATCCCAAATTCGACCCTTGAGCCATATTTTGGAGCCAAATTTTGGCTTTCTGCATGTATTCGCAGTTTGAAACTACGACTTTTTATACCGAAAATATGCCAATTACTGAGAGCAGCCATGGATCACATTTTGCCCAAACCCTCTTTGCAGTTTTCAAAATATCCCAAACATCCCAAATTCGACACCTGAGGCATAATTTGGAGCCAAATTCTGGCTCTCTGGATGTATTGGCAGTTTGAAATTACGACTTTTTACACCGAAAATATGCCAATTACTGACAGAGGCAATGGGTCACATTTTGCCCAAACTCCCTGCAGTTTTCAAAATATCCCAGACATCCTAAATTCGACCCTTGAGCAATATTCTGGAGCCAAATTATGGCTCTCTGTACGTATTCGCAGTTTGAAATTACGACTTTTGACACCGAAAATATGCCAATTACTGAGAGCGGCGATGGTGTCATATTTGGCCCAAACCCTCCCTGCAGTTTTCAAAATATCTAAAACATCCGTAATTCGACGCTTGAGCCATATTTTGGAGCAAAATTCGGGCTTTCTGCACGTATTCGCTGTTTGAAATTACGACTTTTTATACCGAAAATACGCCAATTACTAAGACCAGCGACGGGTCACATTTTGCCCAAACCTGCCCCAACCCCCCGCTATTTTTTAAAATATCCCAAACATCCCAAATTCGACCATTGAGCCATATTTTGGAGGCAAGTTCTGGCTGTCTGAACGTATTCGCAGTTTGAAATTACGACTTATTACATCGGAAATAAGGCAATTACTGAGAGCGGCGATTGGTCACATTTTGCCCAATCCCCATGCAGTTTTCAAAATATCCCAAGCATCCCAAATTCGACCCTTGAGGCATAATTTGGGGCCAAATTCTAGCTCTCTGCACGTATTCGCAGTTTGAAATTACGACTTTTTACTCCGAAAATATGCCAATTACCGTGAACGGCGATGGGTCACATTTTGCCCAAAGCCCCTGCAGTTTTTAAAACATCCCAAACAACCCAATTTCGGCCCTTGAGTCACACTCTGGAGCCAAATTCTAGCTCTCTGAACGTATAGCAGTTTTAAGTTACGACTTTTTATACCGAAAATATGCCAATTACTGGGAGCGGCGATGAATCACATTTTGTCCAAACTTCCCTGTAGTTTTCAAAATATCCCAAACATCCCAAATTCGACCACTGAGCCATATTTTGGAGCCAAATTCTGGCTCTCTGCACGGATTCGCAGTTTGAAATTACGACCTTTTATACCGAAAATATACCAATTACTGTAAGCAGCGATGGATCACATTTTGCCCAAACCCTCCCTGCAGCTTTCAAAATATCTTAAACATCCCAAATTCGACGCTTGAGCCATTATTTTGGAGACAAAGTCTGGCTCTCTGCCCGTATTCGCAGTTTGAAATTATGACCTTTTATACCGAAAATATGGCAATTACCGAGAGCGCCGATGGATCACATATTGCCCAAACACCATCACAAGTTTTCAAAATATCCCGTACGTCCCAAATTCAACGATTTATCCATATTATGGAACCAAATGCTGGATCTCTGCACGTATTCGCAGTTTGAAATTTCGACTTTTTATACCAAAAATATGCCAATTACTGAAAGCAGCGATAGATCACATTATGCGCAAACCCTCCCTGCAGTTTTCAAAATATCCCAAACATCCGAAATTCGACGCTTGAGCCTTATTTTGGAGCCAAATTTGGGATCACTGCACGTATTCGCAGTTTGAAAATACGACTTTTTATACCGAAAATACGCCAATTACTGAGAACAGCGATGGGTCACATTTTGCCCAAACTCTCTCTGCAGTTTTCAAAATAACCCAAACATCCCAAATTCGACCCTTGAGCAATATTCTGGAGCCAAATTATGGCTCTCTGTACGTATTCGCAGTTTGAAATTACGACTTTTGACACCGAAAATATGCCAATTACTGAGAGCGGCGATGGGGTCATATTTGGCCCAAACCCTCCCTGCAGTTTTCAAAATATCTAAATCATCCCTAATTCGACGCTTGAGCCATATTTTGGAGCAAAATTCGGGCTCTATGCACGTATTCTCTGTTTGAAATTACGACTTTTTATACCGAAAATACGCCAATTACTAAGACCAGCGATGGATCACATTTTGCCCAAACCCGCCTCAACCCCCCGCTATTTTTTAAAATATCCCAAACATCCCAAATTCGACCATTGAGCCATATTTTGGAGGCAAGTTCTGGCTGTCTGAACGTATTCGCAGTTTGAAATTACGACTTTTTACACCGAAAATAAGCCAATTACTGAGAGCGGCGATTGGTCACATTTTGCCCAATCCCCATGCAGTTTTCAAAATATCCCAAGCATCCCAAATTCGACCCTTGAGGCATAATTTGGGGCCAAATTCTGGCTCTCTGCACGTATTCGCAGTTTGAAATTACGACTTTTTACTCCGAAAATATGCCAATTACCGTGAACGGCGATGGGTCACATTTTGCCCAAAGCCCCTGCAGTTTTTAAAACATCCCAAACATCCCAATTTCGGCCCTTGAGTCACACTCTGGATCCAAATTCTAGCTCTCTGCACGTATAGCAGTTTTAAGTTACGACTTTTTATACCGAAAATATGCCAATCACTGAGAGCGGCGATTAATCACATTTTGTCCAAACTTCCCTGTAGTTTTCAAAATATCCCAAACATCCCAAATTCGACCCCTGAGCCATATTTTGGAGCCAAATTCTGGCTCTCTGCACTGATTTGCAGTTTGAAATTACGACCTTTTATGCCGAAAATATTGCAATTACTGAGAGCGCCGATGGATCACATATTGCCCAAACACCATCAAAAGTTTTCAAAATATCCCGTACGTCCCAAATTCAACGATTTAGCCATATTTTGGAACCAAATGCTGGATCTCTGCACGTATTCGTAGTTTGAAATTTCGACTTTTTATAACAAAAATATGCCAATTACTGAAAGCAGCGATAGATCACATTATGCCCAAACCCTCCCTGCAGTTTTCAAAATATCCCAAACATCCGAAATTCGACGCTTGAGCCTTATTTTGGAGCCAAATTTGGGATCTCTGCACGTATTCGCAGTTTGAAATTACGACTTTTTATACCGAAAATACGCCAATTACTGAGAACGGCGATGGGTCACATTTTGCCCAAACTCTCTCTGCAGTTTTCAAAATAACCCAAACATCCCAAATTCGACCCTTGAGCCATATTTTGGAGCCAAATTGTGGCTCTCTGTGCGTATTCGCAGTTTGAAATTACGTCTTTTTTTACAGAAAATATGAAAATTACTGAGAACGAGTTTGGGGTTTACTTACAAAATTACTGGGGTTTGGACAAAATTTGACTCATCGCAGCTCCCAGTAATTGGCATATTTTCGGTATAAAAAGTCGTAATTTCAAACTGCGAATATGTGCAGAGAGCCAGAATTTGGCTCCAAAATATGGCTCAAGGGTCGAATTTGGGACGTTTGGGATATTTTGAAAAATGCAGTGAGGGTTTGGGCAAAGTGTGACCCATCACCGTTCTCAGTAATTGGCGTATTTTCGGTACAAAAATTCGGAATTTCAAACTGCGAATACATGCAGAGAGACTGAATTTTGCTCTAAAATATTGCTCAAGTGTTAAATTTGGGATGTTTGGGATATTTTGAAAACCGCAGGGGGGGGGGGGAGTTTGAACAAAATGTGACCCATCTCCGGTCTCAGTAATTGCCATATTATTGGTATTAAAAGTCGTAATTTAAAACTGCGAATACGTGCAGAGAGCTAGACTTTGGCTCCAAAATATGGTTCAAGCGTCGAATTTTGGATGTTTGGGATATTTTGAAAACTGCAGGGAGGGTTTGGGCAAAATGTGACCCATCGCGGCTTTCAGTAATTGGTATATTTTCGGTATAAAACTTCGTAATTTCAAACTGCGAATACGTGCAGAAAGCCAAAATTTTGCTCCAAAATATGGCTCAAGGGTCGAATTTGGGATTTTTGGGATATTTTGAAAACTGCAGTGGGGTTTGGGCAAAATGTGACCCATCGCTGCTATCAGTAATTGACATATTTTCGGTATAAAAAGTCATAATTTCAACCTGCGAATACGTGCTGAGAGCCAGAATTTGCCTCCAAAATATGGCTCAAGGGTCGAATTGGAGATGTTTGGGATATTTTGAAAACTGCACGGGGGTTTGGGCAAAATGTGACCCATCTCCGCTTTCAGTAATTGGCATATTTTCGGTATAAAATTCGTAATTTCAAACTGAGAATACATGCAGAAATTCAAAATTTGGCTCCAAAATATGGCTCAAGCGTCGAATGTGGGATGTTTGGGATATTTTGAAAACTGCAGGAAGGGTTTCGGCAAAATGTGATACATCGCTGCTTGCAGTAATTGGCATATTTTCGGTATAAAAGTTCGTAAATTCAAACAGCGAATCCGTGCAGAGAGCCAGAATTTTGCTCCAAAATATGGCTCAGGGGTTGAATTTAATATGTTTGGGATATTTTGACAACAACAAGGGGGTTTGGACAATATGTGACTCATCGCCGCTCTCAGTAATTGGCATATTTTCGGTATAAAACTTCGTAATTTCAAATTGCGAATACGTGCAGAGAGCTAGAATTTGGCTCCAAAAAAGGCTCAAGATTCGAATTTGGGAATTTTGGGATATTTTGAAAACTGCAAGGAAGGTTTGGGCAAAATGTGACCTATCGCCGCTCTCAGTAATTGACACACTTTCGGTATAAAATTCATAATTTAAAACTGCGAATACGTACAGAGAGCCAGAATTTGGCTCCAAAATATGGATCAAGCTTCGAATTTGGGATGTTTAGGATATTTTGAAAACTGCGGGGAAGGTTTGGGCAAAATGTGATTCATCGACGCTTTCAGTAATTTGCATATTTTCGGCATAAAACTTCGTATTTTCAAACTGCGAATACGTGCAGAAAGCCAGAATTTGGCTTCAAAATATAGCACAAGGGTCGAATTTGGGATGTTTGGGATATTTTGAAAACTGCGGGGAAGGTTTGGGCAAAATGTGATTCATCGCCGCTCTCAGCAATTGGCATATTTTCGGCATAAAAAGTCGTAATTTCAAACTGAGAATATGTGCAGAAAGCCAGAATTTGGCTTCAAAATATAGCTCAAGTATCGAATTTAGGGCGTTTGGGATATTTTGAAAACTGCAGGGAGGGTTTGGGCATAATGTGATCTATCGCTGCTTTCAGTAATTGGCATATTTTTGTTATAAAAAGTCGAAATTTCAAACTACGAATACGTGCAGAGATCCAGCATTTGGTTCCAAAATATGGCTAAATCGTTGAATTTGGGACGTACGGGATATTTTGAAAACTTTTGATGGTGTTTGGGCAATATGTGATCCATCGGCGCTCTCAGTAATTGCAATATTTTCGGCATAAAAGGTCGTAATTTCAAACTGCAAATCAGTGCAGGGTTCGGGCAAAATGTGACCCATCGCCGCTCTCAACAATTTGCATATTTTCGGTATAAAAATTCGTTACTTCAAACTGCAAATACATGCTGAGAGCCAGAATTTGGTTTCAAAATATGGCTCAAAGGTCGAATTTGGGATTTTTGGTATGTTTTGAAAACTGCAGGGAGGGTTTGGTCTAAATGTGATCTATCGCCGCTCTCAGTAATTGGCATATTTTCAGTATAAAATTCATAATTTAAAACTGCGAATACGTGCAGAGAGCCAGAATTTAAGTCCAAAATATGGCTCAAGCGTCGAATTTGGGATGTTTGGGATTTTTTGAAAACTGCAGGGGAGTTTGGGCAAAATGTGACCCATCGACGATTTCAGTAATTGGCATATTTTCGGTATAAAAAGTCTTAAGTTCAAACTGCGAATACGTACAGAGAGCCACAATTTGGCTCCAAAATATGGCTCAAGGATCGAATTTGGGATGTTTTGGATATTTTGAAAACTGCAGGGGAGTTTGGGCAAAATGTGACCCATCGCTGCTCTCAGTAACTTTCCTATTTTCGGTATAAAAAGTCGTAATTTCAAACTGCGAATACATGCAGAGGGCCAGAATTTGGCTCCAAAATATGGCTCTAGCGTTGAATTTGGGAAGTTTGGGATATTTTGAAAACTGCAGGGAGAGGTTGCGTCAAAATGTGATCATCGCTGCTTTTAGTAAATGACATATTTTCGGTATAAAAAGTCGTAATTTCAAACTGCGAATACGAGCAGAAAGCCAGAATTTGGATTCAACATATTGCTCAAGGGTCAAATTTGGGATGTTTGAGATAATTCGAAAACTTCAGGGGGGGGGGGGGTTTGGGCAAAATGTGACACATCGCCGCTCTCAATAATTTGCATATTTTCGGTATAAAAATTCGTTACTTCAAACTGCAAATACATGCTGAGAGCCAGAATTTGGTTTCAAAATATGACTCAAGGGTCGAATTTGGGATTTTTGTTATGTTTTGTAAACTGCAGGGAGGGTTTGGGCTAAATGTGCTCCATCGCTGCTTTCAGTAATTGGCATTATTTCAGTATAAAAAGTCGTAAATTTAAACTGCGAATACGTGCAGAAAGCAAAAATTTGGCTCCAAAACATGGCTCAAGGGTCAAATTTAGGATGCTTTGTATATTTTGCAAACTGCAGGGTAGGGTTTGGGCTAAATGTGACCCATCGCCGCTCTCAGTAATTGGCGTATTTTGGTATAAAATGTCGTAATGACAAACTGCGAATACGTGCTGAGCGCAAGAATTTGGCTTCAAAATATGGCTCAAGAGTCGAATTTGGGATGTTTAGGATATTTTGATAATTGCAGGGAGGTTTTGGGCAAAATGTGATCCATCGCCGCTTACCGTAATTGGCATATATTTGGTATAAAAAGTCATAATTTCAAACTGTGAATACGTGCAGAGAGCCAGAATTTGGCTCCAAAATATGGCTCAATGGTCGAATTTGGGATGTTTTGAAAACTGCTGGGGGGGTTTGGGCAAAATGTGATCTATCGCTGCTCTCAGTAATTGTCATATTTTCGGTATGAAAATTCGAAGTTTCAAATTGTGAATGCGTACAGATAGCCAGAATTTCGCTCCAAAATATGGCTCAAGCGTCGAATTTGTGATGTTTAGGATGTTTTGAAAATTGCAAGGGGGGTTTAGGCAAAATGTTACTCATCTCCGCTCTCAGTAATTGGCATATTTTCAGTATAAAATTCATAATTTAAAACTGCGAATACGTGCAGAGAGCCAGAATTTAACTCCAAAATATGGCTCAAGCGTCGAATTTGGGATGTTTGGGATTTTTTGAAAACTGCAGGGAGGGTTTGGGCAAAATGTGACCCATCGCCGCTTTCAGTAATTGGCATATTTTCGGTATAAAAAGTCTTAATTTCAAACTGCGAATGCGTGCATAGAGCCACAATTTGGCAGCAAAATATGGCTCAAGGATCGAATTTGGGATGTTTGGGATATTTTGAAAACTGCAGGGGGGTTTGGGCAAAATGTGACCCATCGCTGCTCTCAGTAATTGTCCTATTTTCGGTATAAAAAGTCGTAATTTCAAACTGCGAATACGAGCAGAAAGCCAGAATTTGGCTTCAAAATATGGCTCAAGGGTCAAATTTGGGATGTTTGGCATAATTCGAAAACTGCAGGGGGGTTTTGGCAAAATGTGACCCATCGCCGCTCTCAACAATTTGCATATTTTCGGTATAAAAATTCGTTACTTCAAACTGCAAATACATGCTGAGAGCCAGAATTTGGTTTCAAAATATGGCTCAAAGGTCGAATTTGGGATTTTTGGTATGTTTTGAAAACTGCAGGGAGGGTTTGGTCTAAATGTGATCTATCGCTGGTTTCAGTAATTGGCATATTTCCGGTATAAATTTCGTAATTTCGAACTGCGAATACGTGCAGAGAGCCAGAATTTGGCTCCAAAATATGGCTCAAGCTTCGAATTTGCGATATTTGGGATATTTTGAAAACTGCAGGGAGGGTTTGGGCAAAATGTGATCCATCGCCGCTCTCAGTAATTGGCAAATTTCAGTATAAAAATTCGTAATTTAAACCGGCGAATACGTACAGAGAGACAGAATTTGGCTTCAAAATATGGCTCACGCGTCGAATTTGGGATGTTTGGGATATTTTGAAAGCTGCAAGGAGGGTTTGGGCCAAATGTGATCCATCGCTGCTTTCAGTAATTGGCATTATTTCAGTATAAAAAGTCGTAATTTTAAACTGCGAATACGTGCAGAAAGCAAAAATTTTCCTCGAAAACATGGCTCAAGGGTCGAATTTGGGATGTTTTGTATATTTTGCATACTGAAGGGTAGGGTTTGGGCTAAATGTGACCCATCGCCGCTCTCAGTAATTGGCGTATTTTAGTATAAAATGTCGTAATGTCAAACTGCGAATACGTACTGAGCGCAAGAATTTAACTCCAAAATATGGCTCAAGCTTCCAATTTGGGATGTTTAGGATATTTTGAAAACTGCAGGGAGGGTTTAGACAAAATGTGATCCATCGACGCTTTCAGTAATTTGCATATTTTCGATGTAAAAAGTGGAAATTTCGAACTGCGAATACGGGCAGAAAGCCAGAATTTCGCTCCAAAACACGGCTCAAGGGTCGAATTTGGGATGTTTGGAATATTTTGAAAACTGCAGGGAGGGTGTGGGCAAAATGTGATCAATCGCAGTTCTCAGTAATTGGCATATTTTCGGTATAAAAAGTCGTAATTTAAAACTGCGAACACGTGCAGAGAGCCAGAATTTGGCTCTAAAATATGGCTCAAGCGTCCAATTTGGAATGTTCGGATATTATGAAAACTGCAGGGAGGGTTTCGGCAAAATGTGATCCATCGTTGCTTTCAGTAATTGGCATATTTTTGGTATAAAATTCGTAATTTCATACTGCGTATACGTCCAGAGAGCCAGAATTTGGCTCCAAAATATGGTTCAAGCGTCGAATTTCGGCTGTTTGGGATATTTTAAAAACTGCAGAGAGGGTTTGAGCAAAATGTGATCTATCGCCGTCTTCAGTAATTGGCATATTTTCGGTATAAAATAACGTAATTTCAATTTGCGAATACATGCAGAAAGCCAAAATTTACCTCCAAAATATGGCTCAAGGGTCGAATTGGGGATGTTTGGAATATTTTGAAAACTGCAGGGAGGGTTTGAGCAAAATGTGATCTATCGATGCTCTCAGTAATTTGCATATTTTCGGTATAAAAAGTCGTAATTTCAAACTGCAAACACGTGCAGAGAGCCAGAATTTGGATCCAAAATATTGCTCAAGGATCCAATTTGGGATGTTTGGGATATTTTAAAAACTGCAGGACAGGGTTTGGGCAAAATGTCATCCATCGCTGATTTCAGTAATTTTCATAATTTTGGTATAAAAAGTCGAAATTTCATACTGCGAATACGTGCAGAGAGCCAGAATTTGGCTCCAAAATATGGTTCAAACGTCGAATTTGGGACCTTTGGGATGTTTTGAAAACTGCAGGGAGGGTTTGGGCAAAATGTGATCCATCGTTGCTTTCTCTAATTGGCTTATTTTCAGTTTAAAAAGTCGTAATTTACACCGGCGAATACGTGCAGAGAGCCAGAATTTGGCTCCAAAATATGGCTCAAGCGTCGAATTTGGGATGTCTAGGATTTTTTAAAAACTGCAGGGAGGGTTTGAGCAAAATGTGGCCCATCTTCGCTTTCAGAAATTGGTATATTTTCGGTATAAAAAGTCGTAATTTCAAACTGCGAAAACGTGCAGAGAGCCAGAATTTGGCTCTAAAATATGGCTTAAAGGTCGAATTTGGGATGTTTGGGATATTTTGAAAACTGCAGGGGGGTTTGGGCCAAATGTGACCAATCGCCGCTCTCAGTAATTGGCATATTTTCGGTATAAAATGACGTAATTTCTAACTGCGAATACTTGCAGAGAGCATGAATTTGGCTCCAAAATATGGCTCAAGCGTCAAATTTGGGATGTTTGGAATATTTTGCAAACTGCCGGGGGGTGGGGGGCAAAATGTGACCCATCGCTGCTCTCAGTAATTGGCATATTTTCGGTTTAAAATATCGTAATTTCAACCCGCGAATATGTGCAGAGAGCCAGAATTTGGCTCTAAAATATGGCTCAAAGGTCGAATTTAGGATGTTTGGGATATTTTGAAAACTGCAGGGGGAGGGGGACAAAATGTGATCCATCGCCGTTTTCAGTAATTGGCATATTTTCGGTAAAAAAAAATCGTAATTTCAAACTGCAAATACGTGCTGCGAGCAAGAATTTGGCTCCAAAATATTGCTCAAGCGTCAAATTTGAGATGTTTGGGATTTTTTGAAAACTGCAGGGAGGGTTTGGGCAAAATGTGATCCATCGCCGCTTTCAGTAATTGGCATATTTTCAGTATTAAAAGTCGTAATTTAATCCGTCTATTACGTACAGAGACAGAATCTGGCTCAAAATATGGCTCAAGCGTCGAATTTGGATGTTTGGGATATTTTGATAACTGAGGGAGGGTTTGGGCAAAATGTGATCCATCGCTGCTTTCAGTAATTGACATTTTTTCGGTATAAAAATTCGTAATTTCTAACTGCAAATACATGTAGAGAGCCAGAATTTGGATCCAAAATATGGTTCAAGGGTCGAATTTGGGATGTTTGGGATATTTTGACAACTGTAAGGAGGGTTTATTAAAATGTGATCCATCTGTGCTTTTAGTAATTGGCATTAGTTCGGTATAAAAAGTCGTAATTTCAAACTGCGAATACGTGCAGAGAGCCAGAATTTGGCTCCAAAATATGGGTCAAGCGTCGATTTTGGGATGTTTGGGATATTTTGAAAACTGCACATGGGGTTGGGCAAAATGTGACCCATCGCCACTTTCAGTAATTGGCATATTTTCGGTATAAAAAGTCGTAATTTCAAACTGTGAATACGTGCAGAAAACCAGAATTTGCCTCCAAAATATGGCTCAATCGTCGAATTTGGGATGTTTTGGATATTTTGAAAACTGCAAAGAGAGTTTGTGCAAAAAGTGATCCATCGCCGCTTTCAGTAATTGACATATTTTCGGTATAATTAGTCGGAATTTCAAACCGCGAATATGTGCAGAGAGCCAGAATTTGCCTCCAAAATATAGCTCAAGGGTGGAATTTGGGATGTTTGGGATATTTTGAAAACTGTAGGGGGTTTTGGTCAAAATGTGACCCTTCGCCTGTCACAGTAATTGGCATTATTTCGGAATAAAAAGTCGAAATTTTAAACTGCTAATACGTGCAGAGAGCCACAATTTGGCTCCAAAATATGGCTCAAGCGTGGAATTTGGGATATTTGCGATATTTTTAAAACTGTATGGCGGGGTTTGGGCAAAATGTGACCCATCGCCGCTCTAAATAATTGACATATTTTCGGTATAAAAAGTCGTAGTTTCAAACGGCGAATACGTGCAGAGAGCCAGAATTTGGCTCCAAAATATGGTTCAAGCGTCGAATTTAGGATGTTTGGGATATTTTAAAAATTGCAGGGGGGGTTTGGGCAAAATGTGACCTATCGCCGCTCTATCCCAAACATCCCAAACTTGACCCTTGAGCCATATTTTGGAGCCAAATTCTGGCACTCTGCACGTATTCGCAGTTTGAAATCAAGATGTTTTATTCCGAAAATATGTCAATTACTGAGAGCGGCGATGAGTCACATTTTGCCCAAACCCCCCTGCATTTTTCAAAATATCCTAAACATCCCAAATTCGACGCTTGAGCCATATTTGAGAGCTAAACTCTGGCTCTCTGTCCGTATTCGCTGGTTTAAGTTACGACTTTTTATACTGAAAATATGCCAATTACTGAGAGCATCGATACACCACATTTTGCCCAAACCCTCCCTGCAGTTTTCAAAATATCCCAAACATCCCAAATTCGATCCTTGAGCCATATTTTGGAGCCAAATTCTAGCTCTCTGCACGTATTCGCAGTTTGAAATTACGAAATTTATACCGAAAATATGCCTATTACTGAGAGCGGCGTTCGATCACATTTTGCCCAAACCCTCCCTGCAGTTTTCAAAATATCCGAAACATCCCAAATTCGATCCTTGAGCCATATTTTGGAGCTAAATTCTTGCTCTCAGCACTTATTCACAGTTTGAAGTTACGATTTTTATACTTAAAATATTCTAATTACTGAGAGCAGCGATGGGTCACATTTTGCCCAAACCCCCCCTGCAGTTTTCTAAATATCCCAAACTTCCGAAATTGGATGCTTGAGCAATATTTTGGAGCCAAATTCTGGCTCTCTGCACATATTCGCAGTTTGAAATTGCGACTTTTATACCGAAAATATGTCAATTACTGAGAGCGGTGAAAGGTCATATTTTGGCGAAACCCCCCCTGCAGTTTTCAAAATATTTAAAGCATCCCAAATTCGACGCTTGAGCCATATTTTGGAGCCAAATTCTGGCTCTCTGCACGTATTCGCAGTTTGAAATTACGAATTTTTATACCGAAAATATGCCAATTACTGAGAGCTTCGATGGATCACATTTTGCCCAAACCCTCCCTGCAGTTTTCAAAATATCCCAAACATCCCAAATTCGACGCTTGAGCAATATTTTGGAGCCAAATTTTCGCTCTCTGCACGTATTCGCAGTTTGAAATTACGGCGTTTTATACTGAAAATATGCTAATTACTAAGAGCGACGATGGGTCACATTTTGCCCAAACTCTCCTTGCATTTTTCAAAATATCCCAAACATTCCAAATTCGAAGCTTGTTCCATATTTTGGAGCAAAATTCTGGCTCTCTGCACGTATTTGCAGTTTTAAATTGCGACTTTTTATACCGAAAATATACCAAATACTGCAAACGGCTATGGGTCACATTTTGCCCAAACCCCCCTTCCCATGCAGTTTTCAAAATACCCCTAACATCACAAACTCGACCCCTTGAGCCATATTTTGGAGCCAAATTCTGGCTCTCTGCACGTATTCACAGTTTGAAATTAGGACTTTTTTTTACCAAAATTATGCCAATTACTGAAAGCGGCGATGGATCACAATTTGCCCAAACCCACCCTGCAGTTTTCAAAATGTCCCAAACATTCCAAATTCGACGCTTGAGCCATATTTTTGAGCCAAATTCTGGCTCTCTTCACGAATTCGCCATTTGAAATAACGACATTTTCTACCGAAAATATGCCAATTTCTGAAAGAAGCGATGGATCACATGCAAACACATAATTGATTAGAAATTAACATTAAATACTTCATTTTCAATCAACTATTTGTTTCTCGTTAAAATACTCAGTAAGATATTGAAAAGGGGGTAAAGTTCGGTTTTTATTGCATATATTGACGTTTCAGCTGGATTAGAACGGTTTTACGTGTACATCTTCCTTCGGTAGTATAAACGGAAAATTAGGAACATTTTAGTTAATTTTAATGAAAACACATTGATTTTTATCATTTGTATTGGAAACAACATCTTTATATATCTTTTCTAGGATCTAAATAATACGAAACCTCGCTTTACGATTTGAAGCTAAAATCCTAAAATTTGGTAAAATAGCGACTGTTTTCACGTTTTTCATTTAGTGTGACTTTACGTAAATATATTCGTTTATACCAATATTTTGATAATTCTTCATGTTTTCTCACGATATGTGATTTGGCCTTCAAATCTCTGAATTTCGCAAATTTTGCATTTTAAGCAAGTTTTCTTGCATTTTGTTTTGTACTAAAAAGCACTAAAAAGTACTAAAGTACTAAAAAGTACTAAAAAGTACTAAAAAGTATAGCAATACTTTAACGTTTATCATCCCCTTTCTTGTCAAGAAGTCAACACCAGCAATCAACAGACAATTAATGCACAACTATATTCTACCCACATCGAGACTCCGCTCCAATATAGAAGCATCAAGAAATATGGACCAATAGGCTTTCTACAATTACTTCCATTCAATACCCATTGTTTCGTGTTCTGTCTTGTGTTTGAATTTAATACCTATTCAATACCCATTGTTTCGTGTTCTGTCTTGTGTTAGAATTTAATACCCATTGAATACCCATTGTTGAAAGTTCGTTTTTCACCTCATCCACCTCACCCAAATGTAGATATAAACCTCGAAGATGTGTAAAGCTCTATTCAGTTTCAGTTGTGTGTTTGTAAACTAAAGTCTTTGAAAATGTAATAAGTTTTACGAAACGCGCTCAAGTGTCGCGTCAGACTAGAAATAAAAATGAATTTTGGAGAACTGATCTTTGAATTACCATCAACAGTGAAAAGAAACATAAGAAAGATATATAATGTCCTCCATATAATGTTGTTAGTTTCTTGATAATCCTTGTTTCAGTGCTGAGGTGATGTTGGTCTGTGAGGATGTCGAGGTGTTGTTCAATGCGGGTACGGATACTATGGTCGATGTTGCTATTTCTCCACTCGTTTGTAGCATGAAGTAGTTGCGTTTTGTTGTCTTTGATTTCATTCTCTGCCTTGTATATCTGATCACGAATCAGATCCTGGCGATATTTTATCGTGAAGGCTTGATTCCTTGCTGCTGGGTCGTGCACTTTAATATTAGTATATTTTGGTAGCAGTCTTTCCTGTAGACATATATTATTAAATATGACCGAAAAAGTAAGATTAATAATACATCGACCATAGTATCCGTACCCGCATTAAACAACACCTCGACATCCTCACAGACCAACATCACCTCAGCACTGAAACAAGGATTATCAAGAAACTAACAACATTATATGGAGGACCTATGGCAATTCCACGACCAAGAGATGGCTTCCTGAACCTTGCAGGAATTAACCTCACTGAGGACCAAGTCACTCTCCTAAATCTGGGCATAAACTGTCATGTTATGTCCAGACCGAGTGAAATGGCCCGGAAAGTAGAGTTGGAAATTCTGTTGGACGACATATTCGACCTCGAGACACAAAAGAAGGTCACTACCAAAGATACCTTACAAGCAGAGCTTATTGCAGAAGGAGGAAAGAATCGAGGCAACTACAGAAGCACCATACTGTCCCCCGAGCTTAAAGCGGCAGCTAAAAGCCTTCGTGAGAACAAGGAGATAGTTGTCAGGAGAGGTGACAAGTCGCCAATATATGTCATTCTTAAAAAAGACGAATATCTGGCGAAAATGAACATCATACTCTCTGACCAAACTAAGTTCCAAAGGGTAACGAAGGACACTACAGCCGAATTAAAAGCAAAGGTCAACAAACTGATCGAAACTGTGAACGCCAAGAAATCCGGACTCCACCTGCCAAAGATCATTGGGGAATATAAACCTGGATATGCGTATGGAAATGTCAAGACGCACAAGCCTGGAAACCCACTTCGGCCAATCATTAGCCAGATACCCACACCCACGTACAGACTGGCGAAGCGACTCAACGGCCTGCTGACTCCTTATGTTCCTTGCGCCTTCAGCCTGAAGTCTCCAAAGGAATTTGTGGACTTACTGCGGGGCACACGGGCCACAGGGATAAGAGCCTCGTTGGACGTAGAATCGCTGTTTACCAACGTACCTGTGGACGAGACAATCGGAATGATAGCCGACAGAGTGTATCGTGATCCAGCCTGTACTCCTCTTGACATGCCAGAAAGTATTCTGAGGAAACTACTCCAAGCTTGTACTAAAGAGGCACCCTTCTTGAGCCCGGATGGGCACATGTATAAGCAAGTAGATGGGGTCGCCATGGGTTCTCCCCTAGGTGTCCTGTTTGCAAACTTCTACATGGGTACCATCGAGCAAAAAGTCTTAGTCGACATGAACTTGAAACCGGCCATATACTGCAGGTATGTTGACGACATTTTTACACAGGTACCTGATGTCAGACATCTGCAGGAGCTGAAGGAGGCATTTGAGCAGAGTTCCGTGCTGCGTTTCACTTACGAGACGGAAAAGGATGGGAAGCTGCCTTTTCTAGATGTAACAGTCATGGAAAAGGGCGGAGGTTTCCACACTGCAGTCTACACTAAGGAAACAAACATAGGAATGTGCCTAAATGCCAACAGCGACTGCCCCGACAGGTACAAGAGGAGTGTTGTTAACGCATACGTCGACCGTGCTCTCAGCCACAGCTCAGAATGGAAGCAAGTCGACGAAGAACTCTGTAGGGTAAGGCAGGTCCTAGTCAATAACGGCTTCTCCAATGGTTTCATCGAAGACATCATAAGAAGGAAAGTGAAAAGCCATGCAACCTCTGAAGAGACAACTAACACAACACCTATACCCCCTATTAGACTATTTTACAGGAACTTCTTTTCCACAGCTCATAAAACGGAGGAAAGGGTCCTGAAAGATATTGTTAATAGAAACGTTATCCCTACAGACAAAAATCAGAGGATACAACTGACGATTTACTATAAAACCAGAAAAACGGCCAGCCTACTCATGAGAAACTCTCCAGACACAAAACAGAACGCTTTAAAAGAGACTAACGTCGTCTATGCCTTCAAATGCCCACTTGGGGACTGTAAGCTCCAAAAAACCCAGTATATAGGCAAGACAACAACATCTCTTTCTAGGCGTTTAACGATGCATAAGCAACAGGGCTCCATTAAGGAACATATAATCTCTTCCCATAACCAAACCATCGCCAGAGAAATCCTAGTAAACAACACAGAAATCATCGATAGATACAGTGATAGCAGGCGGCTTGACGTTTGCGAGGCACTACACATCAAGAAGTCCACACCAGCAATCAACAGCCAATTATTGCACAACTATATTCTACCCACCTCAAGACTCCGCTCCAATATAGAGGCATCAAGAAATATGGACCAATAGGCTTTCTACAAACACTTCTATTCAATACCCATTGTTTCTGTTCTGTCTTGTGTTGATACTTTTAATACCCTATTAATATCCCCTCCTGTTCTGTCTTGTGTTAATGCCACATCACCCTTCCCACCTCACTCAAATGTAGATATAATAAATATACTCAGCAATCAACAGCCAATTATTGCACAACTATATTCTACCCACCTCAAGACTCCGCTCCAATATAGAAGCATCAAGAAATATGGACCAATAGGCTTTCTACAAACACTTCTATTCAATACCCATTGTTTCTGTTCTGTCTTGTGTTGATACTCTTAATACCCTATTAATATCCCCTCCTGTTCTGTCTTGTGTTAATGCCACATCACCCTTCCCACCTCACTCAAATGTAGATATAATATCAGAGAGACGTAAGTTCTAATCAGTTGTGTATTTGTGAAGTCTTTGAAAATGTAATAAGTTTTACGAAACGCGCCCGTGTCGCGTCAGACTAGAAATAAAAATGAATTTTGGAGAAGTGATTTTTGATTTACCCCCAACAGTGAAGCGTAATGTACGAAAGATTGAGAAAATTCGTGTTAGAATTATTAATCTTACTTTTTCGGTCATATTTAATAATATATGTCTACAGGAAAGACTGCTACCAAAATATACTATTATATATATATATATATATATATATATATATATATATATATATATATATATATATATATATATATATATATATATATATATATATATATATATATATATATATATATATATATATATATATATATATATATAGAATTGATCTTTCAATTACCATCAACAGTGAAAAGAAACATAAGAAAGATAGAGAAAATTCGTGTTAGAATTATTAATCTTACCTTTTCGGTCATATTTAATAATATATGTCTACAGGAAAGACTGCTCCCAAAATATACTAATATATATATATATATATATATATATATATATATATATATATATATATATATATATATATATATATATATATATATATATATATATATATATATATATTATGGGTTCCTGGCAGTATGGGTTCGAGTCACTTCTGGAGTGTGAGTTTTCAGTTGTATATAGTCCTGGGGACCATTCAGGCTTGTTTGCATATATATATATATATATATATATATATATATATATATATATATATATATATATATATATATATATATATATATATATATATGTCGTACCTAGTAGCCAGAACGCACTTCTCAGCCTAGTATGCAAGGCCTGATTTGCCTAATAAGCCAAGTTTTCTTGAATTAATATATTTTCTCTAATTTTTTTCTTATGAAATGATAAAGCTACCCATTTCATTATGAACGAGGTAATTTTTTTTTATTGGAGTTAAAATTAACGTAGATATATGACCAAACCTAACCAACCCTACCTAACCTAACCTAACCTATCTTCTTAGGTTAGGTTCGGTTTGGTATCAGAAAAAGTTAGGTTAGGTTAGGTTAGGTAGGTTAGGTAGTCGAAAAAACATTAATTCATGAAAACTTGGCTTATTAGGCAAATCAGGCCTTGCATAGTAGGCTGAGAAGTGCGTTCTGGCTACTAGGTACGACATATATATATATATATATATATATATATATATATATATATATATATATATATATATATATATATATATATATATATATATATATATATATGTCGTACCTAGTAGCCAGAACGCACTTCTCAGCCTACTATGCAAGGCCCGATTTGCCTAATAAGCCAAGTTTTCATGAATTAATTGTTTTTCGACTACCTAACCTACCTAACCTAACCTAACCTAACTTTTTCGGCTACCTAACCTAACCTAACCTACAGAGATAGGTTAGGTTAGGTTAGGTAGGGTTGGATAGGTTCAGTCATATATCTACGTTAATTTTAACTCCAATAAAAAAAAATTGACCTCATACATAATGAAATGGGTAGCTTTATCATTTCATAAGAAAAAAATTAGAGAAAATATATTAATTCTGGAAAACTTGGCTTATTAGGCAAATCGGGCCTTGCATAGTAGGCTGAGAAGTGCGTTCTGGCTACTAGGTACGACATATATATATATATATATATATATATATATATATATATATATATATATATATATATATATATATATATATATATATATATATATATATATATATATATATATATATACAGGCTTTTTACACAATAATTTGCAACTATTTGCAAAGAAACATTTCTAAAGATTATCTAAGTTTCTAATAAGTATTCTTTTTCCTAACATACAAGTCAATCACACAGTACCTAACCTCACTCAGAAACACTTTTCTTACTATATCTCGCAACGTCTTTTGCATATATATCCTATCTTAAATTTTTAACAATATTAATTCATAACTGGCAACCCCTCTCCCCTCCAAAGCTTTTAAGGCCACCAAATATCATTCCTTTCCCTTAACCTCTCCCAAATTATCTTTTGCACCAATACACACACTAGAGGGCTTTATTGCTGAGTGGACGTCGCTCTCGACTCGTAATCCTAGCTCATTCGATCCCCCGGTGATGGCACAAACGGAAATCAGCAGAGTTTCTATCATTCTGAAGCCCTCTGTTACCTAGCAGTAAATATGTACCTGGGCATATTACCTGGACAGCTGTTACGGGCTGCTTCTTGGGTGTGTGTGTGGAATTTTTTTAATTAGTTATTAATAATTGATTGATAGACATTTGAGAGGCGGGCCGAAGGAGCAGAGCTCAACCCTCGCAAGCACAACTAGGTAAACACAACTAGATAAATACTAACCAACCACGATCTCGTATAATTCACTACACACGCAACCTGCCAAATCCCCAACTCCCTAAATCACTCTACCTAAGTCATTAAAAAATTAAAACAAATCAATTAATACACCAAAAATACTAACTATAAATAAAGGAACTAAATTTGAGACATACAGCGACTCCAGCGTGGTCTAGTCGGAAGAGAACGTGTTCTCATCTGGATAGATTGCGATCGAGCCTGTCGGAACGGGTGTGTAACTGCAGGGCGCAAATAATTGTGTGTCCCCTCCTGTAGCTGCCTCTGTTTCGACAGGTTCCCTGGATAGCTAGAATTGACCTGGCCCTTGGAAAGTGGGGAAGGGGTGAAATCCGTTGGGCCCACGGATGGATACCTTGGATCCATGGACCTAGGGCAGGTCTTATCACCTGGGATTCAAACCCACGGTGGGAATAAGGGGGGAGATATGGGGAGACGGGGGGGGGGGAGAAGGATGTTTCCTGGAACCAAACCTCACATAAACCCGGACACTCACACACACACCATCACCCGAACACTCAAAGGGGCACTCACACTCACACACACCCATAGACTGTGATAAGGGAGACCATCTGAGGGGATACAGATGGCATCGTGGACCCACAGGTATAACCGGACACACACTTTTTTTCGGTGTAAAAAGTCGTAATTTCAAACTGCGAATACGTTCAGACAGCCAGAACTTGCCTCCAAAATATAGCTCAATGGTCGAATTTGGGATGTTTGGGATATTTTCAAAAATGCAAGGGGGGGGGGGGGGTCTGGGCAAAATGTGACCCGTCGCTGGTTTTAGTAATTGCCGTATTTTCGCTATAAAAAGTCGTAATTTCAAACAGCGAATCCGTGCAGAGAGCCCGAATTTTGCTCCAAAAATATGGCTCAAGCGTCGAATTAGGGTTGTTTTAGATATTTTGAAAACTGCAGGGAGGATTTGGGCAAAATATGACCCCATCGCCGGTCTCAGTAATTGGCATATTTTCGGTATCAAAAGTCGTAATTTCAAACTGCGAATACGTACAGAGAGCCATAATTTGGCTCCAGAATATTGCTTATGGGTCAAATTTTGGATGTTTGGGATATTTTGAAAACTGCAGGGAGTTTGGGCAAAATGTTACCCATTGCCTCTGTCAGTAATTGGCATATTTTCGGTGTAAAAAGTCGTTATTTCAAACTGCCAATATATCCAGAGAGCCAGAATTTGGCTCAAAATTATGCCTCAAGTGTCGAATTTGGGATGTTTGGGATATTTTGAAAACTTCAGGGAGGGATTGGGCAAAATGTGATCCATCGCTGCTCTCAGTAATTGGCATATTTTCGGTATAAAAAGTCATAGTTTCAAACTGCGAATACATGCAGAAAGCCAAAATATGGCTCCAAAATATGGCTCAAGGGTCGAATTTGGGATGTTTTGGATATTTTCAAAATTGCAGGGAGGGTTTGGGCAAAATGTGATCCGTCGCTGCTTACAGTAATTGTCATATTTTCGGTATAAAAGGTCGTAAATTCAAACAGCGAATCCGTGCAGAGAGCCAGAATTTGGCTCCAAAATATGGCCCATGCGTCGAATTTGGGACGTTTGTGATATTTTGAAAATTGCAAGGTGGGTTTGGGCAAAATGTGACCCATCGCCGTTTTCAGTAATTGGCATATTTTCGGTATAAAAAGTCGAAATTTCAATCTGCGAGTACGTGAAGAGAGCCAGAATTTGGTTCCAAAATATGGCTCAAGCGTCGAATTTGGGACGTTTCAGATATTTTGAAAACTGCAGAGGGGGTTTAGGCAAAATGTGATCCATCGCCGCTCTCAGTAATTGGCATATTTTCGGTATAAAAAGTCGTAATTTCAAACTGCGAATACGTGCAGAGAGCTGGAATTTGGCTCCTTAATATGGTTCAAGAGTCGAATTTGGGATGGTTTGGATATTTTGAAAACTGCAGGCAGGGTTTGGGCAAAATGTGATCCATCGCCGCTTTCAATAATTGGCATTTTTTCAGTATAAAAATTCGTAGTATCAAACTGCGATTACATGCAGAGAGCCAGAATTTGGCTCCAAAATAAGGCTTAAGGGTCGAATTTGGGGTGTTGAGATATAAAAAAAAAATGCAGGAGGGGTTTGGGCAAAATGTGACCCATCGCTGCTCTCAGTAATTAGCATATTTTATGTATAAAATATCGTAATTTCAAGCAGCGAATATGCGCAGAGAGCCAGAATTTGGCTCCAAAATATGGCTCAAGCGTCCAATTTGGGATGTTTGAGATATTTTGGAAACTGGTGGGAGGGTTTGGGCAAAATGTGATCCATCGCTGCTTTCAGTAATTGGCATATTTTTGGTATAAAAATCGTAATTTCAAACTGCGAATACCTGCAGAGAGCCAGAACTTGGCTCCAAAATATGGCCCATGCGTCGAATTTGGGACGTTTGTGATATTTTGAAAATTGCAAGGTGGGTTTGGGCAAAATGTGACCCATCGCCGCTCTCAGTAATTAGCATATTTTCAGTATAAAAAGTCGTAATTTCAAACTTCGAATACGTGCAGAGAGCAAGAATTTGGCTCCAAAATATTGCTCATGGGTCGAATTTGGGATGCTTAGGATATTTTGAAAACTGCAGGGAGGGTATGGGCAAAATGTGATCCATCGCCGTTTTCAGTAATTGGCATATTTTCGGTAAAAAAAAGTCTTAATTTCAAACTGCGAATACGTGCAGAGTCGGAATTTGGCTCCAAAATATGGCTCAAGGGTCGAACTGGGGATGTTAGGGATATTTTTAAAACTGCAGGGAGGGTTTGGGCAAAATGTGATCCATCGTTGCATTCAGTAATTGGCTTATTTTCAGTATAAAAAGTCGTAATTTAAACCGTCGAATACGTACAGAGAGCCAGAATCTGACCCCAAAATATGGCTCAAGCTTCAAATTTGGGATGTTTGGGATATTTTAAAATCTGCAGGGAGGGTTTAGGCAAAAAGAGATCCATCGCCGCTTTCAGTAATTTGCATTTTCTCTATTGTCACGTGGAGGTGGTCCGGTCGGGGCTCTGCTAACACTTAGCCGCTAGGGGCTCAAAAGGCCCAAATACTCAGCCCCTCCTACTCCCGGGATTCACCGGAGTCTCCTTGGTCACACAGGAGAGGACCAACAATGCCCACCTCCGCAGGTCTTTGCTTCCACCACAAAAGGGGGTGCCACTGATTCACCCTGGAAGCCCTTCAGTCAAACACGGGGAAACTGCTGTTAACAGTTCCGGCCTAGACCCGTGGGGGAGTGAAGGAAGACTCAGGCTTTCCTTATAACCGTAACCTCCCTGAGTCTTGCCTGCCAGACAAAAAAGGTTGCAGGAACTCCTTTCCCGCCTGTCTTCTCTATCTTCTTCTTAGTAAGGTCGCCAGCTGGGTTATTATATCTGCGCCCCAGCAATGCAGTTCAGTGGGTGTATTATATATTGTTTGTAGCCACTCGCATGGAGTAGTATGGTTGCCACTCCCATGGATCTGCTACTAGACTGTCGGCCCAGGGTACTCTCCCAGGAAGGTCTGTGTGGCTTTACCTCTCTCTAGCCACTACGT